>NC_056735.1:705178642-705391142 GCF_019279795.1 Protopterus annectens
TGGAAAGATTCACACAGATACAGGAAAACAATACTTAACTAATCTCACTTTATTTTCCTGACTGATTTAAAGCATTATTATTTTCTTCTTACTTAATAGAGCAAGGCAAGGTGATGTGGGTGAGTGGTCTTTCTTGTCAGGTTTCACAAACAGACTGGCTTGAGACTTCTGTCTCATCTAGTATTAAATCATCATTTCAGTTCTGGTTTACAAAATGACATCACATCTGGTCACCTGGCTCTGTGGTTCCTACCTTACACCCTTTACTAGAAGATGAGCCAGAATATGCACATATGTGTCACAATACACACACATAGAGCTTTGCTAAGATGTGTTACAGCATCTGGAAGCTATAAAAATCATCTAACACTTACACCCTTAGTCATCACTAAGGACAATACAGCAGGATTCCTAGTCCTTCTTTTTGCATACAATTGGTATCTCGCTGCATTCAGACCTGTGAGATACAATCTATATGGCTTAGACCAAGTAACTTAATTTCAGGTTATTTTTCAATTTCAACAGTTACAATACAGTCTGACCTACAGGTGTATTTCTTTTCTGTCCAGCAGGACCTACTGTTGGTACATTTTTTAACACAAGAAAATTTACAAATATATTTTCACCGCAAGCACCTATACAAATCAGTTTGACATACAAATGACATATAATTCTTTACAAAAACTCCAGCTAGCTATGCTTGTATATGTTAAAGATCCACTGTCCTACTCCTCCTGGCATAGCTGGCACTACCTCATATCATCACATTCTTTATCAATCCTTTCTTTGCAGCTGCACAGGTTTCTTCTATCTTTTTTTTTCAATGCAGACATAGATCAAGTTGTCACAGAGCATAAAATTCCTAATTTGGGACTGTCTGTCTGTCTGAGCTTTAAGAAGAACAGTCTCAAGCTCAATAAGTCTGTTTACTGTACAGACATGCACCAAGTACACTGTATGCCAGATACACATATGCAGTTATTTTATATGGCTTCTTGTAGCCATTTCTGGAATTTATCGTATATAATTTCATTCAATGAGCCTTTATTCTATGGCTAAGCATGGATGCCATTATATTTTCTCAGTGAATGTCAATATTTGTTTCATATTGCAGGGAAATAGGATTATGTTTGCATGTATCCATGTATCTGAATCCATATGTGCACACTTATGAAATATAGTTTCATTATAACTGCATTCAATTAATCTCTCTCTCTAGAAACCAGTGATAAACTGAGGCTTGAAAGAGACCTCCCCTGTAGCTGATTGTCTGTTCGTGAATCATATAATGCCCATGTGTGCAAATACCCATTTTTAAAGACTACCTAAGATGACTTGTGTGGTGGTGCTAACCATAAGTAAGTAAACTAGTATTTAAGTAACTTTCTCAGAGTAATGCAGGATGCACGTAGAAGCAAAAATGAACCAAACCCAGGAAAACATAATTAAGCTGTTTAGCAGCTGATGTTTGTAATAATTTTTGCAATATTGGCAGGCATTATGTGACAGTGTATAGCTTCTTTTGTGGTAGACAGACTTCTTCCATTCACCATGGCTTTCAACCCTTTTAATGTTTCTCGTGAGTATACTAAGGCTTGAGGCAATCTTTGTTCAGCTTTAAACTGAACATAGGATGGTTGGCTGAAGTCAGTCTGACAAAATGGGCTGAAAGTCACAGCTTCTTCCAAAACCTTGGAGATGACTGAATTAAATAGGGACTACAGGGGATTGTACCCACACAGAAAAAAAATATTCCAGCCATATTTCCAAATGCTTTGTGTTTTGGCTGACTTGCTATTCACCTGGGTTATGAAACAGTTACAAGTTAGGATAGGCTTGTAAAATGCATATTACTTTCAAAGCTAAGCAGTGCTGCTTAACCCCCATATTAATTTGTACATGTTTTGAGCATCTTCAGTGTGTTTTTTATGTATGTTTAACCTGTTGATGAGGTAGCCACAGATGGATAATAAGAAATGTTCTTTGAATGAATAAAATACAGAACTATGAAACAGTGAAAATGTAAATTATTTGCATAGAACTACACTTGTATAGGTTCATAGGTTTATAGGTTGGTACTAGGCTATCGGCCCTAGAGCCTATGCAAGCCTAGCCATAACAATTCCTTGGATATTTCTTCCCACAATATTTACTTTCCTGGACCCCTGTGTAGCAGGGCGACTGACATGATCCCCGGGGTGAATTTCCTATCTCCCATCCAATCGTCAAGGTTCCTTTTGAAGAGGGCCAAGGAGGCACTCTGCTTGACATGTATGAGCAGTTTATTCCAGAGTATGGGGAGTCTCTTGGTCAGGAGCCTATCCCTCCAGCATATTTTGTTCATTGTGATGACAAGGTTTAGATCCCTGGAGCGTGTGGCTCTGAGGGATTGGGATTTCTTTAAGTGGAGCATGTCCAACAGCTCAGGGTTTGACATGGCCTTGTATGTTAAGCAGATATCACCTCTGAGTAGACGATATGCCACAGAGTATAGCTGGAGTTTTTTTTAGATGGTCAGCATAGGGCATCTGCTTTAGGCATTAAAATAATTTGAGAAAAAGGTGCCATGCTTACTGATAAGAATATTGTTATATAAACAAGTTAATAGCATGTTTCGCTTTTCCTGAGGCTGTGTCTTATATTTACAACTACATTTATGACACTGACCTGTGAAATGATAGTGGGAAAGGTAATGTGGGTTTCCTTTAAGGTGACAAACATAGTAAGCACTGCCCAAAAGAGCAGAATTGTATGCATGTTTTTTGCACAGTTTTTACAAACGTGCACATATACTCTTGTATAAACACTCCTATCATTGTACATAAAAACTATAATTTACAAGTGTTGTTTTCTCATACGCAAAGAATGATAGCAACATTGCCATCCCTAACCACTTCCATGATCATAGCTTATCCAAAACAAATCTCCATCACCCCCCCCTCAAAAAATGCACTCAAGTTAAGAAAAAAATAATTTTTCCATGGGCAAGCCCCTTGCATCTCTCTCTTTTGTGAGTCCCTGTGCTCCACAATTTCACAAGAGTGGGGAGAGGAGATGTGAGAATATCTCAAACATAGCATTGAGCTGGTATGAACAAATAGTGACTCTGCAGTGCATGGAGTCATTGGGCAGGTTTAAATTTGAATAAATTAATTGGGCAGAAAGAGAAGCTGATCAAATGGCCCTCAATCACTTGTAGGGAAGTCAATGTTTTCATATTAAAAGAATATGTTTTAAATTTGTTTGGACATTCTGAATCATCTGCTGGAATTGTGATGTGTACGTTATTTGCCAAGTATATGTAAGGTGTGGTGCCCTTGAAGGTAATTTGGAATTTCTGTATTATTTCACATACATATGCTCATGTAACTACTATTTCTTCTGTTTGAAGCTATGTCAAAGTGTGTGTGTGTGTGTGTGTGTGTGTGTGTGTGTGTGTGTGTGTGTGTGTGTGTGTGTGTGCGTGCGTGCATGCGCGTTTGTGTGAGAGTGTGACTATGATTAGTAGGCACACAACATAACTCTTAGCTGTAGTACATTTTGAGATAACTTATGTACATGACTTTCTAAGGCAACTAGTATGCATGATTATGGCCAGTTATTGCCTTTACTTTCTAAAGATCACTTAGAATTAATTAGTAAAGCTTTGCTGAATTGTGTACTGTTTGTCATGCACCACAGTTTAACGGATGTTGTTATGATGTCTGTAGTCACTAACAGAAATTGTCTTGTGCTAACAGAAAACAAAGGAGGATGACTTTTCCTGTTGCTAATTTAGGTGATAAGCTCCTTATTGCCGCAGCACGGAAGACTTTATAATGCTGAAAGGGAATCAAGCATAATTTACAACATAATGTTTGATCCTCACTTGTGTTGCACTACCTTGGGAAAAGGAAAGGCATCCAAGCATTTTCTTCAGGCTTTTTTCAGGATTATGCAGTCATGCTCTGTTCCTGTACCTGCCCCTGCATGCAATATGAAATGATATGCAACTACAGATGTTATACACTGGCGTGGTATTCCAACAGCCTTTCCTTTTCCTTCACAAATTGCTGGGTCTACTACTTCCCTCTGATAAACTGCATTCTTTGTAACACTGGAGAAGTCAGTAACTGAACTGTATGCAAGCTTTTGGAAATCATTACGAAATTAAACAGAGAAAAACAACTTTTTTCTTTCTCTAGCGAATATATACTTATGCATGGAGTCAAAACTAATAAAACTGATTCAGTTGCACAACTCTGTTTTGGGAAAGGATTTGATATTTTCTTACCAAATATTTGTCTTCCTCCTGCTGTTGGAACTCGTGTACTTATTAAATAAGATGTCAAGTTCCTATTGACTAAGATAAGCCTATTGACAGCAGGACAACAGTTGTGGTAGTTTACATTACATGTATAAGTTGCTGTTTCCTTATTTCATGCATGCATGCTTAGTGCTGTTTGGTTACAGGTTTCCTGTTATGTGTGATATTTGAGCTCACTTCCTGGACAACAGCAAATGAGTGACTGATGAAAAGTAGTCGATGCACTCATCGTCTTACAGTCTGTCGTACATGTCAGCAAGCCCAGCTGTCTCTGGTAAATATAAGTCAACCTGACTTGAGACACTGAATTATAGGTTAAGTTTTTCACCTACATGGGTAATGTTTTACTCAGACTGACTTGTGAAGAATAAACACTCTGATATCCCTTCTTAAGTACCTCTGAACCTTCTCTACATGGTCCACACATTGGCATCCATTAATTGCTTTAGCTCAAAGTGGCATTTATTACCTTAAGCTCAGTTTCTAAAGTCCACATCTATGGCTTCCTTAAGACTTCTATAGCACCATATCTGCTTTAGTGGGCCTCATGGCATTGTAAATATTTTCGTCCACTTATAAAGGTCAGTAATTAATTATGAGTGAAATAGCACAAGAAGAAGAGAAAAAATGCTAAAATTAAAAAAAAGCGTAAGTTCTTTCAGTACTAGTTACCTTTTGTTGTAAAACTTTTCCTTACCCTTTCTCCTTTGTATTAACTTCACAGTAGGGCATTTTTCCTAACGGTAAAGTATAAAATTAGATGGTAATACGTAAAATGCATTAGTGTAATGAAGCATGGTGAGATTTATTTCAGTGTTCGGCAAGCCACTAAAGAGGAATGTAGCACATTGTGTACCAAGTGACACATTGTGTAGGGGAAATTATTATAACCTTCAACATTTCTGTAATCCCAAAGTGTACCTTACAGCCATGATCATTTTTGGCTTTAGATTATACCTCCCAATCCCTTAGCACAACAATCCTACACATAAAAACCATGGGGTATGGTTCTTCTTTAGGTGCTTGAGGTGAAATTCCTCAAGCATCAGTTGCCCGAAGAAAAATATGCAGAGGAACATAATGCCGATCAGTGTTTTCCACAGGAAATCACTGCAGACATGCGGTTTCTAAGTGTGTGTTGGCAACGACTCCGTTCTTTGGGGGATTTCTTTTTTCTTCAAGTTGGTGCAGCCATGGAATTCATTGGTATAACAACATGGAATTATTGGGAAATGCAGGAAGGCTTGCCCCTTTGCAAGAAATGCTTAAGTTAACTTGGTCATGTTAGCATGATTCAGGCATTATTTTTTGGCATTTGTGGTGCTAGGGGCTATGTAGTTTGGTGATCCATAGTAGAACCTAATGAAGGAACAAAGACCCAAAATCAGGGACAGATTTTAAATATTGCCCTTATAAACTTAAATTTCTAGAGTAAAATGCTGTGCATCAGCATACATTTTCTGAAGAATTGGAAGTCTGAAACTGAAATGAATGTCGTTTATTTAGTGACTTCAGTCCACAGCAATGTGTCAGAAAAACACGTTTTATGTGTAACAGACCAAAAATAAGAGGCAAAAATATGAACATTCTGCAAAATTCTGGACAGTTGAGAGCTATATTTCAGGTTTTTGTTTACATGTATATTTGATATGCTTTAGTTATGCTTTCTGATATAAATCATTCTCTGTAGCAAAGGTTTAATTTCAATTATAAAAAGAAACAACTTAGAAAAGCTTATAAAACAACACACAGCTGCTGATACCGAGCCTTCTGCAAAGTATTATGGTAATCAGATGAAGCCTATCTAGTATAGCTGGGCCTCTGCATTACTGTTAGCATTATATAGGTATCCATGAAGTAAAACAATTAAAGAATAAGTGATTGCCAACAGTGACTGCATGCACTAGCAGTATGTTTAAATACTTGTACTTATGAAATGTGTATTCCAGAAATTAAGGAATACATGGGCAGTGATGAAACATAAATGAAGGCAGTCATTCTGTACTCCATATCAAATGTTGTTAGGCAGTCACTGTTTGATTTATATGAGCCCTTACACAGGATGCAAAACAGAGTGATTGCTGGCATTTGTGAATGCAGATTTATTAATGAACTGCATCTAAAGTGGTAATTTGGATTTAGTAGTGAAAACTGCATTGTTGAAAATAAAGATGCTTTTGCAACTGCAGTTGTTTATGAATGCTTAATTTAAATTGCCTCCATTTCTGTGATCGTTCAGGAAGTAAATTATGAGAAGTATCTATGGTTTTTTATGGAATAGATGTAGGCTTTTATACCAAATGTAGAATCAGTGTTTGTCATGCACACAGCAACCACTCCTGTGACGCTCACTAGCAAATTATTATGTTTATGATAAAAACACTACTTTGCTTTTCCTTTCCCTTAGCAGTCCAGACACTTTGGTGTTTCTTAAGAACTTTAGTTTATTTTTTACTGAAATGTTAGAAGTCTGACTTAGCTTTTACAAGATTAAATTTTGACCTGGATGCATTTGTTTTAATATCAGTATATCAGTGATACTGAAATGTTAGGAGCATGCCTTTACAAGATTAAATTCTGCTTTTAGTTTCTTTTTGTTATATCAGAAGTACTAAAAAGTTGGTCTACAAGAGTAAACTCAACAATAGTTTGGTTTGTAAAAAAAAGTAATGCCTTTCGGCTTTTTTTGGTTAGGGGTCGCCACAGCGGAACTCCATTCCACTTATGATTGGCAGTAGATTTTTACGGTGCTGAGATGCCAGCCCGATGCCTTCAACAAAGGCAAACCCATTCACGCATGCACCTACCTGCATGTCTTTAAACGTCACTCAACTGTGGGGAGGACATGCAGACTCTTGTTTGGTTTGTATATACCAGAAAAATTGAAGGTTGTGAGTTTGCCTATAAAAGATTATATTTTGGCTTTAACATACTTAATGGAATGGACACTCATTCATTAAGATGGTAAAAATGTTCAACTGTTAAGTTATTTTACACTGTGAGGGTGAGTTGTCATTTTCTTGGTGCAGAAGTTCATTTTCAACTTGTGGATGAAAATTATGTGCTCTTATATTATGAGGTTTTCAGCAAAGAGCTGTATTAAAAATTTTAGATGAAAATGTTGAAAATCGGGAAAGTTCAGTAGAAGATCATACATTTTCCCCTGTGTCTGTGCCAGGGGGTCATATGCTATTTCTTTTGTTTAGTCATTTAATGAAACCTGGCTGTTTATGACCTCATGGACTTTAGCACACCAGGACTGCATGTCAAAAAAACTGTTTCTTTTACTTCTTGCAAATTTATACAGATTTCTTCAGTAATGTGTGCCCATCTTAGTGTCTGTCTTCTATCTCATTTTCTGCTTTTGATCTTTCACAGCATCAGTGTTTTCTGCAGTGTGAATTCTTATTTTGACATTACATGGCTAAATTATGTGAGTTTATCTTTTACTATCAGGCTTTCTAGTGAACACTCAGGGTATATGTACTTCTTGCAGTCCACATAATTCTCAAATGTTTTTTTGTTTCCTGCACCACAGTTCAAATGCATCAATTTTCCAGCAGACAGCTTTCTTTATAACATGATTATCATAGCTATATGTTATTACTGGAAAACATACAGCATTGGGTCTTTGTTGACAATGCCAATGCTCTTAAAACTTGTCAAGATTTCTATAGCTTTACTTCCAAAGGGCATTTGTCATTTAACCACATGGCTGGCTGGAATTACCATCTGCAGAGATCTATGGGCCCTTGACGAAACCAAACTGGGTTGGGTCCAGTGTCTGGAGGTTTACTATATCTCTGTTGATCATCTCCATGATCATTCTTTCCATAGCTTTACATATAGGACTATGAGACTTATGGGTCTGTAGCTTCCATGGTTTGTAGATGGGCCACCCTTGTACAGAGGGATGACTGTTGCCTTTCTCCATGGACTACATGAAAAGAGACATAGAGAAGCTCCCTGAGCATGTAGCCCAGGCCAGTATGACCCTGACCTTGAGTAGCATCTTACCCTCACCAAGAATGATGTCACAATATGAAGACAAGATGATCAATTTCAATAATTGGCTTAAGTATTGGTGTCATTCAAAGGGGATCCAATGCCTGTCAGCTTGGGATGATATGCTCGACAAGCCACGATGCTTCGCTAGGGATGGCTTGCACCTGTCACCCCTGGGCTTTTGGATATTGGCAAAGGCTCTTGCCACCCCCATAGTGCCTTTTTTAGGCAAGGCTCAAAAGACATACCCACCTCCATAGGTATCACAAGAGATAAGAAACTAAGAGTAATGCTACTCAACACCAGAAGTCTAAACTTCAAGATGCATGCACTCAAAACTCTCCTTAGCATGGAGAACATTGATATCTGTGCAGTAACAGAAACCTGGTTCAAGGCTCCCGAGAGCACCCCAGCACTACCAGGTTATACCTCATACCATGTTTTTCAGCCCCAAAACTTGGATCAAAACAAAAGGAGGGGGAGTATCAATATTCGTCAAAGATACCCACAACTCCAGGTTGGTGGCACAGCACAAAGCATCAGAGACTATCCATGTGCAACTAACAGTGGTTAAAACTGCCTTCCAGTTTATAGCCTGCTACAGACCACCCTCCCAAACCCAGGAACCCCACTTGGCCTTCCTGAGAACACTGGAAAATATGAAGGTCTCTCCAAACACCATTATATTGGGCGACTTCAACTACCCTAACATAGACTGGAAGCATTACTCTAGCTCCAACACCCTAGCCCAAAGGTTCCTAGAATTTATAAACTCAAATGCTATGGAACAACTTGTTGCCACTCCACAAGAGGGAAAACATACTGGACCTGATCATCACCAACATGGGGACTCTATTCTCCAGACCAGAAGTCTATCCCTCACTGGTAAGATCAGACCATAAACTAATCTCACTAGGTATTCACATCCCGACTCCAGCCCCTGCCCTGAAAAACCACAGTGAAAAACTTCTCTAAAGCAAATTTCACACTCCTCAAAACTGAGGTGGAATCCTTCAAAGCCCTTGGGCCTGTGGAAAATACGGCCCAGACCGCAGAATCCTTTATAAACGCATTCTATGAACACCTTCAGGAATGCATGGATCATGCAATCCCAAATAAAACCAAGACCCAATCCTCCAAAGTTAGGCATCCTGTCTGGTGGACCCCAGCCATAAACAAACTATACAATAGAAGGAAGAAGCTACTACATGATAGAGCAAAATCCCAAAAAGGGAAGGCATCTCTGATCA
Source organism: Protopterus annectens (assembly GCF_019279795.1). Classification (NCBI taxonomy): domain Eukaryota; kingdom Metazoa; phylum Chordata; order Ceratodontiformes; family Protopteridae; genus Protopterus; species Protopterus annectens. The sequence goes on from NC_056735.1 coordinate 705,188,204, forward strand.
ATATTAGCAAAAAACTACGGGCACTCATAAAATTTTCTAAGGCCAGCTTTGAGAGAAAAATTACACAGGACACTAAGGATAATCACAAGGCTTTCTTTAGTTATGTTAGGAACCTGGGTGGGAATTCCCAGATATGCTCAGAATTAGTCCAAAATGACAAAAAATACACCAAACCCACAGACATTGCCAACATCCTAGCTGACAGGTTCAGCGCAAACTTCTCCCCACCTTCCCCACCAAAAGGGCAAATTTCTATCCCAGCAGAGTGCTGCCCCCCTGACATCTCAGATGCTCAGGTAGAGCCGCCCTCTCCAAAGCAAAAAACACAGCATCAATGGGACCAGACGGTGTCCCGGGCTGCGTCCTACATGAACTCCAAGAAGAACTAAACCCAAACATAAAACTACTGTTCAGTCTCTGCCTTACTACAGGATATGTACCCAAAGAGTTGCGTACAGCAACAGTGGTCCCTCTCCACAAAGGTGGTGCCTCAACGGATCCTGGTAACTATCGCCCCATAAGCTTGACTAGCTTGGTCTGCAAAGCTATGGAAAGGATCATCAAGGACCGCATAAATAAAGATATTGGGGACCTACAGACACTGGATCCTACCCAGTTCGGCTTTGTTAAGGGCAGATCCTGCCTCTTAAACCTGGTTAATTTCTTTGAAACATTCATCAAGGCGTTTGACGAGGGGAAGGTGGTCCACACAGCCTACCTGGACCTTGCAAAAGCCTTCGATACAATACCCCACTCGGGCATTATAGATAAGCTCACCAGCTTAAATATAAACCCCTATGCCACTATATGGGTTGCAAACTGGCTCAAGGACAGAACCCACATGGTTAGAATTGCTGGAGCCATGTCAGACTCCAAACCAGTTACAAGTGGCATCCCACAAGGCTCAGTCCTGGGACCTCTCTTGTTCAGTATATATTTCTCGGAGGTACAGGCTAACACGGAAGGACTGTGGCTGACCAAGTTCGCAGATGACTGCAAACTGGGTGCCATAATAGACTCTCCAGCAGACACAAGCATCCTACAAAAGGGCCTCATAGAAACAGACAACTGGTGCCAGAGCCATGGCCTCAAGTTAAACGCCAAAAAGTGTATAGTCAGCCCCTTTGGTAAAAACAAAGTGCCCACACATTACCACATAGGTGGTAATCCATTAAGTACAGAAGAAGTAATTAGGGACCTGGAGACCCAAGTTGATAGCAATCTCTCATTTGACAACCACATGGCCAAAGTGGTTAGAAAAAAACATTTTATATAGCCCACCTAATCATGAAGGGATTCACATCTAGATCAGGGGAGGTCATCGTGCCTCTTTACTCATCCCTCATTAGACCCATAATTGAGTACAATGACCCTTTTGGGATGTACCTTACCAGACATCTGCAGCAACTGGAAAGACCCCAAAAGTACCTCACCATGAGGATCAAAGGTCTCAAACAGATGCCATATGCTGCCCAGTTAAAGAAACTCCAGCTCTACTCAGTGGCATACCACCTTCTCAGAGGCGATCTGTGCCTGATGTATAAAGCCACGTCCAACCCGGAATTAATGGACATGCTGCACCTCAGAAAATCCAAATCCCATCGAGCTATGCGCTCGAGAGACTTGAACCTCAGCACTGAAATAAATAGGACATGCTGGAGGGACAGATTCATAACCCAGAGGCTCCCTTCACTCTGGAATAAAATCCCAGTCCAGGTTGGGCCCATTGATGCAGTGTCATACCTCTCAACTTCTTAGAGTAAGGAATCTGGACAAAGCCATAACAAAAGTAGTACAAATAGGGACAATTTTGAAATATTGATCTTACAAGCTTAGAAAGTTGATAGAATAACAGATTTTGCATTAGCATGAACTTTCTGAAGGGTATGGTCTAGACCTCAAGTGTCTGTCATTGTTTTCTAACGTCAATCTTTAATCATTTGTCACTAATTTGCCAGACAGCCTCAATTTTATTAAAAATGGACCAAAGATATAAGGCAAAAATTTGTACAGTTGGAGAGGTATGTGCAATGTTCTTCTAAGCCAAAGTATCCACTGCATTTCCTCACTCACTGTGAGAAGTTTAATGTCACAGCCATGTAATGATAAATAAATAACATTTAAAATTGCAAATTTAAAACTATGCATATCACTTTTCTCTAATATATGCTTGTACAATGCATTCATATTTACTTTCCACGTTATATCTGAAAGGTGGTTACCTGTATGCTTAGAGCACATTTACCACCTGGATCGAATGGCACTTTTACTTTAAAGCCTTTTCTTAAGAGTCTACAATAACAAGTTTAATTGCTTGATTAATTAATTTCCTGTCATGTGTTTTATGGGTTGGTTTTAAATAATTTCTGTGTCTCATGATTTTATTCATTGCCTGAAGAAACCTTTTGGAGAAAATTTGACTTGCACATTAAATGAGATGTATTTTTCTGTGTATTCCAGTGGTTTTATTTGTTTTAATTTGTTTTTTTGATTGAGCTGCTGGATTTAAAACTATTTACCATTCTCATTTATTATTGTTCATACTTAGTTCGGTGAATGGTTGACACTGGTGGAACCCATCCACCAATTTCATCTGTGTATCTACCATCAACAAGTAATATGTCACCTTTAGAAGTTTGGTCTGTAACTGACATTATGGATATAAGTAATAATCTGTTACTAGACCTGACTAATACGAGCTGTATTGATGTCAATAATGTTCATGTGCAGGATTCTGACTTGATTCTATAATGTAAAATTAAGGTTTGTGTCTTTGAACAAACTGTTATGAAATGTAAGCACCTACAGTGGCAGTGCTGAAGCTTCTCTGCATATCTGCATTATAAAGTTGTGCCTAGGGGCTAAGAATACTTAAAATGCCCTCATATGGAAAACTTTTCCCTGACTTGCTGAGGCATTGGCAGTTAATAAATTTGAGCTTCTTGTTTCGGTACATGGAATTATTGAATGAGTATTTTCAGCTCATACAGCATGAATTTCATGGAGAGATTGAAATGCTGTATGCTGATCTAACTTCTAATGTCAAGTTAAATGAACACTCATGAACACTCTAAGTTGTTTAATGAAGCAGTTGAATGTTTAACTGCTTTTGAGGAGAAGTTTATAGCAACTAAAAAGAAGAAATTAAGAAGGGATTTGACTGACTTTAGCAAAGGAAACATTTTCATTTGGCCCATAGAGAAGCCAACAGCCAATTAAGAATGCATCACGACATGTGAACTCTGCTGATATCATGGGTGAAAAGGAAGCATTAGCTTAAATACAGTCTCCTGTACATACAGTGCCAAATTGGGATTGTTTTCTGCAAGAATCTGAAGAAGTAATGACTAATACGGTTTCTGAGCTTGCCATTACTACTAATAATAACTTTTCCACGACTGTTGATGCTAATCTTGTACAGGCATTAGACCTGGTGGATTTTCCACTACTGCTAGAACAGCCTCTTCCTATGCCAAAACCAAGGGCAAGAATGAAGAGCCTGATAAACAACAGCAAGGGAATTGTGCAGAAGAATCGACCTGTCACCAGGAGCCAAACGAGGAGGTGATTTTCAACTTATCTACATATAAGCTGACTGAACATGAACTTTATGTTTTAAGGAGAGGTTTAACATTTGTTCTTTCAAAGCCTGTTGATATTTCTGTTACATTATTAGAAATCAAGCAGTTTGTAAGGAATTTGTATTTAAAGTTAATGTTTGGTACTGATAGTAGTTATGAAGTAGATCCATTCAAATGTTCTAGTCTACCTTATTGTAGTATACCTTACAATAATACTATATTACGAGTTTTTGAAATGACCATTGAGAGAGATTTCTGCAAATTATATAATGCTGGAACATGTAATAAGTTTCACAATTTAACTATTGAACAGTTCAAAGCTATACATTCTTTAATTATGAATGATGATATTGTAATTAAAAACGCTGATAAGGTTGGTGGATTGTTGTGCCTGACACTGAGTATTATGAGAATTGCATGAGTGAAATGTTAAAATTTGGCGGTTATGTAGCCATTAGCAGAAAATATAGTAATGTTATTGATTTAACTATTGAGAAGGCTACTGTTTTCATGCATGATTGTCACAGATTATTTATTTAATTATCTTAATGTTAATACTCCGAAGTGTCTATGAAAACCTCCCATGAGACCGATAGGTTCATCTAGGGGATGGGTCACTGAGCCCACCTCCAATTATTTAGAAAAACAGCTGAGACCCTGGTTAGATAAGGCTAGTACAATTCTGAAAGATACTACAGTGTTTCTTGAATAATTTTATGCTTGGTCACAGGGAACTGTTGAACGTCAATCTTATTTTGTTACACTTGATGTTGATTCTCTTTTTACGGTCAACCCACATGATGTAGGGGTAGCTAGTATATATATATATATATATATATATATATATATATATATATATATATATATATATAGATAGATACGTTTTTATGTAAATATTCCGACTATTCTTTAGATAGGATTCAATAATTTGTGATTTATTATTATCAGTATTAGAAAATAATGTATTTTTTATTTAGGATGAATGTATATCATCAAACGATAGGGGTGGCAATAGGAACCCCTGTCGCCAATATATATGCTAATATTTTTATGTTTATATGGAAAGAGAAGTATATTTTACCTGAAATTGATCCCTTTATTAATTACAGAGGTGTTTATAGACAGTTTATGGATGATCTTTTTATGGTCTGGACAGGAGATGAATCTAGCTTTAATAATTTTGTAGAACATATTTCTAGTACTGCTGCATTTTTGAAATTTAAACATAAAATATCTTTTTCACAAATTACGTTCTTGGATGTTTCAGTATCTAAGAATGTAGTAGGGTGCATAGAAAGACAGTTGCATAGCAAATTGGTTAAAAGGAATAATTATTTACATCGTACATGTATGCACCCCTCTTTCATGTTTCAAAATATTGTTAAGCATCAGATGTATCGTGTTGCTAGATTTAATACATCTGATTCAAATATGCTTAAACAACTAGAGTCCATGGCTGTTGATTTTTGTAAACATGGTTATTATAATAGAGAAATCATATTAGGTCATGAGAACATCATTCAACAATGTAGAGGTTTGGCTAGACCTACTTTTTTTTTCCAGCTGAACAACGGAAATTAAAGGGTAAGAATAGTAAAGGAGAAGTAAGGTGTATGTTGACATATAAAAATACTTATAAGGTATAACAGGTCATAAATAAATATTTGTCTATTTTAACTGATACTCTAGAGCTCAACACTATTATACCATCACAACCTAAGTTTGGTTATAAACGCAGTACTTCTCTTAAACAAGTACATGTTACAAAGAGCAGCTGAAGAACTATCTTAGCTTTGTGAGTTGAAAATCAGGGACCTTTAAATGTAATGATTGTACCTATTGTGATCATATTTATCTTGAAAAGGCCTTTAAACATCGAGAAGTGAATCATAATTTTGTTTTAAAAGTCTGTGGTAATTGTAATACTCCAAATGTTGTATATATTGCGCTATGCGTTGCATGTGATGGATATTATATATGCATGAGTAATAGGAAGTTAAAAGAGCATATAGGTAACCACCTTTCAGATATATTATTTGTTTTTATTTATTTATTTTATTTTATTTTACATTTGTTTACTGGGAAAGTCTGACTGGACACATGTCCTTTTTCAGTGGAGGCCCAGGGAGAGAAGCTCCACATTTGCTTAATAGTCATACAACAGTATAGTATAATAAATGGCATTATACAAAATTGTGGAGAGGAGTAGCAATTAATACAAAAGAAAGTAAAAAATAGCAAGTAGCACAAAATAATATAACAGAAAACAATGTTGTAGAAAGAGAGTGAAATACTATATTTACATGAAGAGGTTGTAGTATATATGCAGCCAACATGTCATGGAAACATTTCATATGCTGGAAATAACTGCTGGTTTTATTACATTTAGACTGTATTGATCAGTGATGTAAGTAGACAGTGCAGATGGAGAGGGTTATGTCGAATACAGTTGATGATAGAGAGACTACATAAATTGTTGCACTGGAATGATAATTATGTTTGGATATAATACAGTAGCCAATTCTAGTATCAGGGTCAGGGGAAGTCATATGAATGTATGTGTTAGCTACTAAGGGAGGGAAATTGAGCTATCATGTAGGGTTACAGGGACAGAGCTAAGACTTTGAAAGGCGTGTTTTGAGTAGTTTTTTGAGGTGTGGGACAGAGCAATTGGAAATAATAGAGCCTGGGAGATTTTCGAAGTGTAGTGTGAAAATAATGATTCACTGGCTGCATTGTTTGCTTTGGAGATGTGTCGTAGGAATTTGTTGGAAGAGCGGAGATGTCTCGAAGAGTTGTATGGCTGTAAGAGTTTACGAAGAGCAAGAGTTTTATCTGGGTGACAGAGGATTTTGAGAGCGAAGGTAAGTTGATTAAAGTACAGTAACTGTGGAGGTTCAAGCAGGTTTAGTTGTCTAGGTGATGTGCAGTGATGGGATCTATATGTGGCACCGCTTGCAAATTTGGCTATCTTATTGTAGCAAGATTCAAGTTTGGTGAGGTCTGTTTTACGAAGGTTGGTTAGTATTGGGGAAGCATATGAGAGAGTAGACAGTAGGTGAGTTCAGGCAACAGTGAATTTAGTATTCTTGGTTACGAATTTGTTGTTCCTGTACAGGAGACCGAGTTTCTTGTGGACTTCTTTAATGGTTTGGGTAATATGTATATCATATTTCAGTTTCTTGTCTATATTGATACCTAGGAATTTTGTATGGGTTGAGGGAGTAATGATGGTATTGTTTTTGGATAAGATCCTAAATGTTAGGGAGGGGAGTATTGGCTTGTGAGGAGGGGGTTTTGCCTGTATGAAAGAGAAGTTTTGTTTTGCTTGGATTAAGGATGAGATGGGAGTGAGTGAGCCAATTTTTAGCCAATAGGAAAGATTCATGGGTGTGTTTGTGGAGAATTTAAAGAGAGGAGGCTGAGCATATAAACGTTTTATCGTCAGCATATCGGACTATGGTGGCATGAGGTGTGGATGTATGGAGTTGATTGGTAAAGATAGAGAAAAGTAGGGGTCCCAGGATGGAACCTTGAGTAACTCCTATGCCAACTGGAAGGAGGGGGAAAAGTTCTTGCTGCCATAGGGTAGCTTGTTGATGTCCTGTAAGGTAATTTTGGAACCAGGAGATGGATGAGGTACAGAGGTTTAGGGAGGAGAAGATGTTGATTAGTTTTTTGTGCGTAACCATATCAAAGGCCTTGGTTAGGTCTAGGAAAATATCAGATACATACTGCCCGTTATTCCTATGATGCTTAACTGTGTTGTAAAGGACAACAGGGCTGTGGTAGTGCTGTGAGAGTGGTGAAAGCCATGCTTTGTATCTGTACGCAATTTTTCTTGTTGAAGGTAATTCATGAGTTGGGTATGGATGACTCTTTCAGGAATTTTAGACAGGGGGGTTAAGATAGCAATGGGGTGGTAGTTAGTAAACTCAGTGGAGTTACCTCCTTTATTTAGGGGTATAATATGATAAATTTTCCAAATAGTGGGGACCAGGCTCTCAGTGACTGATCTATTTATGAGAATGGCCACTGGGTAGGCTATTCCTTGTGCTGCAATTTGAAGGAATTCTGCAGGGAGGTTATCAGCTGCTAGGTTAGTTGGTTTGAGTAATTTCTTGGTTGTATTTACAGAGACTGGTTGGAAAGAAAACAGGTTGGTGGAGGTTTGGGTATGGGAGGTATTCTGGTTTGTGACAGGAGTAGGGTCATTGTTATAGGACTGAGAGTTTGCGAGGGCTTGGATAAATTATGTAAAGTAGGCATTAAACTGGGCTGCTACATTGTCTGAGTTGTTTGGTGTTGATGGAGTGGGGGTAGGCCATTTACCAGGGTGTAGTATGGTATTAACTGCAGCCCAGAATTTTTGAGGATTGTTTTGGTGTTTTGTTTTAATAGTATGATAGTAATTGGTTTTATCCTGTTTCACTAGTTTTTTTTTTTTTTTTTTGGCTTTATTACGTAATTCAAGGTATGTATGTCTTATTAAGTGGGATCTGTTTTTGTGAAATATTACCCAAGCCTTATCCTGCATCTTAAGAAGAGATCTACATTCTTTACTAAGCCAGGGGACATAGTTAGATTTAACTTTTATGGTTCTTGGTGGTGCGTGATGGTTGAAGATGTTTAAGAAGGTGGTGTTGAAGGAGTTAACTGCTTCATGTAGAGGTAGCTGCCTGAGAGTTTCCCAGTTGCAGTTTTTAAGGGAGGAAATTAAATTATTGGCATTGAAGTTTCTTTTGTCTCTGATTTGATGGTAGGTGGTCTGGTAGATTTGATGGGTTTTAGTGCAAATGAGAAAGGTCGGAAGGTGGTCACTTAGGATGTCAGGGAGACATCCTGAGTGGGACATTAGGGTTGGGTTGTTGATCAAGGTCCAGTCCAATATGGATTGGCACCCGGAGGCTTTATCTGTCCTAATAGGAGAGGAGATTATTTGGGTAAACCCATGTAGGTTAATATGTGATGATGGATTAGAAGAGGAGCATAATAACCAGTCAATATTGAAATCCGCTAAGAAGATAGCCTCTTGGGGAAGGGAGATAGATGCCCAGTGATATAAGTCAGAAAGTAAATACAAATGCATTGTACAAACATATATTAGAGAAAGGTGATATGCATAGTTTAAAATTTGTAATTTTAAAGGTTATTTATTTACCATTACGTGGCAGTGACATTAATGCGGTCAATACTTAGGGTTGGAGCACACATTTATCACCTGGATTGAATGGTACTTTTACTTTAAACCTTTCCTTAAGAGTATACAAGAACAAGTTTAATTGTTTGATTAATCAGTTTCCTGTCATATGCTTTATGGCTTGGTTTTAAATAATTTCTGTGTCTGTTGGTTTTATTCATTGCTTAAAGAAACCTTTTGGCGAAAGTTTGACTTCGACATTAAATGAGACATGTTATTCTGTGTATTCCAGTGGGTTTATTTGTTTTAATTCAGTGCAAAGGGATAATGTGTGACTTTTTCCAGACAGGGGGAACATGGGATTCCTGGATTGACCTATTTGTGAGGATTGAGACAGGATAGGCAATGCTATTGGCTGCTATTTTTAGGTACTCACTTGGAAGGTCATCAGTTGAAGAAGATCACAGTTTAACTTTGTTTAAGAGTATTTTATATAGGATGTGGGCAAAGGTTTGAAAGTGAAAGTGGATGTGGTGATATGTTGCTGTTGAGCATGGTTTGGGCTAGATGTTGAGGAATCCTTGGTTAGAGATACTATGCTGCTGTGTCTTTCGGCTTTTCCCAGTTAGGGGTTGCCACAGCGGAACTTTGGTCCACTAATGATTGCCAGTAGATTTTTACATGCCGAGTTGCTGGCCCTGACGCACAACCTTCAACAAAGGTACGCCCATTCATGCATGTCTCCACACAGAAGACGCTCTAGCTGAGAATCGAACAGGACAACGTCTTACTGTGAGGCGACAATGCTACTGCAGCATCACCACCGCAGTTGGTTAGAGATACTATACTGTCTATAAATAAGAGTTGAACTGTATTGCAGTTTCAAGTGGTACGTTATTGGGAGGAGGTTTGGGTTGAATTTTTGGCCAGCATGTAAGATTTCTTTAATGGATGTCCAAAATTTGTAGGGTTGTGTTTAGTATTACTCTGAAAGTTATTATAATGTAGTTTTTTCTTCATTTATTTGCTTTTTAGTATGATTGCAAAACATTCTAAAGTTTTCAAAATATTGAGGTGTTTTATATTTTTGCCATTTTTTTCATGTTTTTCTCTATCCTGAGTTAATATTCTACTCTTTTTGGATAGCCAAATTGCAGTATTTGTTTTCAGTCTCTTCCTTCTAGGAGGTGCAAGCTACTTAGGACATTTGGAAAAGTTTTATTGAATTAATTTACAGCATCATCTAAGGGGTGGATTTTTAGGAAGTTCCAGTTGATAGATGATAGTGTAGTAATGAACATTTCTGAATTAAACTTGGAAAGGTTGTGTGTTGCTTTATAAATATACTGTTAAAATGGATGTGTGAGATGTCTGGTCATGTAGATTGGGAGATGATCACTGACAGTCTGACACTGTACCACTTGTGATGTATTTACTAGATTCTGATACTAAGATCCAGTCTAATAGTGAATTTGATATCCTGCTATAATGTGTGGGGCTATTAATTAGTTGTGTGGAAGCATATGAGTTCATGCTAGATGTAGGGGAGTTAGAGTTAATGTCCAATCAACTGACATCACCTAGTAGTATTTTTTTTTTTTTTGTGGAAATGTTATGGATATCCAGTGTAGGATATCTTCTGATATAGCTGTATTGTTAGCAGGAGGGATGTTAAGGACAGTAATACATATTTGTTTATAATTGTTTATTTTCAGGAAAACAATAAGAAGCTCTGCTGAACTGAATTTTGGTGTTGGTTTGCTCTAAGGAGAAATCTGGTAGGTGGTGGGAAATGTTAAAGCAATTCCACCACCTTTTTTTCTCTTTATACAGTAATTATGGATGATATTTTAGCTATGATGTATAACTTGTGAGTCATTTATGGTGGGTTTAAACCACATTTCAATTACAGCGAGAAACTAGTTTTTATGCTTCTAACATTTATTACATTTGATCACATTCACATTTGATTACAGTCACAAAGAAATGTCTTATTTGGATGTTTTACTCACCAAAAACGAAAGTGGCTTTTCGTCTAGAATCTACAGAAAACCAACATTTTCCAACGATTATGTCCATTACAGCAGTAACCATCCCCCCCATATTTTCAGTAATATAGTCAAAGGGCAATGCATCCGGGTGGCTAGGATGACGTCAAACAAAAGTATGGTAGAAACTGAAATGGCCATTATCAAGGATATGTTCATCACGAGAGCTTATCCAGTGAAGATGGTGGAAGGGACTATCAAGTACGTTACCCGGGAATGGGGTAACAAATACATTCCTCTGTTGGGTACCTTTCAACCAACCACCAAAGAAGATACACTTGGTACACCAGCAGGACGGGTATGTGTACTTATGTATTCCCCTAAAACATACTTGATTCAAGAGATATTGGATAGACACTGGAGAACCTTGATGATCATAGACAAAGAGCAAATTCTGGGTACGAAACCCAGATGTGTCTTTAAAACAGCCCCAAATTTAAAGAAAATATTGGAAAAAGATGGCCACACAAGGTGCAAAGGGGATATTGACAAAGGGACCACCAAATGTGGCAACTGCAAACAATGCAAATATATAAATACAAGCAAGACAATCACGACAGATGATATATGTCACACCACAATCAGATGTAAAAGGGGGAACTGTAAAAGCAAACAAGTGGTATACGTGGCCATATGTACAGTATGTAATGCCCATTACATCGGGAAAACTGAGAGACAACTAAATAGACGTATTTATGAGCATCTGTACAGAATAGGGAAGGGAGACACCAAGAACGCATTATGCAGACACATTTTAGATAAAGGGGTGGACCACAGTTTCCTCTTCTCTATCATCGAACAAGTGGACAATACACCGTTCGGAGGGGATTGGAAAACAAAGCTAGCACTATGTGAAAGCAAGTGGCAGATTTTGACAGACTCCACTACGTCCCCTGGACTTAATGATTTTATTAGTTTAAAGCCATTTTTGGCTTTAGAATAATATACACAGAATTTAGCATATTATGAATCAAACACAAGGATTATTTTAGTCTATCCATGTTGTATGCAACAATTAATATGTTTGTCATTCCATGACAGTACGAATATGTAAACAAAGGTAGAGAATAGTATATTTTATAGTACAGTTTAATACACCACACAGTATGCATAATTTTAATCCTGTTCATGAGAATGATTTTATTATATAGGTAAATCAGTATTGGATTCTATATAAGATACAGTTGACCACAAGGGATTGATATTATTTATTGTTTTAACAATGTTTTAACATTTTTGGCGGTTTTTTAACCAATTAAACAATTAAGGAGCTTATTAGATACGTATATAAACTCTGTGTTTGTAAAGATCTGTTGTTCTGATGAAGGCTGGGGACAGCTGAAAGCGCTTAACGTTGAAGTAATAAACCTGTTTGTGTATTTTATACAAGTGGCAGTGAATTTCTTTCCAACAGTCGTAGTCCTGATACAGTATTGTCAGTCGGGTTCCATCCTCCTCCATTTTGCAGTTCCTGTGTTGTTCTTTAGTGACATTTCGCTGAGTTTTTTGGATGGAAGGGGAACAGCAACCTACTGACTCCATTTCTAAGGACTTGTTGCTCGAGTTGAGATCTGACCTCACGGCACTTCAAGGAGAAGTGCACAAACTTCTTTCCTTATTCAACCAAATGGTATCGGATACCAGTGGTAAGGACAAGGCTAACGAAGTAATGGACTTAAGAGAGTCAACGGAGATCGTAGTAGCACGGATGGTGCATACCACGTCAGAGGACGAAGCGGATGTTATCAAAACCAACAAGGATCGTGGTTTGCAGATGCGGAAGCGTCGACAGGGATTGCTTGATTGCAACAAGGTCAGCACACCGGATTACGGCTTTCCAAAAGCCTTACTGGATTCGGAGATGACGCAAGAAGCCGTACAAACAACGGGGCATAAGGATGACACGGAAGTTGGCAACCAGGTGGACGAATTCCAAACACTCGATTTAGTTAACACGGATGACGACCATCTCCTTAGTGAAAGACACGAGTTTTCGGTACAGGACTGTACCTTTGATTTTAGCGTGTGCAGGAAGAAGTTGGACAATCAGTATGGTGGAGCACGACCTAAAGTATTTTCACAAGGATATCCCACCAATGCACATGTAAATAAAGGTACTGTATTAAAAAGAGCAAGGCACGACTCTTCGAGCCGTCCTTATGTAAACTGTCATAGTAACAGTGATTTTACAGTAAGGGCGAAAGTTAATGTAACAAAGGATAAAAGTAAAAACAGGGATGTAATGTTGGAACGCTTTTTATGTGACGATAAGGATTATTTTGGAAAAGATAAAATAGAAAACTATAGTAACAATCATTTAAGTAATAATTGTACATCCTTGAAGGATTATATTTTCGATTTTGGTAAAAAATTGCAATCATACAAAAAAAACAAAATTGATCGTAGTTACTTAATGAAATGTCTATCACTTAACATAGTGCCTAAAGGGATTAGATTTTTTAAATTACCTCTAGGTATTTCATATACTATTGAAATGGAAAAAGAGTTCAATGCATTATTTGATGGATTTGGGCAGGAATACATGAAGCTTTTAACTAAGCATATGGATGACAAAATGTGCACATTGGTAGAGGAATTGGAAATGATTCAAAACAATATTTTGCAGCATAATGAATATGAGGATATGAAGGAATTATATGCCAAACAATTTGTATATGCAGAGGAGTCGGCGCAGACCAATGTGAGTAGAAAGGATAAGAAACTTCAAAGAGATGTAGAGATATACAGAGGAGAGAGAGCATACATTTGGCCTAGACAGAAGAACACAGACACACATGGTAGATATGGGTCCAGGAAGAATGACACGGACAAAACGGATAGGGAAGAAAATTTTCAAGGGGGGAGATACCATCCGGCATGGAGGGAAGTCAAGTCCAGGCATTCACACAGCATGGGCCACATTACACGCCATTGGTAGAGCCCAATCCGTTGGACACTATTCCGGTGGGGAACACGCCAGTCGAGAATTCCTTTGACACCAGGGTCTTTGACACCTTCCCCAGAATCATCACTCATGCAGGTTTTAAGGTTTTTAATTACACTACTCTCGACATAGATGAGACTTGCGCCCATCTTTTAAGTAAGGGTATGAAGTTCATTCCTATGAGGGGTTGGAACATCATTGACAGTATTAAAGAAGTCAAGAAATACTGTCGGAAGTTGAATCTGGCTTTACAGTTCAACAAACCATCCCAACCTCCATATAGTACGACAGGCATAGCAGGGACCACACTTCAGAGAAAAAGCACTTATATTCCTACAGCTAATCCGCACGTGACGAACTTTGAACATCTGGTTTGTAATGACATCTACTGGATATACAACAAAGAAAAACAACAACACGGGGATGTTTTGGACAACCTATCCAGGAAGGAAAGGAAATGTCTAGTGGACCTTTCCCTGAATAAAGACATCAGAGTCATGAAACCAGATAAGGGAGGAGGAGCCGTGATTTTTTCTACCAAGGATTATGACCAGGAGATCAACAACATTCTACACCATTCAGGAAATTATGAAAACATATCCTTAAATCAAGTCAACATTGGACACAAGCGTATAGACCTTATCCTGGAGGAATATTTAATTGACAATAGGATCAACAACGAGGCATATTCTTTTTTAAAAGTAGACCACCCAGTTTTGGCAAAGATGGTGGGCATACCCAAGGTGCACAAGTCCATCGAACAACCCCCGTTCCGTCCCATTGTATCAGGTTCCAGTTCGAAAACCTTCAAAATAGGACAGTTGATAGATGGCTGGTTAAAAAAGACATATGATGGGATCCCTCACATCATCAAGGATTCATGGAGGTTTTTGGGGACCATCAAGAAAGAACTACATGATAGTGACTGTATCCTGCTGACTATAGATGTTGTGGATCTCTTTTCCAGCATTCCCAGGACAGAAGGATTGGAGTTTTTCGAAAGAAGTTTAACGAAGTTCACGGACTTCTCTTGGGATAAGACCAGCCTCCTGTGTGATATGATGTCACTTGTTTTAGATTACAATTACATTTTGCACCAAGGAGAATATTTTAGACAGATTAGAGGAGTTGCAATGGGAGCAGCTTGTGCCCCCATCTTTGCAAATCTGGTCATGGCTGAAAGGGAATCTGAGCACATTTTTAAAAGTTCCCACTACAACCACATTGCTTTATACGTTAGATACCTAGACGATATCTTTATTGTGTGGAAGGCATCAGAAGATAAATTGCTGGAATTTATGACATTTCTCAATCAAACAGTGGATTTCTTAAAATTCACATTTGATTACAGTCACAAAGAAATGTCGTATTTGGATGTTTTACTCACCAAAAACGAAAGTGGCTTTTCGTCTAGAATCTACAGAAAACCAACATTTTCCAACGATTATGTCCATTACAGCAGTAACCATCCCCCCCATATTTTCAGTAATATAGTCAAAGGGCAATGCATCCGGGTGGCTAGGATGACGTCAAACAAAAGTATGGTAGAAACTGAAATGGCCATTATCAAGGATATGTTCATCACGAGAGCTTATCCAGTGAAGATGGTGGAAGGGACTATCAAATGCGTTACCGGAATGGGGTAACAAATACATTCCTCTGTTGGGTACCTTTCAACCAACCACCAAAGAAGATACACTTGGTACACCAGCAGGACGGGTATGTGTACTTATGTATTCCCCTAAAACATACTTGATTCAAGAGATATTGGATAGACACTGGAGAACCTTGATGATCATAGACAAAGAGCAAATTCTGGGTACGAAACCCAGATGTGTCTTTAAAACAGCCCCAAATTTAAAGAAAATATTGGAAAAAGATGGCCACACAAGGTGCAAAGGGGATATTGACAAAGGGACCACCAAATGTGGCAACTGCAAACAATGCAAATATATAAATACAAGCAAGACAATCACGACAGATGATATATGTCACACCACAATCAGATGTAAAAGGGGGAACTGTAAAAGCAAACAAGTGGTATACGTGGCCATATGTACAGTATGTAATGCCCATTACATCGGGAAAACTGAGAGACAACTAAATAGACGATTTATGAGCATCTGTACAGAATAGGAAGGGAGACACCAAGAACGCATTATGCAGACACATTTTAGATAAAGGTGGACCACAGTTTCCTCTTCTCTATCATCGAACAAGTGGACAATACACCGCTCGAGGGGATTGGAAAACAAAGCTAGCACTATGTGAAAGCAAGTGGCAGATTTTGACAGACTCCACTACGTCCCCTGGACTTAATGATTTTATTAGTTTAAAGCCATTTTTGGCTTTAGAATAATATACACAGAATTTAGCATATTATAAATCAAACACAAGGATTATTTTAGTCTATCCATGTTGTATGCAACAATTAATATGTTTGTCATTCCATGACAGTACGAATATGTAAACAAAGGTAGAGAATAGTATATTTTATAGTACAGTTTAATACACCACACAGTATGCATAATTTTAATCCTGTTCATGAGAATGATTTTATTATATAGGTAAATCAGTATTGGATTCTATATAAGATACAGTTGACCATAAGGGATTGATATTATTTATTGTTTTAACAATGTTTTAACATTTTTGGCGGTTTTTTAACCAATTAAACAATTAAGGAGCTTATTAGATACGTATATAAACTCTGTGTTTGTAAAGATCTGTTGTTCTGATGAAGGCTGGGGACAGCTGAAAGCGCTTAACGTTGAAGTAATAAACCTGTTTGTGTATTTTATACAAGTGGCAGTGAATTTCTTTCCAACAGTCGTAGTCCTGATACAGTATTGTCAGTCGGGTTCCATCCTCTTCCATTTTGCAGTTCCTGTGTTGTTCTTTAGTGACATTTCGCTTAGGTGGTGGGAAATGTTAAAGCAATTCCACCACCTTTTTTTCTCTTTATACAGTAATTATGGATGATATTTTAGCTATGATGTATAACTTGTGAGTCATTTATGGTGGGTTTAAACCACATTTCAATTACAGCGAGAAACTAGTTTTTATGCTTCTAACATTTATTGCAGCAAAAATTAGATTGGTTGGAGATTGGCTGTTGTTGGGTTACAGAAGTGTGTGGGAGAGAATTATCGTTGTATTCATTGTGATAGATGGGGCCAGGATTAGGGTGTATACCTCCTCCTAGAAGAATTTTAGTATATTAGGGACTTATGCATAGTTGTTTTTGGCGAGGATTCTTACACATAATTTTGTTTTGGTTTGAGCTGAGGTGTGGTTAATCAGTCTATATTTGGAATAAAGGTGAGGGACAATATTAAATAGGTTTGGTGCAATGTGTGGAGAGTGTAAAGAGGAAGTATGGGAAGGTGGTTGGGACAGAGTTGGGGAGATGTTGCGATATATTATTGCATCATGGTAGGATGAAAGATAGCACAGTAGGAGGAGAAGAATAGAGGATAAGCTGAAGAGTAACATAATTAAGTACAGGAATTGGTATTTTATAGAGGTCAGGTAGTGGGGAAGTAGCAATGAAAAAGGAGACATGAAGTTGTAGGACATGAGGAGAATCAGTGATGGTGGAGTCTGAAAGGTGATAGAACATAGGTAAGGAGTGAAGTATTTTTTATAAAAGAAGAGAGATAGGTTGTCCTGGTATCTTCCCTGGAATCTAAGGATAGAGGGGTATGAAAGGCTAGAATATAATGATGTAGTCAAAATAAGAAGAAATGAGGGTTTATTTTGAAAAAATAAAACATACAATGTAGAATGGATAGCTATTGTTAGGGAAGGTTGTGATTATGAATGGATATAGTGCAAAGCAGTGTGCGAGGGCAAAAGGTAATTGGGAATCGGGCTAACAATTAAATGGAAATAGGGAAGTAGGAAATAAGAAACAGAAGTGTATGTAAAAAAGTAGTAAGGTCACTTGAGGAGGGTTTGGAAGAAGAGTCACAAGTGAAATGTGTAAGTAGGAAGTATAAGAAAAACTCATCCAAAACTAGGGATGCTTTACAGATCCAAAAACGTTCTCACTTGCACAACTAAAACTGCACATGCCACTACTTATCTCCTCCCCATACTTCTTTATGGTGCTTCCATCCTTACTAACCTCCAGGCTTCACAAATATTAAAAGAACAATTCTATAACAAAGTTTGCAAACTTGCAGCACATACCCCTTTCAGAAGCCACTGCTCTATAGCACTAAAAAGCCTAAATTTGTTAGAACAGCCACATCAGCTAACATACCCACATCTTCTTATCACCTATAAAATTATCCAGCATCCATCTGCCTGCCCAGCACTAAAGATATTCTACACGACTAGCTTCCATTGGACCTTTGTGATCTAGTGACCAAAAACTCTGTCTATAAACTTATGAAATCTACTGAGCATTGTCTGCACTCATTCACGGTTGCTAAGTCCTGGAACTCCTTATGTGTATCCATCTGTTCAATACTCTCCCTCCCATCTTTCAAAAGCACTTTAAAAGACTTCCTAGCTAAAATCTGGCTTTGTTCTTGTTCAAAAGCAGGATAAATTATTCCTTAAATGTGAATAAGTACCATTTAATTCCTTATACCTCCTTACTCCCCCATCTTCAGTTACTTCCTTACTTCTATCAAATTTTCTTCCCTGACTCTTTCTAAATATACCATAACCATATTTTTCCCTCACTTCATATTGCAGTTCTTGTTTATATTGGACTTACTTATCTTTAATTTTTCTACAAAGAGTCTAAAATTTCTGTAAATATTAAATGATCATGACATAACTTTTATGGACTCTTAACCAACTAATTTGTTATAATAATTTACACTGCAGATGTTTTGTTTTATTTTTTTGAAGATTGTAAAATTATTGTTCTTAAAATGCTTTGCAGTAATTTGGAGCTTTTCTTCATGGATCTCCACTATAAATGAGATTCTACCCAGATGGACTGAATCAAATGTCAATAAATAAATAAATGAATAACTGAAAATAATATGGGAAACTGCCTAAAGTTATAAGCTTGTGTTTTACAGTATAATAAAAGACACTAATTTTAGCACTTTTTATGATGCTCCATTTATGAACCCCAGATGGTAAAATTATTCACAAGTGTCAGAACAACAGCAAACTCACTAGCCACTCTGTGGCATAGAGGGGTATAGCCTGTGACATAAAGGGGTGTACCCTTGACTATAGCTCAGGTGACCTGGTTTTGATTAGTGACTTGAGAGCCTGATGGAGCAGCAGTAAGGGGTGGGTGTTACCTATCTACTAAGGGAGGGTGGTTCTGTGGGCATCACCTATGATGATCCCTGTCAGAGACTGGGGACATTGTGGGGCAGAGTGTTGGACCTGGCTAAGCTGCCATGTAGGTGGGGCAATATGGTTAATGTCCTAATATTATGCACACCCCTTGATGCAACTGCAAATGCTGCAAAGGGAATGGGACTAACAGGGTAGGCTCATATGTATAAATACCCCCGGTGGATGGAAGGATGATAAGACCCCACAGATCAGTCTTAGAATTTAAACAGGCCCCAGCTGCTACTATAAAAAGTCTGGGACTGTTAGGAGAAGCTTGCATACCTGGTGATGGATATGGATCAATGTGGTGTATATATGGTCCAAACAGTATGCTGTAGCCTATGTTTGTAGAATGATAACTATGACACTTATGAAGACCTATCAGGAAATGACTGTAATGAGCATTTCAGGAGAAAAGTCTGTAGAACACAACCATCGTACAACTTCATCTACTTAAAGGAGAATCGCAACATCTGACAGTCTGAGAGCTTTGCCACAAGACTTCAGCATAGTTTCCAAGGATTACTGCATTAATGCTGGCATTACATTTCCCCAAGTGCACTGAGATCGATGTTAAAAAGCAAGATTAAAATATTTGGGGGGGTTATAAATTGCATTTTGGCTCATATAAGAAAATGGCAGCTGATCATTCAAGCAGAATTTTCAACTCTTTACATTCTAGAACAAAAGAGTGAAACTGTTGAAAGTTTCAAAGCGGTTTCCTCTAGGTGACGTTCAGAGTGAAAACAAAGGGTGTTTTTAATAGCTACACTCCAGAACGTCACTATGGTTTTACAACCCAGAACTTCATTATGGTTTTACAATACCGCCTTATGAATTTAAGCAGCAAATATTTTCATGTATAGTGAAGGAGATGGTTTTATAAAGCATGGACAGTGTCTTCTCATAACACTGCATAAATGCATTGTATCTGAATCAAACAATTGAGAACCAAGCCATACATCTCAACTGTACAGATTTTCGCAGAATGTCCAGATTTTTGCCTCTTATTTTTGGTCTGTTCCTCATAAAAATTGTGTTTTTTTGACAAATCACTGGGATGATTTAAATATTAAAGTCACCAAATAATGACAGGCATTTGAGTGTCAGATTTCATATCCTTCATAAAATGCATGTTAACACAAACCCTATTATACTATTAACTTTCTAAGTTTGTAAGAACAATATTTAAAATGTGTCCCTATTTTTGGGCCTTTGTCCCCCCCCCATTTTGTCAAGCTTTGTCCTGATTTCTTGCACTAATAGGTTGAGAGGTACGGAAACAGCACATTTATGAGTTGGACAAATGAAATGGCCATGTTCTGAATTATAAATGTTTGTATTAAATGTCCCAAAAGGTGTGTGGTAGAATTTTGCAGCTGTAATGTAAACTCACAACACTGCTGGTTTTTAGGCTTTTGTTTTGCATTATTACCCTTTATTATGTGATGATAATATCATAATATATCCATTTTGATAGACTGGCAAGTTGTCAACTTGAGAGCAAAATTAATTTCCAGACCAAAACTACAGTGTGACTGACATACACATCACAGATTACAAGATGAAACTCTAAACGCTAAGTTTTCAAAACTGGAGCAGATATAAGCCACTTTCCCTTTTAGTGCTCAGAATAACCTGTCCCATTTGGTTATAGAAGGACCTTATACCCATTCTATGGCCAAAACAGTGGCATTTAGCATTAATTCTGAACAAAACTTTCAATTATTTTTTTTCTTTAGTGTCCTGTCTCGTGATCTCCTTTGCATTTTACATTTCATGTTGCAGATTTCTGCAGTCACTATGTAAAACTATTTTCAGGGAATGACTTACTGATACAGGAACATTGTACGCACTCTGTTAGGAGTATAACTTTGAAAAGCATGCAATACCTCAGAGGGCTAGCCAAAGAAAGGGAAGAAATAAGCGACTTTAGCTGGTGTATCTGTTTTAGGAGAGGAAGCCTCTCCAAATTCATAGATACAGCAGCTCAGGTGGACATGAGAAGAGATATAGCAGTGTCTGCATGAGATAATTCTAGGAGTGGACCCTTGTAATGGCAGAGGCACAGAAGAAGGCATTACCTGGCATGATAGTGACTGCACACACTTTGCTGGTGAGAAGATGCACCAAGCTGATTAATGATGTCCATTAGACCTGCAACACTGATGCAGTCACACATGCTTAACACCATTTTTCACACTTCTTCGGGGTTAGGTACTTTATGGCAGGTTTATAAGCAGATGTTCAAAAGTAAGAGTGTAAGTAGGCTAAAGGTAAGGCAGGATAATAGGCAGTTAAGAGTACTAGTAAAGACAGAAATACCCACTGCAAGTAAAATAGGACATGCAGTGTTGTCAATCCAAGTCTTTCGGTTTTTCCCAGTTAGGGGTTGCCACAGCAGAACTCTGGTCCACTCATGATTGGCAGTGGATTTTTTTACAGTGCCAAGTTGCCAGCCTGACCCCCAACCTTCAAAGAAGGCACACCCATTCACGCTCGCACCTACCTGCATATCTTTACCATCACTCGACTGCCTAAAGTTATAAGCTTGTGTTTTACAGTATAATAAAAGACACTAATTTTAGCACTTTTTACTTTTCTTCGGGGTCATCAGGCTGTCTATTTTAGCTCTATAGAATGCATTTGTTTTTGGTTGCTTTTTTTCTCATGGTCACAACATGGCCATCAAGAGCTCCCTGGGTATGCCATGGCCCTTTCACTCCCTGTATCTTAGACTGGACTCCAGCTCACCATGTTACCACATGTCACCGCATGGAGGAAATGCCTCCTCCTTGGGGGGGATGCCATGTAGTAATCACATCTTATGTCCATGCTGGGAAATGAGAGTTGAGCTCCAGTGGGACGTCACTGATGGTAAATCTGGGGTTTGTATGTAGCCTGACCACTATTTCCCTGACAGCTAACTTTGCTCAGCCCTTATGCTGTCCCCCAGTGAACTTGCACATTTCTGTGCATGTGCACCTAGTGATACCTTGCTTTTGCAGATTTGACTGTTGGGGAATATGTCCTTGATCCTTCTTACTGCATGCCAGCCCTTTTTTTCCCCAGTGAATGCTGGCATGTCAGTTGACTTGACTATTTCCCTTTCCCTAGGATAGCTGAGCCAGCAATTAAGAGTGGTTCACCCTCTTTCTCTCACTCTGTCTGACTACTCCAAAACCCTGGTCAGTAGTCATCATCTCTGATGGAGTTAGGGACCTATCCCTCTGTTCCATGAGGCTGGGTGACCGCCTACTACATTACAGTATGTTTCAACATGACTTCATATAGAATTAGTGGTGTACCAGCATTATACTAATGTCTACAGTTTGCTTTTCTGACTTTCTAAAATACCTCCATTCATCTTTGAGCAAACATATATGCAGTCTGGTTAGATGTAGTCATTCCTTCCTGCTATTCCAGCTGTTGTTATTTATTTTAGGATTCTAATTACCAGACAATGGTCATTGTAGTTCTGTGTCACATACAGAGAGCACCTTCCATCCATGTAATAACTTTAAGACCATCTTCTTCTTCTTTTGGCTACTCCCATTAGGGGTCGCCACAGCAGATCAACTGTTTGCATTTCTTCCTGTCCTCTGCATCTTGCTCTGTCACACCAACCACCTGCATGCCCTCTCTCACCACATTCATAAACCTTATCTTAGGCCTTCCTCTTTTCTTGTTACCTGGCAGCTTCATCCTTAGCATCTTTTTCCCAATATACTCTGCATCTCTCCTCAGCACATGTCCAAACCAATGTAATCTTGCCTTTCTGGCTTTGTCTCCAAACCTTCCAACCTGGGCTAACCCTCTAATATACTTATTCCTGATTCTGTCCATTCTCATCATATCCAGTGCAAATCTTGACATCTTCAACTCTGCTATATCAAGCTCTGACTCCTGCCTTTTTGTCAATGCCACTGTCTCCAACCCTTATAACATAGCTGGCCTCATTACCCTCTCGTAGACCTTCCCTTTCACTCTTACTGGTACTCGTCTGTCACAAATCACTCCTGACACTCTTCTCCACCCACTCCATCCTGCCTGTACTCTCTTCTTCACCTCTCTTCCACACTCACCATTACTCTGAACTGTTGATCCCAAGTATTTAAACTCATCCACCTTCGCCACCTCTACTCCCTGCATCCTTACCATTCCTCTATCCTCCCTCTCATTCACACACATATATTCTGTCTTAGTCCTGCTGACCTTCATTCCTCTTCGCTCTAGAGCATATCTCCACCTCTCCAGGGTCTCCTCCATCTGTTCCTTACTCTTACTACAGATTACAATGTCATCTGCAAACATCATAGTCCATGGGGACACCTGTCTGATCTCATCTGTCAACCTGCCCATCACCATTGCAAATAAGAAAGGGCTCAGAGCTGATCCTTGATGTAATCCCACCTCCACCTTAAACACATGCGTCACTCCCACCGCAGACCTCATCGCTGTCACACTACCCTCATACATATCTTGTACCACTCTTACATACTTCTCTGACACTTCTGACTTCCTCGTACAATACCATAACTCCTCTCTAGGCACCTTGTCATATGCTTTCTCTAAATCCACAAAGACACAATGCAACTCCTTCTGACCTTATCAGTACTTCTCCATTAACATTCTCAGAGCAAACATCACATCTGTAGTGCTCTTTCCTGGCATGAAACCATACTGCTGATCACTAATCATCACCTCCCTTCTTAACCTAGCTTCCAGTACTCTTTCCCATAACTTCATGCTGTGACTGATCAATTTAATCCCTCTGTAGTTACTACAGCTCTGCACATCACCCTTATTCTTA
Source organism: Protopterus annectens (assembly GCF_019279795.1). Lineage (NCBI taxonomy): Eukaryota > Metazoa > Chordata > Ceratodontiformes > Protopteridae > Protopterus > Protopterus annectens. Next base: position 705,212,043 of record NC_056735.1, read on the forward strand.
AAAATCGGTACCAAAACACTTTTTCTCCATTGCTCAGGCATCCTCTCACTTTCCAAGATTTCATTAAACAATCTAGTTAGAAACTCCACTGCCATTTCACCTAAACACCTCCATGCTTCCACAGGTATGTCATCTGGACCAACAGCCTTTCCATTCTTCATCCTCTTCATAGCTATCCTTACTTCCTCCTTGCTAATCCACTGCACTTTATGATTCACTATCCACACATCATCCAACCTTCTCTCCCTCTCATTCTCTTCATTCATCAGCCCCTCAAAGCACTCTTTCCATCTGCTCAATACACTCTCCTCGCTTGTGAGTACATTTCCCTCATTATCTTTTATCACCCTTACCTGCTGCACATCTGTACTAGCTCAGTCCCTCTGTTTAGCCAATCGGTACAGGTCCTTTTCTCCCTACTTAGTGTCCAACCTTTTATACAAATTTTCATATGCCTTATCCTTCGCCACCTCTCTCTTTGCCACGCACCTCATCTCCTTATACTCTTATCTACTTTCTTCACATCTCTGACAATCCCACTTCTTCGCCAACCTCTTTCTCTGTATACTGTCCTGTACTTCTTCATTCTACCGCCAGGTCTCCTTGTCCTCCTTCCTCTTTCCAGATGTCACACCAAGCACCTTTCTAGCCATCTCTCTTACTAGGTCTGCTGTAGTTACCCAGCTATTCGACAACTCTTCACTGCCACCCAGTGCCTGTCTTAACTCTTCCCTGAACATCACCTCACAATTACCCTTTTTCAATTTCCACCATTTGATCCTTGGTGCTGCCCTCACACTCATCCTCCTCTTCTTGATCACCAATGTCATCATACAAACCACCATCCTATGCTGCCTAACTACACATTCCCCTGCCACCACTTTACAGTCTCCAATCTCCTTCAGACTGGCCCTTCTACATAAGATATAATCCACCTGTGTGCATCTTCCTCCACTCTTGTATGTCACCCTATGCTCCTCCCTCTTGTTAAGATATGTATTCATCACAGCCATGTCCATCATTTTCACAAAATCCACTACCATCTGACCTTCTGCATTCCTTTGCTTAACAACATACCTACCCATCACTTCCTCATCCCCTCTGTTCCCTTCATCAACATGACCATTGAAATCTGCTCCAATCACCAGTCTCTCACCCTTGGGTATAGTCATCACCACTTCATCCAACTCACTCCAAATTTTTTCTTTCTCATCCATCGGACACCCAACTGTAAGACCTAAACCTTCAAACATCCATTTTAAACAAATAATAGCAAACTGAAACTCACATGTTACATCACAAATCATTTTTTTTCTCAGGTAGGCTTCATACCCCTGCTTATGTGACTTTGGCATATGCCCCTTACATCCCTGTTACTTATATATAATAACTTTAAGACTTCTGTACTTCAGAGAATGGGAAACGCATTAAGGTGTCACAGCCTTGGACTTCAAATGTGCTAACCCATATTTAAACTTGTTTATAAGTTCATAAGTAAGTAGTTCAAAGGCTAGCTGCATTGTGGGCTATTTTAAGACTAGCCACTTTCCTTTTCATACTCAGAATAACCTCTCCCATTTGGGTATAGATAGGTCCTGCTCATCCTATGTTCAATAATTATACTTTACCCTTAATGAGAATAACTGGGATTATACAGTAGATAATTTGAGGGGACCCATGCATCGGATATAACATTTAGGAGCTGCCTCTGTCTATTAGTAGTACAGGGACAGTGATGGGGTAAATTTTCTGATTCCCATCCATAGATCTAAGTTGTGCTTGAATGTGGACAGGGATGAGCTTCATTTTATGTAGATAAGAAGTCTGTTCAATGGCAATGGTATCCTTTGTGAGATATACCTGTCCCTCCAAACTGTTATGCTGATGTTGCAGAAGAGATTTAAATCCCTAGACTGAGTATTTCTGATGCCATTAGATTTACTGATGTGCAGTAAATCCATCATTAATGGGTCACAGGATGCCATGTATGCCAGACACATGTCACCTCTTAGCAGTCTGTAGGTTACCAAGTATAATGACGAGGCTTTGAGTCAGTCCATGTGGGACATATTGCTTAAGAATTCTATCCTTTTAGTAAGGTATCTCTGTGGGTGTTCCAATGTCTGCTTGTATCTAGACAGCTACATGTCAAAAATGGGCATTATAGTCAATGACTGGCCTAATGAGGGCTGAGTAAAGGGGGTACAGTTACATTGCTACATCTAGACACAATCTATTTGTTTATAAGCTGTGCAGTATAGTAGGACTTTCTTACAACAACAGACATATGTTAGTCAAAAGTTAGGTCACTGTCCACATACTTTCCCAAATCCCAAACAACTAGAATATCTCATAGGGGAATATTGTGAATGTGGTAGTTCCCTGTGGTAGATGACTTCTCAAAGGTTACAGTAATGCATTTTTTGGCATTTAGTTTCAGTCCAAGATTTTGTCACCATTATTTATTTGAGACAGACCTTTCTACTGGATGGCTAAGTCATTTGGGGATTCAGTGAGTGCTCCCAGTTTGCAGTCATCTGCAATCGTAGTCAGCCAGAATCCTTTGGCCAGACAGGAGAGGTCCCAGCACAGAACCTTGGGAGACTCTACTGTTGACTAGTCTCTTTGTGGAGGTAACTTCCTATCTGTGAGGAGGGTGACAATCCAGGGGGTCATAGCTTTTTACTTCAAGTTTACTTCACTTTTCTACTGTGCCTAAATGGGGAATTGTGTTAAAAGCTTTGGCCAGGTAGAGGTATGAGGTTGTTCCATTTTGCCTGCATCCATTTTTGGTGACCTTTTAAAAAAAATCCTCCAGGTTAAGTAAGCATGACCTGCCCTTGATGAATTCAAACTGAGATAGGTCCAAGGTTTGTAGATTCCCTATGTCTTTCCATGGTTTTACATATGAGACTCGTCAGACTTATGGGTCTGTAATTGCCCGGGTCTGTGGTAGATGAATGACTGCAGCTGTTCTCCATTCACTTGCCACAATACTTGTATGGAGGATGAGATTGAACAGTGTTGTTAGGGGTGTGGCTAAACCATGCTTCATGCTATTTAAGATGCATCCAGCGATATTGTCAGGATTCATTGATACAGTATTTTAGCGCATTTAGGACTTGTGTGATAGCTGGAGGTGAGCCAGTTTTAAATATATCTTAAGGGACACATGAAGAGGAGATAGAGGGTTCAAGTAAAGCTCAATTTAATGGATAGTAGGATAACAATACCTTTAGCCTAAGTGTAGGTAACGTTCAGTATCAGCTCAGCACATTGCTGCATTGTGCTTTTCAGATTACGAACATAACTAAAAAATGCCTTGTGATTGTCTTTGACTTGGGTAGGTATTTTAGCCTGAAACTTGGCTTTGTTGATTTTTTTTAAGATCCAGAGTTGTTTGTTTATTTCAGTGACAAGGGTTCTAACATTCTGGGCCTTGCTCTTCTTAGTTTTAGTCAAATTCTTTTTATTTCCTTTTATTATAAAGCTTGATGATGCAGTGGTTCCATCATCCCAGTTTGCTTCTGGGGTTTGCCCTGCACTTGTTACTATGGGTACAGCTGCATCTATACAGATGTTTACATACTGGTAAAGTGTTGTGGTGGAAAAATATATGCATATTCAGTGGAGTTAACTGGGTTCATTGGGGATTTTAAACTTGCCACTGTATCACTTAGGAATAGGCAGTTTGTCTTAAAGAAACTTATAAAGGTACCTTGGGTAGAAGTGATCTCTTGTTTCATTTCAAAGGCGACTGCTTTAAGGTTAGACCTAACAAGTGATGAAGATATGCAAGAGCTGGTGCAGGATTCCCCATATTAGTCAGGACAAGATCCAAGATGTTATTCCTCCTAGCGAGTACTCTGATTAATTGTTGCAGGGCATTTGTATTGTGCACTAGTGGGAGTGTAGGTTTCCCCATCTATAGTTCTTTAGATCACCTAGGAAAATGGCATTGAGTTTAATACTGAATGATTCTAGTTATTGTAGTTGTGCATTATGGTTTTATTTTGGCATAGGGGAAGTTCTATATTTAGCTATTATATGTGACAGGACCTTTCTGATAGTTATTTGGGCATGAAGAAGCTCTATTGGATCATGCTGCTTTACTAGCCTTGACATGAGTATCTTCTGGATGTAGAAAGAGACACTGCAAGGTTTTTTCCCTTTGTGCGAAGTAACTAGTCTAAATGTGTGGAAGGTGTTACAGTCCTGCACAGCTGGGGTGCTCTCCGCTATTTTAAACCATGTTTCATTTACTACACAGATGTCAGTGTTCTCCAGCGTGAATAGAGCTTGTAGAGAGTGTAGTGTCTTGTTTAGGCTCCTAGTGTTGTTCAGTAATATCTTCATATTTTCCTTTGCTTGTTTTATTATGTTGGTAGGTTCATTGGTTGACATTGCCTAAAAAAGGCACTGTGGGGATAGACAATGTCTTTACCAATAATCAAAACCCTAGAGGGGACAGATGCAGGCCGTCCCTGGTGAAACAGCATTACTGTTGATCCCAGGCTGACAAGTATTGGATCCCTTTTGAATGACACCAAAAACTAAGACAGTTATTGAAGCCAATAATTTTTTTGTTCATATCTCGGCATCATCCTTGGAGAAGGTAGAATGCTGCTCAATGCTAGGCTCATACCTGCCTTGGATACATAGTCTGAGAGCACCATCATGTCTCTGTTTATGAAGTCCAGGGAAGTGCACTTCAAGTCATTGACACCTGCATGAACTGTGACAGTCATACTGGTAGTTGATGTTAAAAGACTTGAGTTCACGCATGATTTTATTTATTTATTTATTTATTGACATTTGATTACTGGTAAAGTCCGACTGGGCAGGAGTCCATTTTCAACAGAGGCCCAGGGGAGAAAAGCTCTGAATGTTACAAAACATCTTAAGAACAATAATTTTATAGTCTTTAAAAATAATACCAAAAACAACTACAGTTTAAATACAAAATTAGACATAATATAAAAATATTGGTTAAAAACTGATACAAGTTATATGATAAACCATTTAATCGTTAGAGAAATTTTAGCCAGTTTATAGAGAAATTAAAGGTAAGTTAGTATAATATAAACAGGAATTGCAATAGAAGTTAAGAGAAAAGCTTACAGCATATTTAGAGAGAAAGCTGAGGAGAGAAATTGATAGAAGTAAGGAAGTGAGTGAAGAAGGGAGAATAAGGAGAAATAAGTTATGTAAAGGCATTTGTTCACATTGAGGGATATTGTTTATCCTAGTGTTGGTCAAGAACAGAACCAGCTTTTGGTTAGGAAGCCTTTCAGAATGGTTTTGAAGGATGATAAGGAGGGTATTGACCTGATGGATAAAAATAAAGTGTTCCAGGGCTTTGCACCATGCTACAAGTACAGCCAATGCTAGCAAATTTGATAGGTTTGTAGACAGACAGGTGTTTTTGGTCAATGTATCGTAATGACCGACTGAGGACATAGTTGTGTAGAACGTTATTTAGTGATTTGATGGATAGTAGCACTGGACAAGCAACAAACCATCACTCTTTCCTGCCAATAAGCAGCGAGAGGGAGGGACTTATGTTGTCAAATTACCATAAAGAGCAGGCAATAACTGATACACTGGGTTTAAAAACACAGCTACAACATGGTGGGTGGGAAGGAAAATCAATTAGACCCTTAGCTCTGAGATGACGGGTCTGGAACTGCCTTAATTCAAACACAAGTCCTGAGCTGGCTTGACATGCAGTCAGTACATAAGTATAAAACTAGGGTTTAATAAAGACATCACATAAACAGCAAAAATCTTATATCTTATATCTCCTGACCTAACCACTAAACTTCTTGGAATAACCATAGATAATAACCTAAACTTCGATACTCATATTAACATCACTATAAAAACAGTAAATAAGAAACTGGGATCCCTTTACAGAATCAGACCCTTTCTTACTCTTTCAGCCAAAACCACTATAGCTAGAACTCATTTAATCTCTACCCTACTCTATGCTTCACCCATATTTACCAATCTCTCAAAAAACAACCTCAACAGACTTGCTACCTCCTATCATAGTATTGCTAGATTTGCCACAGGTTCTCCTTTTAGAACACATCATTGTAACAACCTAAAACAATTAGGATGGCTAGAGTTCCAAAACCACATACTATTTCACCAACTTGCTATTATCCATAAGATCCTCTATTACCCCACCTGTACACCTATACTGACTACTCTCATAACCCCCTACAACAATCTTAAGAATTTACGCTCTTCTAATAAGTTACTTATTACTACCAGCAAATCCAACAACTCAGCTGGAGATTCGTTGTTCTCTAACTCTGTAGGCAAACATTGGAACATACTTCCCTCTGAACTCCTATCTCTGTCCTCTATAACACTTTTTAAACAGAAACTAAAACAATTTCTCAGTACTCATTGGCTATGCCCTTGTACTAACCCTGACTAACTTTTTGTCTATTTCCTATGTGTTCTCTGCTTCTAATATGAGTATGTTCTATCTACTGACATCTTCTTGCTGTTTCCTATAAATCTTGTATTTCACTGTATCACTTGGTACAATTGTATAAGTAAACAACTTTATTATGCTATTTTATTCTGCTTGCACAAGTACACAACTATTTTGTTTTATATTTTTTTTTTCATATCTCCTTATCATGAGCCATGTACTCTTGCAATGACAACTGCTTCAAGTCTGTATGGCTGAAACTGTTTAGAACTTTTTAACTACTGTTATACTTCTCTGAATTGTGACAACTTTTACTGTATAAATTGTGTTTGTGTTGGAGCTTTTCTCCCTGGGCCTCTACTAAAAATGGATTTGTATTCCAGTTAGACCAGCCCAGTCAACAAATGTAAAATAAAAAAATAATAAAAATATGGTGCAACTATGTACTGGAATCACTAATTAATATAGGCTTAGAGACCTTAGCTAAAACAGACACAGACGGCTAAAATGAATTTAAAATCAGATCAAGAAATAAAAGCACCTGTGGTTGCAATATTCCAAGGATTAAAGTCATGGTCCTTGAAATTTTAACAAACACACCTGAATACTATGTCTGCATCTGATATATTGTAGAAAATAACTGATAGTCTGTGGTATATGGCTGACAGATGTCAATAATATACATATAAGTTAAGAAAATACATTCACTTAACTTTTATGGTATCTTGAGATAGCAGATGTATGTGACTTTCATCAGCATTCCTATTCTAACCCATATATTTCCCTGGTATATTTATTGATAGCTATGACTGTAGAGTGTGTGTTTAAACTCATGTCATTTTCCACTACAAGTTGTCAAAAACAGGCACTCCTTCAGTGTATGTAAGGTTCTGTCTTTACTGGCCTATGTTTAGTTTGCCAGATTGTATAGCAGTGTGATAAACATTGGCGGCTGGTGACTTCAAATCAAAGGGGGGGCTGCAGGAGACAACTGAATGGGTGGGGTCAATGGGAAGGGGTGTGGTCAATTAGAAAGGGGAGGAGCTATGCTCAAAACCACAAAAATTAACTAAATACACTGCCCTGGGTGCCAAACCGTCATTATGAGAGTCCAATCAAGACAAAATGAAGTGTAGAAAAATAAAAATATTTCAATGCATTGGCTGCATGACAGCTTACTTAATATCTAGATGGAAACAAAAAGGTTGTGAGGCATGAAAAAATAAATTACTTTTTAAATGCATTAATGGAATGCCAGTCAAAATCAAGTATAAGAAAAACAAGCAGCACTCAACTCAAACCAGTTCTTGCACTGCAGTTCTAATTATAATTTATATTCAGCTTTATTAAAGTACCAAGTAACATGCTGAAAGTAGAAATCTCTGATTCCCCCACTTGTAAATATGTTTCTTAACCAAAAAAAGACCTGCTGCCTGACAACTATCTACTTGTTTCATGGGGAAAACATGATCAAAGTAAAAAATGAAAAGCAAACAAGAAATACGCTCAAGATACATTGCTTAAAAGGATTACTGTACAGGTTATGGACCACACAATTGGCATTCTGTTTAGTTTACGGTAAAGCCTGCAGAGATGACTGGAAGTCTCCAAGTGTAATGAGCTTCTTAAAATAATGTAATCCTATCCTTTATTACAAATACTGTCATATGCATTTCAATACCCAAGGCTTATACATTATCTAGTTAAATATTCTCTACATGGCAACAACCGAAAGGCTTTCAATGTTGGCAATTCTTTAACAGTATGCTTATTAAAGCTTACTTGCATCTCACGATCTCAGCCAAGCTTACCTGATGGTCATTAAAGTATTGCTACTTAAACACAGAGCAACAGGCACTTTGAGTAATAAGCATAAATCGACAGTACAAAAAATATGACAGAAACCAGACCATTCTGCAAAAATCAAGGACAGATGAAAAGCCACTCTAGTACTTGTGTCTACCTTGGATGGGGGGAATACTCTGCACATTTATACTGCATAACTACTCCTTGCCTTGATTTGATGCATCCAGTCACTACATGGGGGAGTGGGGTGCAACAAGTATGTCACAATTTGAAATGTATCTGGCTGACTGTGATGGCCCTGACACATTTGTCATACCTCTCAACCTCAGAGCAAGAAATCTGGACAAAGCCATACAAAGAAGTGGGACAAAGGCCCAAAAATAAGGAAAATTTTTAAATATTGCTCTTATAAACTTAGAAAGATAATAGAATAAGTCTTGCATTAGTATGAATTTTCTGAATGGTATGAAATCTGAAACTCAAACGTCTGTCATTATTTTCTAACTTCAGTCTTTAATGATTTGTCAGTAATTTGCTAAAAAAAAAACACAATTTTATGAAAAATGGACCAAAAATGTGATATAAAAATATAAAATAGCCACACAATACAGCTTGGAACCTGTCAAAGAAGGGACACTTTAATATTAGTACTGCTAACTTGAGCAGCTGACAAAATAAAAGAATCTACATGCATTTCTGAAATAAAAGTAATCTATAACTGATTAATACAGTTATTTCTTAATTGTAAACCCTCCATGTTTTCTTCCAAAATTGATATTTTGTGGAAGGATTATTAGGGGGAAGAGCAACATTTTGAGCCAAAATCAGGGACAGTTGAGAGGTTTGGCTATGCCTAATTCTATAAAGCAATTTATTTGCATGTACCTCTCAACCTGTTAATGCAATAAATCTGGACAAGGCCAAATATATTGGGGGAACATATAAACAGTACTAAAAATTGCTCTTGTATAAACTGAGACAGTTGATAGAACAACAGGTCTTACTTTAGCATGCATTTATCTGAAGGTTGTGAAGTCTGAAACTCAGTGTGTCATTATTTAGTGACTTAATTCCTAAATGATTTGCCAGAAAACCACAAATTTTATGAGGAACAAACCAAAAATAAGAAGCAAAAATCTATTCATTCTTTGAAAATCTGGACAGTTGGGAGGTACAGTTCTGTCTTTAAGTTTGCTGCCTTTCCCCCTCATAAAATCATGGTTGAATGGAGCCTCCCCCTGCAGCCATTAAAATGATCTATTACTTGGCTATTTCACTCCATTTACCATAAACACTAATGTGTATACTGATTTACTTCTGTGATGATTTGGACTTCATTTGAAAGTTTTATTTTGCATTTTACAGCACAAACACTAAGACATCTGCTAAACAAACTTAGCATTAAAACTTCTCTGCCCTTGAAACTCACATTCATTGAAACAGCATTGAAACCCACATTCAAAGAAAATACATTTTACCAGTGGCAGATAAAGATTAATTATGGGCTGTTTTCAAATCATAGGCCCCTTGCATATGAAACATACATGTGCTCTTTGATACACCTTCCTATTGTTTTGAACATTTTTCCAGTAAACTATGAAACAAAACGCATGCACCAATAATGACAAAACTGCCCAATTCAGAACATCTTTCCAGTAAACAATGAAACAAAATACATGCACCCATAATGACAAAATTGCCCAGTTCAGAACATTTCCATCATAAAAGTCTATTCAAACTTCTACAGTCCACCATTATCAGTACATATGCACAATTCTACAGTCCACCATTAGCAGTAAATATGCACAATCTCTGAAGAAGTAAAAAAGTCATCTAAATAATTCCACATTAAATAAATCTGTAACTAATGAAGAGGTTGCTGCTAGCAAACACCTTTATATTTCATGGTTTCATTGAAAAATAAAGTGTCTGATGCCCCTGAGGAATAAATTGCCTATATTACATTAAAAATGATAAGCTAGTAAAACTGCAATAGGAAATGGATGGCAAACTGATAACAGGCTCATAGTTAGTATCTTAACTTTTTCAGTACGGCAGCATTCACCCCTCATAGGAGTAGAACCAACAACCTTCTGCATCAAAAGCAAGTACACAACCTGTTGTGCTATTAACAATGCAAGCTGACTTAGAATAAGCAGCACTAAACTTCTCTTCCCCTGCAGCTCTCAGCTCCTTGTAAAATCTATTCAATACTCAACTGCATCTCAACTTCACAGTACACGAAATCTGGAAAAAGCCAAATTTATTGGGGGGGGGGGCAAAAGCCCAAAAAACAGGGCACATTAAACATTGCTTGTATAATCTTGGAAAGTTGCTAGAATAAAATGCTGTATTACCACCATACATTTTACTGCCAAGGTCCCTGTGTAAAAGAGTCAGAGCAATGTAACACTATGCCAAATCAGCTGCTTTGTGAAAGAAAAATGCTGTGTTACCACCATACATTTTACTACCAATGTCCCTGTGCAAAACAGTCAGAGCAACATACCACTATGCCAAATCACCTGCTTTGTGAAAGAAAAATGCTGTGTTACCACCATACATTTTACTGCCATGGTCCTTGTGCAAAACAATCAGAGCAACATACCACTACGCCAAATCAGCTGCTTTGTGAAAGAGCAGAAGACTGAAACTTAAATGGCTATCATTTAATGAATTCAGTTCTCACCATAGCTGTCAACCTCTTAGCACAAAACACCTGGACAAACCCAGTAATGAGGGAATACAGCCCTCAAACATATTCAGTGAATTCAGTTCTTGCCACAGCTGTCAACCTTAGCGCAAAAAACCTGGACAGAGCCAATAATGGGGTAATACAGTCCCAAAAAATAAGGACAAATTTCAAATATTCATCTTATAAACTTAGAAAATTGCTAGAATAAAAGGTTGTGTTACTATGTATTTTCTGAAGAATATGAAGTCTGAAATTCAAATGCCTGTCAATTTTACTTCTGACAGAACAAAAACAATTTTCAGCAGAGGCCCAGGGAGAAATACTGCAAACACATGTCTTTGTAAAATGGCAGGACACCAGAGCAAATCCACACAAACACAGGGATGAGATGCAGACTCCACACAGAAGGCACCCCAGCCAAGAATCAAACCAGAAAACCTATAGCTGTGAGGCAACAATGCTACAACTGCACCATCAAATATGTAAGGAGTTAAACATTCAGAAACCTGAAGTCTGAAATTCAAATGCCTGTCAATTTTATTTAACATTTGTTAATCAGGACAGTCTGACTTAGAACAAAAAAACAATTTTCAGCAGAGGCCCAGGAAGAAATGATGCAGACATGTCTTTGTAACATGGGAGGACACAAAAGCAAACCCACGCAAACACAGAGAGAAGATGCAGACCCCACACAGAAGGCACCCCAGCAAAGAATCAAACCTGAGAACCTGCAGCTGTGAGGCAACAATGCTACCACTGCACCATCAAATATCAAGCATTGCAACATTTAGAAACCACAGATATTACGAGGAACAGGTCAAATCAAATATGAGGCAAACATCTGCAATTTTTTTTTTACAAATGGTAGTGGGTAGGGAATTCAGGTCCTTAATACCTGCATACAAGGTACAGGGTTCAAGCCAGAGGTATTCCCTATCACACCACCATGAGTTTGTTCTAGCCACCTGGGGCATTTACACACACACACACACACACACACACACACACACACACACACACACACACATACACACACACACACACACACACACACACACTTACCTGGAGCTATGTGGATCCCATCCCTTTGTGCCATAAATCCATAGCTGTCTGCGATCCGATAGCTGTTAGTGCACTACAAACCCTGCCCCATGCATTACGTCCATTGGAGCACATCCACCACGCGAGATGTTCTTCCCCTGATGAGACTCTAGCCTGCCGACGTTGCAGTCTGGGTCCGATCTATTTCAGTGACAGTGTATGCAGTTACAACTGCATAGACTTCTGGGATCTCTGCTCTTCCATGTTTCCCAGTCCGGACTGCTGCTAAAACAGTCTGTGCATGCTCCAGACTGTCTCAGCAGCAGTCCGGACTAGTGCGCATGTGCGAACGTCCGTGAATTTTAATTTTTTGTTTTATCATTTATTTTCTTTAATTATCTTTTATTTTCTTTAATTTTACAGCTGGGTGGGCTGCAGTCCATCAGTCCAATAGCACGGGCCACCCCTGGTAATAAATCATCTGCAATGTTTAGCATTAGCAAAGCACGTGGTATATATTTACAGTGGTCAAGATTATTTTATTATTATTTTGTTCTTATTTGCAGTCAGTGAATTCCTGACTGTCAGTAGCTTATTCTCAATGGAAGCCAGCAGAAGAAAAGTCCAATGGCAAAATAAAAGTTAAACAAACTGTAGGTCTATCATAAGGTTATACATACCAGTAGTAACAAAACAGGATTTAATTATAAAAGTGGCACAGTAAAATAAATATTTTGTACAAGAAAATGCATTTTTTTCTGACAAGCAGCAATTATGTATAGAAATCAACACTGCTGCTGATAGTAAAATATAGTTGACAAAGGAAAAACGTTTATTCATCTGTGTTGATTTTGGTGTGAACCATACTCAGTGTTTATGCATGTGTGTGTGTGTGTGTGTGTGTGTGTGTGTGTGTGTGTGTGTGTGTGTGTGTGTGTGTGTGTGTGTGTGTGTGTGTGTGTATGTGCACTCAAGGAATACCAATAGGACTTACTGAAACATGATGCGTATTTTTCTCAGATAATTTATTTGTAATTAGCTTTCTTTAAATTCAACTTATAATATTTTTCTGTAATATTTTGTTTCCACATGCTTAACTTTTCAGGACAGATTTATAGAGGAATTCCTGTACTTTTCCCCTTTCTCATTTCTGCCTGCTGTGCTTAGGGCAGTCGACCTTGTACATGCACTACATTTCTGTGTGAAAGAATGAAGGAAAAAATGTCAATTATTCTGCAATTAGTCATTAATTTTAATCTGTGGCCTAAACTCTGTCTCAGAGCTTTAAATCAACTTGCATAGTGTTCAGCAGATAAGAAACTGTTGCTATATGTCCTACATATTTTTTGTAAGTGTTACATTTCTAGAAAAAATGTATTTTTTTTTTTGTTTTTGTAATGCAGACAATAGAGTGACATAGACTGCCATTAATTAGTTGAGGCCATGGTCCTGTCTGCCTCATGACATTGTGTTCCGAGTGTGCTTCTTGACCTAGGTTTCCTGTGTGACCTGTTGGCCATTGAATAACCCATTTTCATCAATCCTGCTGTCTTTGTAAAGTAATTGTGGTACTTATTTAACAATGGATTGTGTTACATTGTAACATTCTATATTGGGCATCTTTTGAAATCTGTTTTCTAGATAGGTAGTGTCAGAAGTGATCTACTTACCTGAAAGCAAATGATGTATGAGGGAGATTTAGGTACTGAAACCATAATTATGTTATTGTAACACAGTACTTAACCATAAATCCGTTCTCTAAATTTTCATTCTCTATATTTTTAATGACCAGTATCGATATGGTTGTGACCTGTATCTAGGATATGGTTGCCACCTTTTCAAATACCCAAAGTTAGATTTTTTTTTAATAGAAACGTTAAATTTTGCAGGACAGATCATACCACAATTACTGTAAAAGACTGGGCTTCACTATTTAGGGATAATAAAAGCTTACTGTTGTAGAATTTGAACTGTTCTACTCCTTCATATAATATTAAGGTGCTTCAAATAAAAAAATATTGATCTGTGCAATCATAACATAAAGTTAGGAGCTGGTAAATTCTACTCAGATAGTGCAGTGGTTTGTGTTGTCACCTCACAGAAAGAGGTTCTCTGGGATGATTCTTGGCTGGGGTGCCTTCTCTGCAGAGTCTGCGTTCATGTGGGAATGCTCCAGGTGCTCTGGTTTCCTCCTACATTAAAAAGTCATGTGTCTGGAAGGTTTCTCTCCTGGCGTCTGCGGAAAATTGGCTTGTTCCAATGTTAAATAAATAAAATAAAATATTTTGCGACCTATAGGGTCGATGAAAGAAGATGTTGAAATATTTGCATATTCTCATATATGTGTATGTGTCTATATATATATATATATATATATATATACACACATATATATATATATATATATATATATATATATATATATATATACATACACATATATATATATGTGTGTGTGTGTGTGTGTGTGTGTGTATATATATATATATATATATATATCTATATATAAAGTCTGCATGTATATGTGGACATATATGTGTATATATATATATATATATATATATATATATATATATATATATATATATATATATATATATATATATATATATATATATATGTATATATATAAATATATATATATATATATATATATATATATATATATATAAATATATACACACACACCCACAAATCATTCAGCGAATGGCCATAGTTGGCCAACATTGAGACCACAACTAACCAAGATGCTTATCACCACATTCCTATTCATCCATATTTCAGACATTTCTTAAGGTTTTATGTATCTGGATTATGTTATTTGTTTTTTGTCTTACCTTTTGGACTATCCATTGCACCATGAGTGTTCACAAAGTGTCTAGCTTTAGATATAGCCCATTGCAGACTACAGGACAGCCACATTTTTCCATATGTAGATGACTTACTTATCTTTGCAGAGTCTTTTTCAAAGTGTTGGGAATCACTTTCTTGGGTGAGAGATCTGTTACACAAGCTAGAATTCCTAGAGAACATTCAAAAGCCCTCCTTGACTTCTTCTCACAGGACTGTGTTTCAAGAATGTCAACTGGACACCACAGTTAAAAGAGATTTGCTTCCACAGGAAACATTTGATATACATCTACAACTATTTTAGTTTTTTTCAGTCAGACTTCGATCACTATGAGGGATACTTCAGGATTTTGCTTTTCTTGGCATCTATGATTCTCATGATACCTCTGGCAGGAGTTCAGATGAGAAAGATTCAATGGTATCTGAAGTCACTTTCATCCCAGCACCATCCTTTATTTTTTCAACTCCTAGTTCATGGGTTTGTGAAAAGAGAAATCACTTGGTAGAGAAAGCAAATTTCCCTAAATCTGGTCTGCCCTTCTCCCTCTCTGTTTCACATCAGTCAGTTACAACAGATGCCTTGGATTTTGCTTGGACTACCGTTTCACAAGGGATAAAAGTGGAAGTTGTGTTGGACACCAAGGACAGATGCAACCCTAATAAATATAAAAGACAGGCTTGCCCTGATCAAGGCACTCAACTCTCTGAATCATCTTTGGTCCCTGGGACCTCTTCAAATTGTTATAGACAACACCACAGTCATGTGGTACATCAACAAGCAAGGGGGAACCAGCTCATACCCCTTTCACAGAGTAGCTATGTTAGCATGGGATATAGCTTCACAGCACAGTCTCACTCTACAGGTATCCTACATTCTATCAGAGCACAACTGTGTGGCATACAAACTGAGCAGGACAAGGCAGACACTAATGAATGGAAACTAGATCTGGGGTCTTCCAAGATTGGATTTATCTGTATGGAGTTCCTGAAGTATACATCTTTGCTTCCTCTCTGAACAATCAGCAGGCAAAATTTTTGCATCAAGATGTGAATTCAGTAGTTGGAGATCAGAGTGAATTTACATATTATTCCCCAAGATAAAAAAAAACTGGGATAGGCTAGACAGAATTTATATTTCACAGGAATGTCTGCATTTAATTGAATGTTTTAATACACATCCAATAACTATTTCAGAGCATGTGCCAATAATAACTAAAATAAAAATGCAGGGTAAAGAAATAAAAATGAGACACTGGTGTTTTCTCACCTATCTGTTAAAAAAAAAGTAGTTTAAAGAATGGGTAGTGGAAATTTTTCAGGAATCATTAGTGAAGACAGAAATGTCTTCTGAAAATATAACTAGGGAGTGGGATAAAACTGAAGTGGAGTTTAAAAACAGGCTAGAAATAAAAGAAAGATATGGCTAAGAAGCAACAAGAATTAATTAGAAGGACTGACAAATGTTAAAAATATTACAGAATAGGGGGAATCTCACAGAACAAGATGAGGAGCAATTGCATAATGCTAAACAGAAATTAAAGGATTACCTTGATAATATGAATGCGTTTAGAAAGATTGTTGTCAAGCAACTGCTTTTTTGACAATAATTAAAGAGCACAAAACCTTTTAGTGCAATGACTCAGGCAACAGAAAGTAGAATGAGTTGTCACCAAGGTTAGCGAGCCTATAACAAGGAAGATAACTAGAAATCCTGTAGAGGTACTTGAAATATTTTGGACATTTTTATAAAAGTCTATATAAAGCAAAGAAATATGGAGATGAAGAAAAGGTGCAAATGGAAATGTTTATGGAAAAATGAAATATGCCAAGGATACAGGTATATGAGGCTCAATTACTAATAGTTAGGATAGGAAAAGATGAGATAAAATGGAGATGTATAGCCAATCAACAGGAAAGTCCCCAGGAATTGATGTTATTCCTGTGGAAGTTTGGAAGCTAGGAGGGAAAAACTGATAAAGATCTAGGTTTTCTTTATCAGTATTTTAAGAGGTGGAGAAGCACCAACTTCCTGAAAGAAAGCAGTGATGGCTGTAATACCTAAACAGGGTAAAGACCCATCAGACTCGGCTTCATACAGAGCCATTTTAATACTAAAGCATGAATATCAAGTTTTTTATGCATATAATGACTAAAATGGCAAAGGTGATGCCAGCATTGATAGAAGTGGATCATTATTGTTTTTCAGAGGGGAGGCAAACATTTGACAACATTAACACAATATTGATGATCCAGAGGGAAGCTGAATGTAGAAAATACTAAAGTTCTTAGTGGGTCTTGATGCAGAGAAAACATTTAATAGAGTAATAAAACATGTAAAGAAGGCTCTTCTGAGGTCGCTAGAATGAATTTTATTCACCACACTCCAAAACAGTCCAAAAAAGACGAATGAATTACAGAATTCAAACCAAAACCATAAAGTACTTAGCGCTTTCACCCTGAATCACTTCTGGGCATCTTCAGAGTACTAATGCTTGTAACACCTACTACCAATATAAAGATCTCATCACTAATTACACAACGCCTTTAAATTAATTAATTAATAATTAATCATAGTTTTAAAGACATATGCATTAAGACTGTTGTTAACTTGACAAATATTTAACTTAACACAGTGTTTAAATTGTAAAAAGCACATTTTAAAATCAATGGTTTCATGGTTGTCTTACTATAATTATAAATTACAAAGAATTAATGTTACAATGAAAAACTTCATACATAATTCATAAAAGTTCATAAAAATTCATAAAACAATACATAAAAAAATATATTAAAAATATATATTGGTGTTGAAATCTTGTTTAAAATAATTTATACACAAAATGTTGTGAATAACCAGAAAAATAATTATATAATTTTAAAAATTCATTTAAATTATGTTGTAATTCCCTTTGTTGGTATAACCACCTAGATATAGAGACATATTAATAGTAATAAAAATAATAAAACAAAAATTAAATACAGTAAGATCTTTGTTTTAAAATAATGGAAATAGAAATGTGACCATTAATGCCAGGTGTGCAGCCTGCATTAAATCTTAGCTGCCATAGGCATTCCTTGGCTTCTAATAAGTTATCATAGTCACCTCATTTTTCCCAACAATTGGGGATTCTATCAATAACAAAAAATATAAAACACTTAAAATTCTCACATTTAGTACTATGTACATAAAGAGCATTTACCATCTTTTTGTTCTTAATATCCCTGTTATGTTCCATAATGTGTTCCCTTAATTTCCTAGTGGTTTTTCCAACATAAAATGCTGGACAGGAAACGCATGTAGCCAGGTATACCACCCTCCTGGTATTGCAATTACAATGTCCTGGACATTTGATGGATTTACCATAGCCTTGTACCATAGTATAGGGTCCATCGTTTATGAATTTACACACTTTGCAAAAACCACATCTACTCATTTTGGACATAAAATATGCACAACCTTTGTTATTATTTTCCAGGCTTTCTTTAAGATTGGTACCCCTACTATATGTAACCTTTGGGAAATTTCCTAGTATTTCACTGTATTCAATCTTATTAGAAAAAACACTCGTCCAAGTATCATTTAAAACTTGAATAATAGTGTCTGAGTGTTCGTTAAATGGTAAAATAAAGGCATCTCTTTTAGTAATATCAATACTATTGGTTACCTTGGACATATTATTTAGTCCAAATTTCAAAATAGGTTTATATAAAGTATTCCTTTTCATCTTAACTTCCTTCTTTATTTGATTTATAAGACTTAATGGGTAGCTTCTATCTAAAAACATATTGCTAATAGTCTCCATTTCACTAATGAAATTCGTATCCTCACTAATAATACGTGACAGTCTAACCATCTGACCCTTTACAAGGTTCTTCTTTTGAAAATATGGATGACAGCTGTCGTAATGAAGAAAAGAATTAGAATATGTGGGTTTACGGAAAATGTTAGATTCAACTTGATGATTTTTAAAATACATATATATATCTAAATATTCACATTTTTCTTCGTGTATTTTAGTTGTGAATTTAAGAAATGTCGACGTAGTACCTATATAGCTTATAAATTCATTTAATTCATCCCTATTGCCTCTCCAAAAAACTAATATATCATCCAGGTATCTAACATAAAATGATATTTTTGTCCAGAACCTGGATGAAAAAATGCTTTCAGTTTCCCATTGTGCTAATACCAAATTGGCATAAATGGGGGCACATCAGGCCCCCATTGCTACCCCTGTGCATTGTCTATAATATTCACCTTCCATGTAAATGAAATTATTGAATAAGACCATTTCCATCATCTCAACCAGTAACCTACTTTTAACAGTGTGTAGTCCACTGTAACTGTCTAGAATAGTTTGAAACATATCCAAACCCAACTTATGTGGTATGACAGAAAGTAAGTTTATCACATCAATGGTAATCATAACAGTATCTTCAATGTTATTCACATTATTGTATATCCTAAGTTTATCTAAGCAATGCCAAGAGTCCTTGATGATGTGTGGGAATAAATTGAGAATGTCCTTACAATAATAATCAATGTATCTAGCTATGGCTTCTAGTTTAGAACCCTTGGCAGAAACAATAGGTCTAAAGGGGGGTTTACAATACTTTTTTGGAATACCAAAAATTGACGGAGTTATAGGGTGTTCAACCATAAGATATTTGTATTCAGATTTATCAATAATACCTTCTATCTGATAGTCGTAAAGTAACCAATCTATCTTTGTGTATGCCCTGTTTATCTCAAATTTTGATACTTTTTCATATGTTTCATCATCTTCTAGCATGTTAGTCATTCTATTAATATAGTCTGTTTTTGTCATAATTACCACCCATCCACCTTTATCGGGCTTCATAACTCTATATTTGTCCTTAGTAGTTAGTTCTTTTAAACAAAATCTCTCTGTATTGGTGAGATTATCATCCCGATTACTAGGTGCTTTTACAATTCTAAGTACTTGTGATTCACATAGCATTTCAAATAAACTTATAATGGGGTTCTGGGGTGGTATAAATGTGCTGGGTCTTTTTAAAGTCAGCCTACCTGCATTTGGTTCAACCCCTTTGTTGTTGTTTGCAAAAAATATTTTTAAATTTAACAACCTAATATACAATTTTAAATTGATCAATAATCTTCCTATATCATGTCTAAAGTTAGGGATAAAGGTAAAACCTTTTTTAAAAAGTGTAACATATTCATGACCAAGTGTATTGCCTGTGTAGTTATAAAGACTAAAACTTCCATCTGTGATGATTATGTCAGAAGGATTACTTTCTTCTGATTTAATCTCGATATCCTCACTTTCTAGAGAAATTTTATCACTGTCAACCTTGAAGTTGTCACTAAACCTTCTTTCTATATTTACTTCATTAAAATCAATAACATAATGTTCATTTAACATTGTACTATCAGATAAGGAATTAACCAAATTTATTTCATTTTCACTCAATAATATGTGTTTTTCCTGTACATCGGGGCATTCCTGTACTGCATCTGTTGGTGTGGTTGCCCCTGGTTTCTGTCGCGTAACCTTTCTGATCTCCTCACAACTGGTCCGTCTAAAAAAACAGTATCATTTTCATTATGTCCCCTTATGTCATTCTTATTGGATTGCATCCTATGTACATTTTTTGTATGTTTGGGCTTGTCATGCGAGGATATGTAAACTTCACCTTCTGGAGCAACACTTTCACTTTCACCTCTGTCATAATACAGTTTAAAATTTTTTAATTCTCTAAAGTGACTGTATGCCTTCTTATTTGCATAATCATTGCTGTCCCTTACAAGCTTTTTATTTTTGTATTCCAACCCTTTCAAAATAAAATTGTCCAATTCTTTTAAAATATTGTCAATTCTGTGTTTGTTCATCTCAAACAATAGATCATTGTGTATACTTCTATCTAAATTAGTTAGTATCGCATCTAATTTACTTAGTTTTCTGTTGTTATTCCTAATAATAAATCACATAAGATCTAAGCCAGTTCTATCATATAAAAGAAATAGTTTGTCTAATAATTCAGAGTCATTTTTATGATTAATTATTAATTAACTAATTTAAAGGCATTGTGTAATTAGTGATGAGATCTTTATATTGGTAGTAGGTGTTACAAGCATTAGTACTCTGAAGATGCCCAGAAGTGATTCAGGGTGAAAGCGCTAAGTACTTTATGGTTTTGGTTTGAATTCTGTAATTCATTCGTCTTTTTTGGACTGTTTTGGAGTGTGGTGAATAAAATTCATTCTAGCGACCTCAGAAGAGCCTTCTTTACATGTTTTACTGGTCCATACAGTTTGTGTTTTTTTGAAGAAGTTGAGGTCTCCGAAGGGGCTGCCTGAAGAATTTTATTTTCTCACATTTACCTTTTTGGAATACGCCAAGGATTGCCTTTATTATTTACTACCATTATACCCAGTGATTTTCAGTTATTTTCAACATTTTCAGCATTTTTAAGCTTCGAGCATTTCTCAATAAGCATTTCTCAATATGGAATTACTTATGAAGCAACACTTAGAAGTCATGCAACGCCTGATCAACCTAATTCAAGAATATGGAAACAAACAGCCCCAAGGTCCTAATGTTACTATTTCCGAGTCCCAGGAACAGCTATTGACACTGCATTCTACACCGGGTAGCAGTCCTACACTTCCATCTGCTAGTTATGGTTCAGCGAATTCTATTGGAGGCGGACACAAGAAGATCAACAACGGAAACACAGGAAGTGTTGTTCCACCTTCGAATCTAATATTGAACACTGGAGACGGTAATAAGGGGAATGTATATGCCAACAAATTTTCAGACATTAAGAAGCTCTTGAAAGCACCGAGCTTCACGGATATACTTAAAACAAACACTAGGGACATGGGGACATTGAATCAACAGTTGAAAAAGTTCGAAAAGACCATTAAACAATTTAAAACTTTGCAGATGGACAATGCGTTCCTAGAGAGATCGTTGGAACTGGAACAGGTACCGAAAGGTTTATGCATTTTTAAAATGCCTTTTGGGTTCCAAAATGACTCTGAATTATTAGACGAACTATTTCTTTTATATGATAGAACTGGCTTAGATCTTATGTGACTTATTATTAGGAATAACAACAGAAAACTAAGTAAATTGGATGTGATACTAACTTAGATAGAAGTATACGCAATGATCTATTGTTTGAGATGAACAAACACAGAATTGACAATATTTTAAAAGAATTGGACAATTTTATTTTGAAAGGGTTGGAATACAAAAATAAAAAGCTTGTAAGGGACAGCAATGATTATGCAAATAAGAAGGCATACAGTCACTTTGGAGAATTTAAAAATTTTAAACTGTATTTATGACAGATGTGAAAGTGAAAGTGTTGCTCCAGAAGGTGAAGTTTACATATCCTCGCATGACAAGCCCAAACATACAAAAAATGTACATAGGATGCAATCCAATAAGAATGACATAAGGGGACATAATGAAAATGATACTGTTTTTTTAGACGAACCAGTTGTGAGGAGATCAGAAAGGCTATGCGACAGAAACCAGGGGCAACCACACCAACAGATGCAGTACAGGAATGCCCCGATGTACAGGAAAAACACATATTATTGAGTGAAAATGAAATAAATTTGGTTAATTCCTTATCTGATAGTACAATATTAAATGAAAATTATGTTATTGATTTTAATGAAATAAATATAGAAAGAAGGTTTAGTGACAACTTCAAGGTTGACAGTGAACAAATTTTTCAAGAAAGTGAGGATATTGAGATTAATTCAGAAGAAATTAATCCTTCTGATATAATCATCACAGATGGAAGTTTTAGTCTGTATAACTACACAGGCAATACACTTGGTCATGAATATGTTACACTTTTTAAAAAAGGTTTTACCTTTATCCCTAACTTTAGACATGATATAGGAAGATTATTGATCAATTTAAAATTGTATATTAGGTTGTTAAATTTAAAAATATTTTTTGCAAACAACAACAAGGGGGTTGAACCAGATGCAGGTAGGCTGACTTTAAAAAGATCCAGCACATTTATACCACCCCAGAACCCCATTATAAGTTTATTTGAAATGCTATGTGAATCACAAGTACGTAGAATTGTAAAAGCACCTAGTAATCGGGATGATAATCTCACTAATACAGAGAGATTTTGTTTAAAAGAACTAACTACTAAGGACAAATATAGAGTTATGAAGCCCGATAAAGGTGGAGGGGTGGTAATTATGACAAAAACAGACTATATTAATAGAATGACTAACATGCTAGAAGATGATGAAACATATGAAAAAGTATCAAAATTTGAGATAAACAGGGCATACACAAAGATAGATTGGTTACTTTACGACTATCAGATAGAAGGTATTATTGATAAATCTGAATACGAATATCTTATGGTTGAACACCCTATAACTCCGTCAATTTTTGGTATTCCAAAAACACATAAAAGTATTGTAAACCCCCCTTTAGAACTATTGTTTCTGCCAAGGGTTCTAAACTAGAAGCCATAGCTAGATACATTGATTATTATTGTAAGGACATTCTCAATTTATTCCCACACATCATCAAGGACTCTTGGCATTGCTTAGATAAACTTAGGATATACAATAATGTGAATAACATTAAAGATACTGTTATGATTACCATTGATGTGATAAACTTATTTTCTGTCATACCACATAAGTTGGGTTTGGATATGTTTCAAACTATTCTAGACAGTTACAGTGGACTACACACTGTTAAAAGTAGGTTACTGGTTGAGATGATGGAAATGGTCTTATTCAATAATTTCATTTACATGGAAGGTGAATATTATAGACAATGCACAGGGGTAGCAATGGGGGCCAGATGTGCCCCCATTTATGCCAATTTGGTATTAGCACAATGGGAAACTGAAAGCATTTTTTCATCCAGGTTCTGGACAAAAATATAATTTTATGTTAGATACCTGGATGATATATTAGTTTTTTTGGAGAGGCAATAGGGATGAATTAAATGAATTTATAAGCTATATAGGTACTACGTTGACATTTCTTAAATTCACAACTAAAATACACGAAGAAAAATGTGAATATTTAAATATATATATGTATTTTAAAAATCATCAAGTTGAATCTAACATTTTCCGTAAACCCACATATTCTAATTCTTTTCTTCATTACGATAGCTGTCATCTATATTTTCAAAAGAAGAACCTTGTAAAGGGTCAGATGGTTAGACTGTCACGTATTATTAGTGA
This sequence comes from Protopterus annectens, assembly GCF_019279795.1. Classification (NCBI taxonomy): domain Eukaryota; kingdom Metazoa; phylum Chordata; order Ceratodontiformes; family Protopteridae; genus Protopterus; species Protopterus annectens. The sequence continues at coordinate 705,236,117 of NC_056735.1, forward strand.
GGATACGAATTTCATTAGTGAAATGGAGACTATTAGCAATATGTTTTTAGATAGAAGCTACCCATTAAGTCTTATAAATCAAATAAAGAAGGAAGTTAAGATGAAAAGGAATACTTTATATAAACCTATTTTGAAATTTGGACTAAATAATATGTCCAAGGTAACCAATAGTATTGATATTACTAAAAGAGATGCCTTTATTTTACCATTTAACGAACACTCAGACACTATTATTCAAGTTTTAAATGATACTTGGACGAGTGTTTTTTCTAATAAGATTGAATACAGTGAAATACTAGGAAATTTCCCAAAGGTTACATATAGTAGGGGTACCAATCTTAAAGAAAGCCTGGAAAATAATAACAAAGGTCGTGCATATACTATGTCCAAAATGAGTAGATGTGGTTTTTGCAGAGTGTGTAAATTCATAAACGATGGACCCTATACTATGGTACAAGACTATGGTAAATCCATCAAATGTCCAGGACATTGTAATTGCAATACCAGGAGGGTGGTATACCTGGCTACATGCGTTTCCTGTCCAGCATTTTATGTTGGAAAAACCACTAGGAAATTAAGGGAACGCATTATGGAGCATAACAGGGATATTAAGAACAAAAAGATGGTAAATGCTCTTTATGTACATAGTACTAAATGTGAGAATTTTAAGCGTTTTATATTTTTTGTTATTGATAGAATCTCCAATTGTTGGGAAAAAGGAGGTGACTATGATAACTTGTTAGAAGCCAAGGAATGCCTATGACAGCTAAGATTTAATGCAGGCTGCACACCTGGCATTAATGGTCACATTTCTATTTCCAGTATTTTAAAACAAAGATCTTACTGTATTTAATTTTTGTTTTATTATTTTTATTACTATTAATATGTCTCTATATCTAGGTGGTTATACCAACAAAGGGAATTACAACATAATTTAAATGAATTTTTAAAAATATATAATTATTTTTCTGGTTATTCACAATATTTTGTGTATAAATTATTTTAAACAAGATTTCAACACCAATATATATTTTTTTATCTATTTTTTTTATGTATTGTTTATGAATTTTTATGAACTTTTTTCAATTATGTATGAAGTTTTTCATTGTAACATTAATTCTTTGTAATTTATAATTATAGTAAGACAACCATGAAACCACTGATTTTAAAATGTGCTTTTTACAATTTAAACACTGTGTTAAGTTAAATATTTGTCAAGTTAACAACAGTCTTAATGCATATGTCTTTAAAACTATGATTAATTATTAATTAACTAATTTAAAGGCGTTGTGTAATTAGTGATGAGATCTTTATATTGGTAGTAGGTGTTACAAGCATTAGTACTCTGAAGATGCCCAGAAGTGATTCAGGGTGAAAGCGCTAAGTACTTTATGGTTTTGGTTTGAATTCTGTAATCCATTCGTCTTTTTTGGACTGTTTTGGAGTGTGGTGAATAAAATTCATTCTAGCGACCTCAGAAGAGCCTTCTTTACATGTTTTACTGGTCTATACAGTTTGTGTTTTTTTGAAGAATTTAATAGAGTAAGCTGGCCAAGAATTTTCTTAGACTGCAGGATAGTGATTGCCTTCCATATCAAGGATTGATATCAGAGTATAGGCAAAGAGAACAAAATAGGGGGATGGCAAGTGAAAGACCATCACTGGTAGAGTTTTTAGTAGAATCTAGAACATAAGCTGCTATTAAAAAAGGAATAATTAGTAGAGCATACAAAATATTGCATGATAACTATAAGAATCATTCAGAGAAGGTTAGCAATGATTGAGAAGGGAAACTGGATAAGCAATTCACAAAGAAACAATGGGTGTGTGTATATATATATATATATATATATATATATATATATATATACATATAAGAAAAGTAATGTAGTTCATGGTACACAAAGAACAGCACTGTAGAAAGTAAATGCAAGTCCCAAAATATACCAGTGCAGTCACTATGGCTGGAGTCATAAACCAGTTTTACTGAAGAATATATAAGAAGAATGAGCACTTTCGGGTGGCTTCCACCCTTCTTAAGATTGAAAAATGCCTGAACCAGCAAGAAATATGTAATAATGCAAATGAAGATCTCTACCAATAGAAGATGAGGAGGTGAACAGCCAATCAAATTGTTTAAATATGTGTATGAACCAATGGGACAGTCAGCCAATGTCATAATTCAAATCAGAATCGCAACTGATGAAAGACTAGAGAAAAAACAGCCAATCAAATTGTTTAAATATAAAAACAGACCAATAGGATAAATAGCAAATGAAAAACAACAAAGTACCCAGCTTTATAAAAATTAATCACAGCTGTAATATTGTAGATACCAATAAAATATTCCAACTAAAAACTTATCATTATTACTTGGAAAATGTGTCCAAGACACATATAAAATGAATAACTAACTGTGTTTCCTATAATAACCTCTAAATCACAAAATAAAAATACTCATTAAAAGTAACAAGTGTGAAAAACATTCACAGATCAATCGTCAGGTTAATACTAGCCGAAGAGCCAATAAGATAACAGCATTATGACAAACTGTAGACAATGGTAAAAAACTGAGTCTGATCTGAATAAGTATAAATCAAGTTGTTTAAATTTAAAAATGGAGCAATGGAATAGACATCCAATGTCATAACTCAGATCAAGATCTCGACCAATAAAGGACTATGAAGTGAAAAGCCAACCAAATTATTTAAATATGTGTATAAAGCAATGAAATAGTCAGCCAATGTCATTATTCAAATCAGAATCTCAGTCAATAAAGGATTAGGAAGCAAGCAGTCAGATTGTCTGAATGTAAAAAGTAGACCACTAGGATAAATAGCAAACCAAAAACAGCAAGGTTCCCAGCTTTGTAAAAGTTAATCACAGCTAAACAGCCAATGCTCATAGTCACAGCTAAACAGCCAATGCTTCTGGTATATATATATATATATATATATATATATATATATATATATATGTGTGTGTGTGTGTGTGTGTGTGTGTGTGTGTGTGTGTGTGTGTGTGTCTCACAAATATGCAACAAAGTCTAGAAGATTTAAGATCTTTGCTTGGAAGTATCATTATACCCTGAGTAGACTCCAAAGAATTATGCCCCAGGTAGAGAGCAAATGCCATTGGTGTGGTGGGGAAGAAAGAGGTAACTGGGAACATAGTTTCTGGGAGCTGAGTTGGCAGACTTTAAAGATTCCCTGCAGACTGCTGTGTCAGAGATATTGGGTGAAAATAATTTTTTGAGCTGTGATACAGAATCAGAATTGTCTAGACATACTAAAGCCTTGCTGAGTCTAATTATGGTGGTTGCCAAAACATCAGATATTAGAAAATGGAAACCAAAGTCTAAACCAACTTTACTAGAAGTAGTGAACATAATAACTGAGATAAAACAATTGGAATTGGGATCCTTAGAAATGTGTAGGGGCAAATTATATAGAAAAAAATGGGAATTTTGGGAACAATACATGCAGAGGAGGAAAAAGGTTTAAAAGAAGGTAGGATTTGAATGAGCTATACAATGTCTGACTGGCAATGACTAGATAGATTATAAGTGATATATAATGTTTGCAACTACAATTATGTCAATATCGTTTGTGATATATAATATTTGCAACTAAAACGATGTCAGTATGGTTTGTTTTACTTTGTATAAACATATGATAGCCTATGTCATATGTAATAATTTAATGAAGATGTTTCTTGTTTAAAAACAAGTTCCATGCATGAAGTCATGTAAGACAGATGCCTTTTGTTTTAGGTTCATAGGTTCATAGGTTGGTACTAGGCTATCAGCCCTAGGACCTACACAAGCCTAGCCATAACAATTCCCTGGCTATTTCTTCCCACACTATTTACTTCCCTGGACCCCTGTCTAGCAGGGCGACTGATGTGATCCCCGGGGTGAATTTCCTTTCTCCCATCCAATTGTCAAGGTTCCTTTTGAAGAGGGCCAAAGAGGCACTCTGCTTGACATATATGGGCAGTCTATTCCAGAGTCTGGGGAGTCTCTGGGTCAGGAACCTATCCCTCCAGCATGTTTTGTTTATTGTGATGACAAGGTTTAGATCCCTGGAGCATGTGGCTCTGAGGGATTGGGATTTCTTTAAGTGTAGCATGTCCAACAGCTCTGGGTTTGACATGGCCTTGTATGTTAAGCAGAGATCACCTCTGAGTAGACGATATGCGACAGAGTATAGCTGGAGTTTTTTAAGGCGGTCAGCATAGGGCATCTGCTTTAGGCCTGTAATTCTTTTAGTGAGGTATTTCTGTGGCCTTTCCAGTTGTTGCAGATGTCTTGAGAGGTACATACCAAATAAGGCATTGTATTCTATAATGGTATCTAATGAGGGATGAGTACAGTGGGACAATGACCTCCTTTTTTCTGGATGAAAAGCCCTTAGTGATAAGGTGTGCCTCATAGAAGGATTTCCTGACTGTTGTGGTGATGTGGTTATCGAAGGTGAGACCACTGTCCACCTGCGTCCCTAAGTCTCTTGACACACTTTCGGTGTTTAGTGTACTGCCACCTATGTGGTAATTCACGGGTACATGTTTTTTCCCAAAGGGGATAACTATACATTTCTTGGCATTGAGCTTGAGCCCATGGCTCTGGCACTAAGCATCTGTTTCTGTAAGGCCCATTTGTAGAGTATCCACATCATTTGGGGATTCAATAAAGGCTCCCAGTTTGCAGTCATCTGTGAACTTTGTTAGCCAGAGTCCCTTAGTGTTGGCCTGTACTTCAGAGAAGTAGATGCCAAACAAGAGCGGTCCCAGGACTGAACCCTGAGGTACTCCACTTGTCACTTGTCTGGAACTGGATTTGGAGTCGGCTACTTTTACAGTGTGGGTTCTGTCAGTATGCCAGTTGGCAACCCATTGGGTGACGCAGGGATTAATGCCCAGCTTATTAAGTTTATCTATGATTCCAGAATGGGGGATGGTGTCAAAGGCTTTGGCGAGGTCTAGATAGGCTGTGTTGACCACCTTACCCTTGCCCATTGCTCTGGAGACTGATTCGAAGAAGTCAATCAGGTTCAGGAGACAAGATCGGCCCTTCACAAACCCAAACTGGGTGGGGTCCAGTGTTTGAAAGTTGCCAGTGTCTTTTTTTATAAGTTCCATGATAATATGCTCCATGGCTTTGAAGATAAGGCTCATCAGACTGATGGAATGGTATTTTCCAGGATCCAAGTTGGATCCCCCCTTGTGGAGTGGGATAACTATAGCTCTGCGCCACTCAGTGGGCACAAAACCTGAGGTGAGACTATGATTAAACATGATACTTAGGTGAGGTGCCTGTTCATATTGTAGTTCATGTAGTACACAGCCCGGGATATCTGGTCCCAAGGATGCTGTATTCTTAGCTTTGGAGAGTGCATTTTTTACCTGTGTGGCCGTTATTACCAGAATTTGAAAATCTTCCGGTATTGAGATGGGCCATTTAGGGGGTGAAAGGGGGGGTGAAATTGGCACTGAATTGATCTGCCAGGATATTAGCAATATCCTTGGGATCAGTATATTTAATGCCATTCTGTTTAGCTCAGAGCAGATCTGAGCATTGCCATTTAGATTCTTGACAGTTATAGAATGCCTTGTAGTTGTCTTTGGAATCTTTGGCAATTTTATTTTCATAACTAGCTTTGGAGGATTTTATGAGGGATCTCAGTTTCTTACTGAGGCTGGTTGGACAGTAATGTTTTTTAATTGGACAGTAATGTTTCTGTATGCTTTTCACCCTTTTCATTAATATTGATGGTACTTCTGAAGATTCAGAAGAACTCCCCAATATATATGACTCCCTTCTGGCCAAGGCTACCATGGTTTTCCCTACTTTTGGAAATGATGAGGGACACTTAACACAAGCTTCCTGACAGACTGGCTCTACTCACAAAAGACCAAGGGTGTTTGATACACCTTGATAGCAATCAACTTCAGTTGACTTCGTAGATAATAGGGTTTTAATTCCCTTTAGGCACCTGTTTGCTGAGGATGTGCAATAGGGACTAATGGATGCAAGATAACCAGCTACTAGAAAATCATATATTAGTAAATGAAAAAGGTTTTATAGTTGATGCCAACAGCATAACCAGCACCCATTCTGGGCTAGTTGTTCTCTTGTTTTACAATATTTGTATGAGTTGCTATCCTATGGCCTTTCTTACTTCTCTCTCAAGGTTCATTTATTGTACATTTCAGCATGACTAACCACGGATCCTCCTCTTTCAATGCATTCTCATATCAAAATGTTTTCAAAAGGAGTTTTGCATAAGATACCTCCAAAACAACTGGTACCCCCTGTTTTTGTATTAGAGAAGCTAACATTTGCTACATTTAAATCAGCTACCCAGTACCCTGACATTTCCTGAGGTTCTTAATATGGAAGACAGTTTTACGGATTGATATGACTGCTGCAAGAAGGATTTCTGAGTTGGAAGATCTTATAGTGCGTCAACCCTGTTGCATTTTGCACAGGGGCAAGGTTTCTTTGTGAGTTAATTCTTCTTTCATGCCTAAAGTGGTATCTGAGTGTATTTTAAGTGAAACTATCCATATCCCTGTTTTCTTTCCTGAACCCAAAAATGATGGAGAAAAGATAATCCCTGCCTTTGAATGTCCGCAGATAACTCGGGTACTTTCTTGACAGAAATAAATCTTTCAGATCTTCAGATCAGTTGTCCATTACTTGTGAATTTAAGAAGAAGGGACAGCCTGTTGCAGACTGTTGTCAAGTGATTGTCTAAGGCTGTTTCCCTTTGTTATACTCACTGCTCCAAAACTATTGCAGGCAGGGCCAAAGCCCACTCTACCAGGGTGTTGGATGAACTTATAAATATATAAATATATGTACATGTATGTATACATGTATGTGTATGAATATATGTATGTGTACAATTAAGTATGTTCTTTAGGTCGTAGCACTTGTACATATATTTATATATTTATAAGTATTTATATATTTATAAGTTTATATCTATTACTTGATAATGTCTTGGGTTAAATTTGTAGTTTGTCAGGGGTTGTTATAGTGTATGACAAACAGAGGGTACGTTATTAATTTATTAGGGAGATGGGCGAATGAAAATGTATATTCAGTTTCATCACGGCTTTTTAAATGGAAAGGAAATGATGTATTTTGTCAGAGGAAGCTCTACAACTAAAACTAAGGGCTATATGTTTAAATGTGGTAGATGCAAGTTTTGCAAATTTATCCTAGAAACAAATTCTATTTCTATCAACTTTACTTTTCATGAGCGTATATTGCAAATTTATTTGCATGCTGTTTTAAGATGTTTTAAGCTGATTTTAACTTATTAAAACATTTCTTGCCAGTCCGGATTAGTTTTTGACTTTTGTTCTTGCTTTTTGCAAAAACACGGTTTTGACCATTGTTATTATATGTATCACTTTACTCCTATGCATAGTATTTTTGAGTATTTGTTTGTTTGTTTGTGTCTTTCTGCTTTTCCCGGTTAGGGGTCGCCACAGCGGAACTCCGGTCCGCTAATGATTGGCAGTTGATTTTTACATACCGGCTTGCCAGGCCAGATGCACAACCTTCAATGAAGGTAAGCCCATTCACGCATGTCTCCACGCTATTTTGCAATTTTATTTCTGCTTTTGCAGAGAACTTTTTGTACCAATTTTTCAGTTGTTTCTGTATTTGTACAGAATGCTGCAGTTATAAATTTAGGTACCTTCTGGAGCATTCTGACACATCATTTTTATAGGAATGGAATGCAATGTTTTGACATATTAGCTGACTTTATTTGGTGCTTTGTTTGGTTTCCAGTTTTGGACTTCAACGTAATAGCAGCAGGGCATTTCACATTTTTTTGTTTCTTATCATAAGAACAATTGCAAAAGATGCATATATTGTTTATTGATGTGCTGTTTACTTAATCATTCATTCATTTATCTGTTTGTTTTTTGGTTTATTGGCTTAATTGTACCATTTTCGGAGTAGATATATTTAAGTAGGGCGGTTTGGGGGGTGCAGGGGGGCTGAAAGGTGTTCATTTTTTAAATTTTTGTCCCTTTCATATGTTCCAGTTTCTCTAAATCCGAGATTCTGGTTTCAAGTTTCTGACTTTCGAGTTTAGAGACATTTGATCATATGAAGGGGAACTATATATATATATATATATATATATATATATATATATATATATATATATATATATATATTTATATATATATATATATATATATATATGTATATATATATATATATATATATATATATATATATATATATATATATATATATATATATATATATATATATATATATACACACACACACACACACACACACACACACACACACACATATATATATATATATACACACACACACACACATATATATATATATATATATATATATATATATATATATATATATATATATATTCATATATATACATATATATGTGTGTGTGTATGTGTGTGTTTGCAAATGTGTAGAAGTTTTTGACCAGGCTATTCTCACTAGGCCTATGACCTACTTTCAGGGAACACCCAAGGTGATACTTATGCTAACTAGAAGAGATGTGGCCACAACAGCAGGGTGATTTCCCTGTTTAATTGCTCTGTGACTGCTGAAGAGTTTGACAGTATGGCATCTGGAAGCATATATGATACAGTCCAGATTGAGAAGGCCAGAGAAGGAAATTGTGTAAGTTACAACAATGAAAGATGGAGTACTATCAAAACTTTTGTTTTTAAAGCTTGGCAAAGGACAACTGTTTGATAATATCAATTCATAGAATCTTTGGGAGTGGATTGTCAAGAAAATTCAGGCAAATAATGGTTCTGAAGATGCACAGAGTTTTACTAGTGATGCAGCCATTGTGCAGTAACTCACCATCACAGTTGTGCTTTGTGCTTTATAAGACACAGGGAGTGTTCAGTTGAATTTCAGAGCACCTTTGGAGGTTTCCACTTCTCCTGTGGAAGAGGAAGTGTTGTCTAGGTCATAATCATATTCTACATCTTTTGCTGATGCACTGAAGTAGAAACTAGAGCTTCAAAGACTATTGAGGTATTGAAGGAGACACAAAATTTAGACCAGAGGCACTCTGTACTCCTTTTTATTTGAACTAAGCCACATGTCCTCATAGACATATAATGTTATTACTTCTTTAAGAACTGCTGTGCTACAGGTATGTGCCTTCATACATTTCTAGTCTCAATCAATAGATGACTTAAATTTTGAATCAGAGGATACTTAATAAACTGTGGCTTTGATCTTTGAAAATAAATGGTCTTACACTTTGTGGTGTGACTTTATAATCTATCATTTACATTTAAACTGTAGATAAAGGGTCCGTATATGGATAATTATATACTTTTCTTGATATCATTTATATCACTTTTATCACTTTATATCACTTTTCAAATATAAACTGAAACTATACCTTAGAACACATTGGTTATGCCCCTGTACTAACCCTGATTAACTCATTCTCTTTTTTATTACTGGGCACTGCTTACCTATTACTGTTTTGTACTATGTCCAGTTTCCTTGATAACCAAAGAGAGCATGATCTTGTAAATTAAGCTAATGTATATAGAAACATCATTCTAATGTATATTTTTTTATTGTTTGTGTTAAGTTTGTTAAATAGTAAGGTATTGAACTATTATCATCTGTTAAAATATTGTACTGTACCAATATTTTTATAATTGTGTTTTTGGAGCTTATCTCCCCGGGCCTCTACTGAAAATGGACATATATCCAGTTAGACTAGCCCGGTCAACAAATGTAAAATAAAATAAATAAATAAATAAAAATAAATGATTTGAAAGAAAGGCCAACTTTACTGAAGTTTTGCTCTGTTCCTGTGCCACTAGTAGTAATTCTGGATCGGTTACAAATCTGGGCTAAATGTTGGAAAAGCATTTTAGAGTTGGGTGTCAATGATGGCCATTTTATAGTTTTCAAAAATAATTTTTTGGGGGGGCTAGTATGTTCATACCTCATTATGTAAAGCAGTTATGACATTTTTTTTTTTGCAGGGAGGGAATACGACATTTTAAACATGAAGGATTTTATGGAGTTGGGACATTTTAAACATATGAAATATTTTATCTAAAGGTTGGGACACCAACAGCTCCCTGTGAGATGGTTACTGAAATATAAAATTGTATTAGAAAAAAATTTTCTCTGTATCGGGAGACAATTCTACATTTTTGTTATGATTTCCTAGTGGTAAATTAATAAATGAACATCAAAGGTATACAGGGATGGATGACCATCAATTTCATTCTGTGAGATTGATTCATTTTTTATAGATTGAAAGGAAGTTAAATTCTGTTATTAAGTTGCAACATTATTTTAGATGTTTATGCTATGGAAAATTTGGAACGCCAGATGTTACTTTTTTAAATTTTTTATGTTTTCATTACCAAGATAGAGCACTGATCACAGGATGACCAATTGTAGTCGCTGCCAGGGTTAAAATCACATTGTAACAGTGAAAAGCAGCAAACTACAAATATCTGTAAAAATTTTCTACTGTTTAACAAAATTGGGTGATTTAGGGAATGTGATGGAACTGGTTAATGTTTTTGAACAAAACTAATATGAGTTTGGAATGACAGCAAGCTGATGTGAATTGCATTATTTTTATTAATATAATATTAGTAGTAATGTTATATTTCTTTCTTAATATTTGTTTGAAACAAACCAAATATACTGCTTTTCCTGGATGTGGATATGCTTTGTTTCTGTGGCCTCCATTTTGTGTTGTTTCTTTGTGATGTTGCACAGTATTCTGTTGCTGTTGAAATGACATCCTGCAGAAACTAACCTTTCAGTTGTTTCTGGTGTTTATTAGGTAGAAAGCAGCATGCTAGGAATGTCCTTGCAAAACTCTGACTGATAACAATATATCATTTTATGATGAGAATGAATTGCTGTAATGTTTGTGCTGTTCGTGTAGCTTCAGAAGGTAATAGTCACATCTAAATGACCATCGTGTTGTAAATAAAAATTAGCCATAATTAAGGCAGGACATAATGTCCCAAATGACACTGCTCTTGCAAAGAAATGAGGAAAAGATTGCAGATTAATTTTTTTTTAGTGTATAACATAATGCATAATAATTTGGTTTACTATTGTTTGTGCGAGCTACATTCTTTTGGCAACAGTGTGCCTAAAATCAAAACGTTGAGCGCACAAACAATAGTTGATGAGACAGTCGAAGACACTTATGCGAATGCACTGAAATTCATCCATATCCCCACTGTAGTGTGATCTTGGAGTTAGAATACATAAGTAGGGAGGGTGCGGGGGGCAAAACCGTGATATGTCGTATAGGAGTCTGATTTACATCAGCTCCTATACGGCTATCACATTCTGCTTTCAGCAACAAATGCCAAATCAAATGTGTCGGGCATTTGGTTCAACAGTGTCACCGCTCGTTTATTTTATTTTCGGTGCTACTATTCATTGTTTCGAATGGCAAGTGTTTTGCCGTTCGAAAAAACAATAGTAAACCTAATAATTTGCTGTGCTAGACAGTTATTTACATTTACACTTGCATTATGTACTGGAGCTAGCAGTCTTTACTGACTGACAACAAGTGTGGCAGGTAATAGAATTAGGTAGCAGGAGGATATGATTTGCTAAAATGGTGTAATGACCCCTTCAGGGAGTACAGAAGCCACCTCTTAGTGTTTGTATTCTTACTCCCTTAGCATAAATGTTTCGGTGGTTTTAAAAAAAAGTTACCAGTTGTCTCAGTTGGAATTTCAGCCCTCTGCACTGGAAATTACTAGTGTTTTTCATAGAATGTAAAAAATGTCACTTTGGAAATGTCTGCAGAACATTAAAATGTCTTTCTTAATTGTATGGTGACTGGCCAAACCACAAACTGTCAAAATTATGAATTCAAGCTGCAGTAAACATGTTGTCACTAATTTCTCTTATGATCTGCTTTGCTGAGGAGACACCTAACCTTCTGGCATGCAGATAATCATATGTTTGTAGAGTAGATATTTTAGTTGCAGAGCAAGGGCTCGTCTTACCTAAACAAGATACTTATGGATTTTCTTAGACGTTTTGTCTTGTCAAAGCTTCTTGACATCTGGTATTACAACAGGGATTTATACACCTGTAATTAATTGTTTGATTCATTACTTCACACTGTCCCATAATAGTTTATTTAGTTTTTTAAGAAATGTTATCTTCCAGGTGGAAGGCAGCTGTTACTAGTATTTTTAATTCACTGAATGTTTTTGTCATCCTACTGATATACATTCTTCAGTACCGTGAGTGTAGTGACTTTAGTAAATGTGCAAGTTAAAGCAAATAATTTACACTTGAGAATATAGACATCTGTGCAGTTACTGAGATATGGTTTAAAGCAGCAGAGAATACCCCGGTAGTGCAAGGTTTCAGTGACTTCTACACTCTTAGACCAGTAACTGCACAGACAAGGGCTAAAGGTCATTGCATCTCATTATACATCAGTAACAAGCATACCTCTGGAGTGGTCAAACAGGATGACATTCTGGAGTTCTTCCATGTGCAGATCACCATAGACATAATTCTGTACAATATCCTAGCTAACTATAGATCACCCTCTGTGTCCCAAGAGGTTCACAATGCATACTTGATCTTACTGGTGACACTTACCATCCAATCTAACACTGTACTCATGGGAGACTTTATCCCTCTAAAGACTAGAAATCCTTCATGGCCTCAAATCTACAGGCACAGAGATTCCTTGACTTTGTAAATACAAACACCCTTGGGCAAATAGTGAATACACCCACTAGAAGCTCCAACAAACATAACCTCATGCTTACAAATATGGAAGAACCCAGCATCCCACCTCAAATGTCTCATAGTCCCTGGTAAAATCCAAACATAAAGCTGTCTCCTTCAAAATCAAAATCAACTCTCTGATCCCATTAAAACCTGTAATAGTTAGGAACTATTCCAGGGCAAATTACCTTTTATTAATTGATGTTTTTTCAAAATGTAATGCCCCTCTAAACCCTGAGAACACAGCACCCTCTGCTGAATTGCTCTCAGAAACTTTATACAATCATGTCAATGGCTTCATAGAGGCTACTGTACCTACCAGAAGTAGGCTCAGGACTACCCCCGGAAACAAACCGTCCTGGCAACATCCCAAATTAAACAAAATATAAAACAAAAGAAAAAAATATGGTAAATATCAGGAAGGGTAATTCCCATAAAGATAAATGCTCTCTCATCAAACTAAATAAGCAACTGAGGACTAATTAATACAAGCAAAGCCAGCTTTGAGGTCTCACTAGTCTTATATGTAAAACCATGGAAAGAATTATCATGGGAAATTATCCATAGTGATATAGTAAACCTCCAGACACTGGACCCAACCCAATTTGGTTTTGTCAAGTGCAGATCATGCCTACTCAACCTGCTGGACTTCTTTGAGAAGGTCACCAAAGCAATGGATGGGGGCAAAATGGTTCACACTGCCTACCTTGACCTGGCCAAGGAATTTGACATAGTACCCTACTCGGCATTGTTGACAAACTCAAGAGGTTAAGTACAAACTTATATGTCACCCAGTGGATAGCCATCTGGCTCACAGACAGGACCCAGGAAGTTAGTATTGGGAAGTTCACCTCTACAAAGAGGTCAGTCACAAGTGCAGTACCTCAGGGATCAGTCCTTGGACCGCTCCTTTTTGGCATTTACTCCTCAGAAGTCAAGGCCAATGCCAGTGGTCTCTGGCTGACTAAATTTGTAGATGACTGCAAATTTGTAGCTGTTATTGAATCCCACACTAACACAAGCGTTCTCCAGGAGTGCTGGCACAGACAAACAACTTGTACCAGAGCTATGGACTAAAACTGAATGCCAAGAAATGCATAATAGTATCCTTTGGAAAGTCATCCATCCCTGGTAACTATCATATTGACAACACACACTTTTTAGAGTTGACCCAGTAGTCAAGGACTTAGAGACACACATAGATAGTAATCTAGCCTTTGGCCATCACGTGTCTACAGTAGTGAGGAAATAGTTTTATGTTGCACAACTTATAAACAAAGGTATGGCATCTAAGTTTAAGGAAGTCATTGTTCCACTGTATTTGGCATTCATCAGACCTATCATTGAATACAGTGCCCCCTTTGATATATAAAACTAACCAGGAATATCAAACAATTGCAATGTCCACACTGGTTTCTCACTAAAAGAATACAGGACTTAAGTAAAATGGCCTATGCAGACCACCTCAAGGCTCTATCCCTGTATTGTCTTCTACAGGCATTTGAGGGGAGATCTATGCCTGACATACAAGACATTGTCAGACCCCACTCTGATGTCTGTCCTGCATATCCACAAAACAAATAGTACCAGAATTACCTGTTCTAAGGACTTGAACCTGCCTGTGATATAAATAGGACCTGTTGGAGAGACAGGTATTTATCTCAGACATTACCCCATCTCTGCAACAGGCTACCCATCTATGTGAAGCAGAGCTTCTCCCTAATCCAATTCAAGTGCAACTTGAACAACTGGATGCTGAACAAAGAAATTCATCCATGGTTTGGCATCTACTTTGTGGATGTCAAAGCCAATGTCAAAAGCATCTGGCTAAGCAAGTTCACAGATGATTGCAAATTGGGAGAACTCATTGAATCCCCTAAAGATGAGAACACCCTTCAGGAATGTCTAACACAGATAAATGCTTGGTGTCGAAATCATGGTTTAAAACTCAATACCAAGAAATTCATTATAGTACCTTTTGGGAAACCTGACACCCTGGGTAACTACATAATGGATAAAACACCTCTAAAAGTTTATTCACTAGTCAGGGATATGAGAACTCGTGGATAGTAACCTAGACTTCCACCAACATGTTTCCAAGGTAGGAAGACAATTATTCTATGTTGCTCAAATTATAAGCAAGGGCATGGTATTAGGCCCAGAGATTTCATCGTACTACTGTATGAGTATAATGCCCTCTTCAGTATGTACCTGACCAGATACATGCAGCAACTAGAATGTCCACAAAGTTTACTTACAAAAAGAATAGATGTAGCAAAATCACTCTTACACTTATTGCCCCAAAGCCCTGACTCTTTACTCACTATGATACAGACTTCTGCGGGGTGATCTTTGCCTGACATACAAGGTATCCCTAGGCCTTGTTTAGATGAACCTTCTGCATGTCCTCAAAACAAACAGCATCGGAGCTACTATATTAGATGACCTAAATTTTGTTTGTGACATTAATAGGACATGTTGTAGAGACAGATATGCTTCTCAGATAAGTCCCATTCAATTGAGCAGCTTCCCCATCCATGTGAAGGAAGTTTCACCCTATCCCTATTTAAGTGCAACTTGGATCGGCAATCAGAAATACACTCCTGGTCTGGCATCTATGTCTATGAAGGACAAAGGCTGTCAGTAAACCACCCCTATATAAATCCAATTTGTGGGTCACATTTGGTTTACACAGCTATGCTTATAAGGGTCCTAGTGGTTATTAGCTTAGCAATCATTAATTAACCTATTTATAAACCTTTAGCCACTATGTGTTAACAACATGCAACCCAGTGTACTATACACTATCCAAGGACAGAATGTACATTGTGGTCATTATTTGTAATGCCACACCAACAGTATGACCCAACACTGCTTAAGAAGATTACTAGTGTACCAATCCAGCTTCATGCACTCGGTGCACTGATAGCATGATCATTGTGTTGCTGGAAATACCCAATGCATGGACAGAGAGCTACACTTTTTTTTGTTATTGTTATGCAAAATAAAATACATTTACTCAGATGTACTTCAAACTTTGCGGGCTGCTGCACTCATCCTAATATGAGCATTATGTTGGTAGCAGAAACAGCAAGTTCAATGAGAGAAGTAAAAAGGGACTCAAACCCAAGACCTCCCACATACCAGAATGGTGACAGTACCACTGGGCCAGCATTGTTGCATTTCAGGTAGGAAACCACAGCATGATGATTAAGGTCAAATTACAAAGACACATGCACACACACACACACACACACACACACACACACACACACACACACACACACACGCACACACACACACACACACACACACACACACACACACACACACACACACACACACACACACACATACACACACACACACACACACACACACACACACACACACACACACACACACACACACACACACACACACACACACACACACACACACACACACACACACACACACACACACACACGCACGCATACACACACACTCTGTTGGGTACAGAGAAAGCCTTCAGCTTAGGCACTGTTTGAGTCACAAAAAGCACATAAGTGAAAGGATAAGTTAAAATGTTCAGAGCAATCCATAATAATAGTGCACTCTCACCCAAAGGAAATAGATAGCATCTGGGAAGTCAAATTTACTGCAAATTTTTTTTACCACCCACAGTTATATCTATTCCACCATCATTTGGAATTACTATGGAAGAAGTTCTCTCAGCCCTCTGAAAGTGAAGAACACCTCATCCACAGGCCCTGATAATATACCAGGTCGTCTGATTATCATTGCCAAAAATGGCCCACCTGAACCCCCTCCTTAACTTCATTGATGTAAATGTAAGCCTCTCCACTGGCCACATTACTGAAGCTTGGAAACAGCTCTTGTAATGCTGGTAGACAAGAGTGGCCCAACCATGGACCCTGGTAACTGTAGACCTAGTAGTCTCACTAGAATCATATGTAAAGCTGTGGAGAGTATTGTATCAGATGTCATTAACCTACGCATTGCAAATATCTTAACTGTGGACGCTCATCAGTTTGGCTTTGTCAAAGAAAGCTCCTGCTACTTTAACCTCATTAGTTTTTTTTTTTTAATTAAATGAAGCAGTTAATAGTGGTCACATATATATATATACGGTATATCTGGACGTGGCCACTATTCTCCATGCATGTATTACTGATGGACTTGTGAATCTGAATTTAAATCCTTATATTGCTAGGTGGATAGCCAAATGGTTGTCTGCCATTACCCATCTAGTTAGAACTGTGGGTACCAGCTCTGAAGTCAAGAAAGTTACTAGTGGTGTACTATGCAAATGGGAAGTATGTGTTGCTATGTTTTTTGCCTCATTTTTTAATTGCTTAATTGCCTTTCAACTAGATTGGTTAGCTGGTTCTTAAATAGTAGTGTGTAGGAATTGTTTTCAGGATCTGAGGAAGGCACATGCCAAAAGCACTTATCCTGTTCTTGTTTTTTTTGTATTAAAGTTCCAGTTTTATGTCTATGATGTTACGCTCCTTTTTTGTTTTCTTCTAGATTTGCATGTGTATCTGCCCTTTATATGCACCATTATATTGCCCAACTTTATATCCTTCACATCTCTTAGCAATAAATCACACAAGTTGCATTTGCAACATTTATACATTCCACGAGTTTGACATAAACATCTTTTATTGTCTGACTTATTTTGAAATAAGTTTTTAAGACTCTTGCCTTTTTTATGCACAAAAATTGGAAAGTCTCCTGTCTTTTAATTAATTTTTGAACTACATTTGAGAAATTTCCAGTTTTCTCTGACAATACTTTTAATAGTATATGAATCTACTCTATTTGTAACTTGCATAGCGGTTTTAAAATCTTTTTCTTCCTTGTTAGTGATTACCCTATAACCATCTTTTCTCTTTTTCACCATTTCTTTGAAACAACAGTTTATTTCATCTTTTGGATAACCTCTGCTTCTAAATTTATCACATAGGTTAATACATTCTGTTTCAAAATTATGGTTCTCACCTGTTAACTGGTGCACTCTCATTAATTACCTTTGGCAATATTATTTTTTTTGGATGCATGCTATCATAATGCAAGTATGAATTATTTTGTATTTGCTTTTTGTATATAGTTGTAACTAATCCTTCATTTTTCTTAGTAATCTTTAAATCAAAAAAAAAATAATAGTGTCAACTTCAAATGTGGAAGTAAACTCAGAAATGTGCACACATTATTTAAATACATCAAAAATTCTTCTAATAACTTTGCACCCCCTCTTCAAATTAAAAAAGCATAATCACTGAAACACTTATAAAATACAATATTTTTCATGAAAATACTGTCAAACACATGACATTTTTCCCATCCATGCATGAAAATGTTGGCATAGCTGGGTGCCATAGCCATGACTGTAAGCTAGGAGTAGTCATTGAATCCTCAAATGAATTATCCATCCCATGGGAATGGTTGTCTCAAATAACTGCTGCCAAAATCATGGACTGAAACCAAATGCCAAAAAAACCCTATTCATATCCTTTGGGAAGTCATCTAACCTAGGGAATTACCACATAGATAACAGGCCCCCACGACTTAACCCAGTTCTTTGTTATTTGTACATTGCTACAGTGATACAACTTTCAACCAACATGTGTTCATTGTCATAAGAAAGTTCTTCTATATTGCACAGCTTATGACAAAATGAATTGTGTCTTGATCAGAGATGTTATTGTTCCCCTTTAATCATTTCTGATTAGGCCAATCATTGAGTACATTTCCTCTTTTTGCTGTATCTGTCCAGATGCATACAATAACTGAAACACCCACAGAGATACTTTACTAGAAGGATACAAGGTTTAAGCTACATGTCCTACATGGACCAACTCAAAGCCCTGTCAGTATACTTAGTATCCTGTAGACGAGGTGACCTATGTCTGGTTTATAAATCCTCTGACCCAGTAGTAATGCATTTGTTATGCATCAGCACATCAAGCAGCATCAGAAATATTCAAACTAGTGATCAAAACCTCTTCTGCAATATCAACAGAACAGTTTGGGGGAAATGGTTTATCTCACAGAGGATACTGCAGCTCTGGAACAGAACCCCCCCATTGATGTAAAATAAAGCTCATCCCTGTCTATTCAAATACAACTTGGATCTATGGATAGGAAATAGAACATTTATCCCATTACTGCTCCCTGAACTACTAATGGACGGAGGCAGCTTCTAAATTCTTTACCCATGATTATCTATGATATGATCCTAACTAAGCTCACTAGGAATATTATATAATTGTTGACCATGAGATTGGTAAACCCAATATAACACCAAATGGAATAGATCAATTCACTCACCAAAAAGGTAAATTGGCCAGTCTTAAAATGACCAACAAGGCAGCTAGCCTAGTACTTACACATGAACCTATAAGGCTCTAAAGTAAAAAGTCAACATCTGTATATTCAGATCCTTTTGTTGGACCAGAGGCAGTAACAACAGCATAGTGTGCTGGAAGACAAAGGAGAACTAATAGTATCCTTTCACGTCACTGATTCAAACCGTGCTTACTAAGAGTTCTTTCTCTCTATTTGCATTTGTATGTATGTATGTGAGACTGAGTACAACCCTGTCATTTTACATCTGCCACTATCGTGTCTTGGGCAGCCCTTTTAACTACATTAATTTTTCATGAGCATTTCATTTGAAACTTTCTGTATGAATTGAAGATGGTTTAGCCAACAACATGGCTGACAGTTATTGGTGACCTTCAGTTCCAGATTTCTGAAAATAACTAAGTAAAGTTAACTAGCCAGCATTATTGACTAAATAGCTTATTATTTCTTGAAAGGTTACATTATTCCATGATTTTTGAGTGACTGGTATCATACCCAAACCACTAAAAGTTAAATGATACAGCTGGCTTTCAGTCATTGTGATGTCATGCAAGAAAAGACATTTAAAATAAATAATAACTATATTCTGTTTGTTAGAGAATACTATGCTCTGTCTAAGACTTGCACCAGCAACAAGAAGAAAATAAATTAAAAAGAAGCACTTGGTGCTTCTGGTCATCACAGAATCACAGTACCGCTTTCTTGATAATTTAAACCCTGTTCTTAATAAAAATGTGCTGGTTTACTGAAAGTAATCCCTTAAGAAAGCATACACACATAGTACATGTCATGCCTTCAGCAGCGCTGATTTGACAATGTGTTTGCTATTGTAACGCCATTTTCCTTTCTTTTCCCTCATTTTCCTAGAACTAATGAATATTGCAGTGCAGTGAATGTAAAATTGCATTAGTACTCTACAATGCAGTATTCGATGCACTTTGATTACCACATCCCACTCCAGATCACACTTTCAGAAACTTTCCTCTTCACAGAGCTGCTCATTCTGTGACTCCTCCAACACAGAAATGATAAAAAATGCTGTTTTCTATTTCTACATCATTATGATAGCTGCTTAATGACATGAATGTCATATTCCTGCTTTCTTTTTGTAACTCAGCCATGCCATCTCTGAGTAAATCTCTTCATTACCAGCATCTGAAGATGATAAACTGGTAGAAACATACCCCATATCCACACTTACCAGTCTGAAAGTCAGAGTGGACATTTTGTAGGTTTTGGTACTCTGGCTGTCCTTGATAGGTCCAATTCACTGGTCATTGGCATGCAAATACATGGTTCTTGCAGTACAGCATAACGTTTGACAACAGTTGTGTATCTCTGCCCTCAGTGCACCTACAAGTATCTTCATTTCTACTGATGTCATATGAACAAAGTAATTGCAAATGTAACAAGTAATTCCAGTGTGAGCACAGTGATAGTAACATTCTGCAGATGTTAATGTAGTCATGTAAATAAATTACTTGTTTCCACACAAGCTTATCTAACAGGTATTCATTCAGCTGCTCAGTAATGAGTCAGTACGGGGTAATCTCATACTTTTAATGGAGGTTGACTCATGGTAAGTGCTGCAAATCTGGGTAGTTAGACTATTTATGGAAGCAGGATAAGCCTTTCTTTGCAGTCCTAAAAGAATGTTAGTAAAATGTTAAGTACACATCTGTAAACATATTTGCACATATAGCAAAATGTAAATGTTTAACAGAGTTTTCAGCATTAAATTGTTGTAAGTTTCTTGTCAGGAAGAAATTCTCTGACTACAGCATCCTATTTTACAAAATGTGAAATCAGGACATTGGAAGATTCTGTTACAGAAATGGTATGCCTTCTTTATATAATGCTGTGTTAGCCTTGTAAATTTTGAACATCTGTGGTTTGCTGCCATTACTAAATCTTGTAGTCTGTGGGTGATTCCAACAATGCTCTGGATGTTTGTGGAATGTTGGCATTTTGTGAATAACCATAATAAGCATGTCTACAGAAGTGTTTTCATTCTTTCCAAAGAAACATACCAGCAACGAGTTTAATGTTATATGCGATTATGACAGCATGAAGATAGCAGGAGGGGACAAGTTGTCTGATGTTTTTCCTCATCACATGTACAGTTATTCACTCCGTTTTTTTCCCCACTTTTATTGCACACAGGCAGTATCAGCCCGTATTTGTTTCATAGGTTCATAGGTTCATAGGTTGGTACTAGGCTATCAGCCCTAGGGCCTATACAAGCCTAGTCATAACAATTCCCTGGATATTTCTTCTCACAATATTTACTTCCTTGGACCCTTATCTAGCAGGGCGACTGATGTGATCTCCGGGGTGAATTTTCTATCTCCCATCAATCGTCAGGGTTCCTTTTGAAGAGGGCTAAGGAGGCCCTCTGCTTGACATGTATGGGCAGTCTATTCCAGAGTATGGGGAGTCTCTGGGTCATGAACCTATCCCTCCAGCATGTTTTGTTCATTGTGATGACAAAGTTTAGATCCCTGGAGCGTGTGGCTCTGAGGGATTGGGATTTCTTTAAGTGGAGCATATCCAGCAGCTCAGGATTTGACATGGCCTTGTATGTTAAGCAGAGATCGCCTCTGAGTAGACAATATGCCACAGTAGTATTAGCCGGTATTTTTAGATGGTTAGCATAGGGCATCTGCTTTACGGCTGTGATTCTTTTAGTCAGGTATTTCTGCGGCCTTTCCAGCTGTTTCAGATGTCTTGTGAGGTACATACCAAACGGAGCATTGTACTCTATAATCGGTTTAATAGCTGTAGTTTTTTTAGACTGTCAGCATAGGGCATCTGCATTAGGTCTTTGATTCTTTTAGTGAGAATTTCTGCGGCCTTTACAGCTGTTGCAGATGTCTTGTGAGGTACATACCAAATGGGGTATTGCACTGTATAATGGGTCTAATGAGGGATGAGTACAGTGGGACAATGACCTCCTTTTTTCTGGATGAAAAGCCCTTAGTGATGAGGTGTGCCACATAGAAAGATTTCCTGACTGTTGTTGCAATGTGGTTATGGAAGGTGAGACCACTGTCCACCTGTGTCCCTAAGTGTCTCATCACACTTATGATATTTAGTATACTGCCAGCTATGTGGTAATTCATGGGTACATGGTTTTTCCCAAAGGGGATAACTATATATTTCTTGGCATTAAGCTTGAGCCCATGGCTCTGGCACCAAGCATCTATTTCTGTAAGGCCGTTTTGTAGAATATCCACATCATTTGGGGATTCAATAATGGCTCCCAGTTTGCAGTCATCTGAGAAATTTGTTAGCCAGAGTCCCTTAGTGTTGGCCTGTACTTCAGAGAAGTAGATGCCAAACAAGAGTGGTCACAGGACTGAACCCTGAGGTACTCCACTTGTCACTTTTCTGGAGCTATATTTGGAGTTAGCTACTTTTACAGTCTGAGTTCTGTCAGTAAGGCCAGTTGGCAACCCATCGAGTGATGTAGGGATTTATGCCCAGCTTAGTAAATTTATCTATGATTCCAGAGTGCGGAATGGTGTCAGAGGCCTTGGCGAGGCCCAGATAGGCTGTGTAGACTGCCTTACACTCATCTACAGCTCTGGAGACTGATTCGAATAAGTCAATCAGGTTCAGGAGACAAGATTCGCCCTTCACAAACCCAAACTGGGTGGGGTCCAGTGTTTGAAGGTTGCCAATATCTTTGTTTATAAGTTCCATGGTAATGCATTCCATGCCCTTGCAGGTCAGGCTCATCACACTGATGGGACTCTAGCTCCCAGGATCCAAGGTGAATCCCCCCTTGTAGAGTGGGATAACTGTAGCTATGCGCTACTCAGTGGGCACGAATCCTCAGGTGAGACTATGATTACACATGACACTTAGGTGAGGTGCCAGTTCATTTTGTAGTTCATGTAGTACACAACCTGGGGTGTCATCTGGTCCATTGGATGCTGTATTCCTAGCTTTGGAGAGTGCGGTTTCTACCTGTGTGGCTGTGATTACTGGAATTTGGCAATCTTTTGGTATTGAGATGGGCCCTTTAGGGGGTGAGAGGGGAGTGAAGTTGGCACTAAATCGATCTTCCAGGATATTGGCAATATCCTTGGGATCAGTATATTTAATCCCATTCTGTTGTTAATCAGAGCAGATCTGAGCATTGCCATTTAGATTCTTGACATAACTATAGAATGTCTTGTGGTTGTCTTTGGAATCTTTGGCAATTTTATTTCTGTAACTAGCTTTGGAGGATTTTATGAGGGATCTTCACCTTCTTACTGAGGCTGGTAAGGGAGTTTTTTCATCCTGGGATTTTCCTCTTTTCTGCAACAGTTTCTTCCTTCTGTTGTATAGTTTTTTTATGGCAGAGGACCACAGATTGGCTTCCTGTTTTTGGAGGAGAGCGTCTTGGTTCTATTTGGGATGGCACGATTCATGCACAAGTGGATGTGCTCATACAGTGCCTTGGGGTAGGATTCAGCAGTCGAACTTTCAGCTCCCATCTGCATGGTTGTCATGACATTTGTCACTTCTGACTTGAGTAGTATGAAGTTGGCTTTGGAGAAGTTTTTTACAGAGGTTTCCTTACTGGGTGGGGGTGGGGTGGGATGTGGATGTCAAGAGTGATTAGTTTATGGTCAGACCTTACCAATGAGGGGGTGACCTTGGTGTGGAGCATCTATCTCCCTTGTTGGTAATGACCAGGTCTAGGATATTGGAGCCTCTGGTGGGACAATGGATTCGTTGATCCAGGGCACTAGAATTTATGAATTCTAAGAATCGTTGGGAAAAGGTGTTGGTACCCAAGTAGTTTTCCCAGTTAATGGCAGGGCAGTTGAAATCACCCACTATTAGAGTGTTTGGTTGTATCTTAATATTTTCTAATATGTTTATGAAGGTGTAGTGAGAATCTTGGAGCATTGTGGGGGATCTATAGCAAGCTGCACTTTGGATTGCAGTCTTACCTAGTGTTAGTTGCACCTGGAGAATTTCAGATGCATTATGTTGGGCAACTAGCCTGAAGGTGTGAATATCCTTGGTGAATATGGACACCCCTCCACATTTAGTGTTTTGGTCTTGGTTTGGTGGCCGAAAAGTGTTGTAAGAGTTGTAGCCTGGCATTGCAGGGGTGCTCTCTGCAGCCTTGAACCAGGTCTCAGTTACTGCACAGATATCGATGTTCTCCATTTTTAGGAGTGCCTTGAGAGAGTGCATTTTGAGATTTAGACTTCTAGCATTGAGTAGCATTACCTTCAGATTTTGCATGCTTGTATCTGTTATGGTGGTGGTTTTGTCCTTTGAGCCTTGCCTAAAAAAGGCACTATAGGGGTGGCAAGAGCTTTAGCCAGTAACCTGAATCCTAGAAGCAACAGGTGCAGACCATCTCTGGCAAAGCATCGTGGTTTGTCGATCATGTCTTCCCAGGTAGACAGATACTGGATCCCCTTTGAATGACACCAGAAGCTTAGCCAATTGTTGAAGTCAATCATTTTGTCCTTATACTGTGGTATCATTCTGGGCAGAGGCAGGATGCTACTCAGGGCTTGGGTCATACCTGCCTGGGCCACATGGTCCGAGAGCTCTTCCGTGTCTCTTTTCATGTAATCCAGGGAGGCACGTCTCATGTCATTCACTCCAACATGGATAATGACAGAGTCGTATTTGTACTTGTTGTGGAGTGACTTGAGTGCATGCATTATGTGGTTGATCCTGGGACCCAACAGGCAGCTGACTGTAATTTTCTCCTTGTTCAGCCTAGTGAGTGGGACATTAGTGTGTCTGACTATAGAGTCACCTATGACTAAAGTGTTGGGTGTGTTGTCTTGCTTAAGGGGCTGTTGTTGGGTGGCACACTGGTGTTGTGAGCTATGTGTCACTTTGGTTGTGACTGGTGTTTGTTTGCGTTTCAGCTTTGGAGGTTCTTGTTGCTTGGGCAGGTTAATGTTAAGGGACTCTGCATATGTGGGTTTAGTGTTGCTATGTGTGGGTGTTGAAGGTGTGGGTTTTGAAGGGCTATGTGTTGCTTCAGGTGTAGTGCAGGTGTTAACCTTCTCCTCTTGACTGTCTAGCACAATCTTGGGTGGAGAGAGCTTTGCTTCCAGTTTGGCTATGTAAGTGCATCTCTTGCAGATTGTAGTATTGGGTGGTAAGAGGAGAGGGTTGCCTGTGTACATGAGGCAATTGCTGCATTGCCCCAGTATGCCCAGATTCACCAGATGGACAGGAGAAATCACCGGAAGCTGACCCTTGGACATGCCTGTTTAGGTGCTTTTTTTGTAAAGTACAAGAGCTGCTTTTCCTTACCTTTACAAGGTACTTTGCAGTTATAGGCTGTTTAATGCCTATGATTAATTTCTCCTTATTAACAAGGAGAGTTGAGTGCTTGTATCAGTTTAAGGCTTCCTAGTGCTTTCCAGCAGGTTCTAGAGCAAGTACTAGTAACAGGGGTTCAGATTTTAGTGCTACTACTGAGAAACTAGCTAGTTCTAAGGGAAAATTTGTAGAGCAGACTTTCTGGCACCTGCAATAATTAAATCGTAGCCCCGCAGTGCTGCACGATGTGAAAAACATGCAAACATAGCATTTTTAAGCCAGAGAGTTGAAAGGGATAGAAATCAGCCCAAAACGGCTAATAAAATTACAATTTCAGAGCTAGAAACTACTCCTCTAATGTTAGATAGGCAATATTACCACTAATATTAATAATATTATTAATAATATTATTAATATTATTAATATTACCACTTCCACTGGTAAGCAATAAGACTTCCCTCTACCACAGCAAGATCTGGATAGCTCTGTACACAGAAAATAAAGTCCCAAGACAAGCAAAGGCTGGGATCTGGACTATACTAGCTAGGAAAGGTGGGAAATGACCAAACATAGTATTTTTTTTGTCTTTTGTTTTTTTGTTGAAACAGGCTAAACAATGCAATAATACAGTAAATAAACACAGAAAAGGCTAACACACTTGAGTGTGTAGCCCTAAACAGTAAATGCAATTAAAACTCTACAAAAGTAGCAATTTCAAACTTTTTAAAAGAAGTAAGGCAAGTGCACAACTGAAAAACGATTTAAGAGGCAGTAATACAATAGAATAAGTAGCTAGTCTCCATATACAGAAAGTCTACATATACAGAAAAGCAGCTAAAACAACACTAAAACAATTCAGATGCAGTACAACCTAGAGCACTTGCAGTGTAGCAATATTAAGGCAAATACAGTTTTAATAAATGCACAAAATATATTCTATATTTCCAAAATGTTTGAGAAGCACAGTCAGAACACAAGGAGATTCAGGCATTTTTTTTTTTTTTTTTTTTTTTTTTTAAGAAAGGGAGAAAGGAGGAACAGAAGGAAAGAAACTAAGTGGGTTGGCCTTCTCAGATGTTCTCTCTGTATTAGGTAGAATGAGCTAATGACACTAGACTGGGAGGAGTGTCCAAGATCAAATTTAGAGTAGGGGCGGGCAACTGCAAGGCCAGCAGGTATAAAGACAAGATGCCAATAGGAAGGGAGGGTGGGAAGCTAATTTAGGCAGAAAATAGTACAGAAATGTTTATCACAGTAGAAGACCAGCAGTGAGCCAATAGCTATGAAATACAGTACAAGTATGCAGTATACAATAAAATTGCTATAAATATCTACAATAAGCAATAACTACTAAAACTAAGAAAAGAAACCAGGCTACTTATTGCTATATATCACAGATCATGTGCTCCTCCTCAGATAGCTCTGTGTGTAATGGCTGAAACACTCAAGTTAACTTCTTAAGTAACAGAAAGTTGAAACCTAAAACAACTTTAAAAAAAAGCTCAAAAGAACCAATGAGGTGCTTTCTCCAAGCCATAGACCTGGCAACCCAACTAGACAATGACCATAAACACTAAACTCTCATTGAAGTGGGGGGTGGTCTTTGCTAACTAAGATGGCCTGGACAATGAGCATAGAAAACAGCCTCTAACAAACAACTAGGCCCACAAACACAATCAGGAATACGGAGAATATTACTGCTACTACCTAAACTACTTTAGGCAGAACACACTACAGAAATGTTTATCACAAATATAGTCTTGTTTTTAGCTTTCCAAATAGTGGTTTAGGATAATCATAATAAATCTACTGAAGCAATTATTGACATATTGGCCAAGATTGATTTAGGGGGTGTCCATAGGTTTATCCATGAGGATAAAGCCTAAATGTGTTCAGGTCATGTGGAGTCACTCATCAGTCAAATGTGATTATTAACTATGAAGTTATTTAAAATTTTTTTAGCATAAGGCTTTTTTACTATATTTTAATGAATATGTTGTAGAAGCTCACTTTTATTTATTTAAATGTTTCTGTTGAAATGATTCAGTAAATATGCCCATGAGGGCAAACAGCACAGAAAATCTGCACTGATCAGGTCATCATTTGTCAAAGTAAGTTCTGTGAAGAAAGTAGCAGTATAGAACTCTAGTGGTATGGAACTCTAGCCGTATGCAAATCCCTACAGCAGAACACTGTACCCTAAATTTCAACAGAGGCTACTTGTCCACCTAAAAGTTGACTGTAAATGTTGTTGTAACCAGAATCATGATAAGTGCGGGGAAAATAGGGTGTCTGCTTTTGCAAACACTATTAGGAGGTGTAATCATCATTGTAGTGGGGGAGGGGCAGACTGCACTACAGGTCAGTGGCCTGATCATTGAAAATTTTACATTAATATTGATAATCTTTTAAAAAGCTGCTTTTACATTACAGCTGCTAAGTGATTTAAAAGACTATTGCCCAGACCAACAGTGCATATGCATGTTCTACAGTTTATATGGTAAGGATAGCAGGGCTAGCAACCCAGTGGTGCAAAACTTGGCTCTAGATAATTATAACTGTTGAAGTGACAACTCGACCCCATATGCAAAAATGTGAAAAAGGTGTTCTGGAAGGACTGATGGATGGATAAGAGATAGGAAAGAGCTATCAAGTTGCCATGGTGAAATTGCAGATAAATAGTAGATTCTTGCCTAATGGTAGAAAACTTTTTATAGTCTTCAACTGTGAAATTGTTGAGGTGCTCCAAGTTATGCATTTCCCTGGATTATACCTGCCATATGCTACAGTTCTGGTCATACTCATGTCAATGACTGATACTATACATGATTGTTTAACCACTCTATAGGGTGCCAGTATCTACTTTTTTCTTCAGCTGTTGTTATGATTGTTGCTATCTTCTTCTAGAGTCTATATGCATTCTCTGTTGTATAAAATATATTCCTGCTTTGTACAAAATTAAAATATTGATGTTAGATGCAATTCAGAATACACATTTGTACAGCAACATGCCCTGTTGTTTCTTTATGTTGAAAACCATGTGAAAAATAAATCTGTACTGACACAAAGTTATTTATCCTAGTTTTATATGTAGATCATCTATCATATTTGTTTGTTATTGTCAGATGATTTAGGTTGTGGTTAAAAGCATCCCCAAACCTTTCACCTAACAAAAAAAAAATAAATAAATAAATATATATATATATATATATATATATATATATATATATATATATATATGTATATACATTTATACATGCCTATAACAATATACACATGTATGCATGTATACATCCCAACATATCCTGACATTTCTTATCATATTAATGGAAAATCATTTCAGCAAGCCTGTAAGAAATGGCCAGAGGAGGACTTCCAGAACAACTGTATGTATTGTAAGTTTTCAGGTAAAATGCTGGAAAAGTCAAAAGTAAACATAAACTGTCGATAATGCTGGTAACTGGGAAGCAAGCATCCATGTATTCCAGCGACTCCATCATCTTCCCCCATACATTAGATATTTAATATAAGTAATATGCTCACAAGTGGCTATTATAGTTTATTTGCCAGCATCTGCCCTCATAATCAGTGCAGATGGTGGTACAAATCTGACTTTCCATCCCCAGCAGTATTAAATGGACTTCTTTCTTTACCCTAATTTATTCTCATGCTCTGTTCCCAGTAAGATAAGTCACAGTTATACCACCCACTTAACATTTTGAACATTATATGTGATATATTACTGTTATTATGGTCTATATATTCTACAGAATTTGTGCTCCATCTTGTTTGTCATGTAATGCACTTTACATAAATAGTATAGCATATTACATAAACCTATAGTCCTAATGAGGGGTCTATATTCACTGAAGGTTATTTTCAGCAAACACCTATTCATAGACACATATTCAGTGAAAACCACTTCTGTAATTCGCTGAATTTTCCAAGGGCAATGAAGTAGTTGGCTAACTACACAAATTTGCCCTTTACCCCACTGTAATGCAATCTCAGAGTTGGTATATATAGTTAAGGTATGTGTGTGGGGGGGTACTGCCCCCCCACATCAGGGGATGTGGTGGGCAAAGCTGTCCACTTGGGTGGGTTTGATTTAGTTATTTGTGGGTTCTGTTGTACTGTGGGGCAATTGTTTCTTTGCCCTTAGAAAAATCAGCGAACATTGAAGTGAATTTCATTAAATACATGCCACTGAATAGGTGTTCACTGAAAATAACTTTCTGTGAACTAATATAGACCCCTAACGAGCACCATCAGTGTTTATTCCTTGTCTATAATTGTATGTGCTTCCCTGAGCACTTATTCTACTGTTTTTCACAGTTGTGTTTGCTTCGATTCAAACATGTTTGATATTTTGATTTCTCATTTTCATTTTTGCATTTTAAATGTCTGTCCAAATGAACAAAAGTAATATGAAAAAAAATCATACTTTTTTGAAAATATGTTTTTCATAATCAGGTTTAAAATATTTATTAATGTAAGCATGTACTTATGATTGCATGTATGTATGCCTTTAGTTATTTGCTTACTTTTGGTTTATAGATAAAAACTGTGTATGTTTGGAGTCAAACTATTAAAAACTGACAGTGATATTGTATCGGTATAAATCTATGTTACAATTCATTGAGGTTTTAAATAATTTTGGTATGTATTTCAATCATATTGCTTTCATGGCTCCTTCTTTTAGGAAAGCATTTATAACTTTTCGGCCTGTTGTGTAAAATATATACACAGACCGTTACAAGCCTAGCCAATAAACCACATGGAAATAAATATTCCAACCTCAAGGAGGCAACACAAAATAGACTGGGGAAAAATGAGGTTTCTTGTCTGATTATGTAGGTTTGCCTTGAAAGTTGCTCTGCTTGGCATGCAGAGGAAATTTGCTTCAGAGTTGAATAATATGATGGGATAGGAATCTACTGTGCTAATATGTCTTATTTACCTATTGATGAAGGTTTTATTTCATTTTATTGGAAAGTTCTGGAAACATCTGCTGTGGAAAGGAATAGATGGTAAAAGACCAGATTTTTCATGGCTTGAAAAGCTACACATAGATCTTCATGGAGAAGTTAATGAGGCGAAGAGCAGAAAGAGAGGACTACTAGTCTTTCTTTCCAGATATCTGATGGTCTTCAGGATATTGATCTTTTTAGTTATAAATCACTAGGTTCTGTCAAACTGAGTGATGTGTTTAGGCATATAAATGTCAAAATGGGCATTATATTCAGTGATGGTTTTTAACAGATATTAGTAAAAGGGAAGTTGCACTTCTTTGGATAAAGAGAAAATGCCTTTGGAAATTAGATGAGTCAGAAAGGTTGTCTGAACTATTGTGGAAGCATGGTTGTGAAAAAGATAAGGGATTATTAAAAAGACTGCTTAGATTCCCAGTAACAGTTTCTGACTGGAGGGGGTAGGCCACCTATATGGTATGATGTGGAATTGTTTTGTTTGCAAAATGAACAACACTACTTTTTTCACATTTAATTTGAGACCATTGTCCATAATAAATTCACAATTTCTCTTTCAGGATGCAAAAAGAATACATTTGTCTGTCTTTATTAAATGAAGTTCGTCATATTCAAATGCTAACCTGAATAATATCACTCATACAAGATGACAGCAAAATATTAAAGATGTCAGGTTTTATGTCTTTGATGACTGTATTAATTCATATCATATTTCTGTGCCATACTTCAGTATTTCCTTCAATTTACAACATGCCATTTTTTGTTCAACTGATGAATTAAAATGTTGCACCTTCTCATTATGGTGATTGCACAAAATGACAGTAAAATCATCCATTTAAAGATAACTGCATAATAATCAACTGTTTTTGTGATTTCATGTGTCAACACTCGATGTACAATACAATAAAGTTCTGTAGTCAAAATCTCTATTGGAAGGTCCTTATATGATAATATCCTTAGGAATGGGTAATGGCATGCATGCGAAGTGAGATTTTGCAACTGTGAATAGCAGGCAAATGTGAATAGAACTCCACAGTCAAAGAATGGGGTGCATATTTTGGGGGAATTATAACTTATATAATTTGTAATGAAGTAAGAGGACTGTCCCCAAAAGAACTGTAGTTAACTTTTCATTGATTTTTTTTTTCTTTTGAAAAGCACTCCTTTGTTATTCTTTCCATCAACAACATAAAATACTGTAAAATCATCGTGACAGAATTAAGATAAGTTATTTTACAAGCAAATTCAAAGCAGTGTTATTGATGTGAATGCAATCTGCCTAACATTAATACATGAGCCTGACTAGTACAATTACAACAGTCTTATGCGCAATGCAAAAATATGTATTTAACACACAAGAAAGGTTAATACACTTAAATGACATGGATATATGATTTAAATAGTCAATATAAACATAACATTTCAATTAGTAAATATTTTTCCAACTTTATCATTCAGAGTTATCACATGCACCACTAGAAAATCTGTACATTAAACACCTTGTACTGAAACTGACTATATTATCCCATAGAGAGATTTTCTTACACAAAGTTGTTCCTCTTTCATTTTCCCATCAATAGTAACTCTTTTTTCTAGTCTCATCTATTTTCAATGAAGAGAATGAAAAATTATTTTCCATAGCCTGGAGTCAGTTATCCATACCAAAATGTTTCATGTTCCTGTCAGCCTTCCTATAACTCTCCATATAAACAGCTGCCCAGCTTATGGCTGTAAGACAACTTAATGGTGAAAAATCTACATTACAATCTCCTTATTTACTCCTATTTAAATACCTCTAATCACATCTTCCCCAAAACAACCCAATCACTTGAAAACTTGTAAAGGAGTTGCTATTACAATTTTGTGTCTCACAGTTCTTCAACTCATTACATCTGAGTGACGTCTTCAGGTACATCTGCAGTTACCTCCTACTGACACCACTAGGCACCAAATATTGCTTGTTCATATTTGCATCAATAATCCCAAAACTATGCTGTATAAAAGGTTATAAAAGTTTTCATCTTAAAGCTTACACAATGGCAAACTCAACTACATTAACATTTGACCCCTGTCTAGTGCAGGTAAAGAGATATTAACTGTAGTTTTTGTGATATTAATTTATATCCAAGTAACACAGACAGAACTCCTTAGCCTCACATGAAAGCTCTTAGCTAGATGAATAAAATGCTGCTGACAGTATGTATGTAACTTGAGTGGTTGCTGAAATACTGTAAGTTGTTTACAAAATATTACAAACGTAATAGTTAATGTGTTTACTGTGGCTTATAAACTACTGTTTAAGACCCAGAACCTAAAGAATACTACCACTATAAAAAGAGTCTGTGCTGAAAAGTTTGCCAGTGGTTCCAGAGATGGGAACATTTGTTTAAGGACATAATTTGATTCTGTCAGAAAGCTTAGGCTCTGCCCATTGGAAGTTACGGTGCAAACATCCTGAGCTACATTTGAGTAAATGAGCTAATTATTTATCGCAAGTGTTAAACTTAAGTTAATAACTTGCACAGTTCATTTAAGGTTAAAGAAAGCTCCAGGTCTAACCTCTTCCAGAAAGGCACTTACAGTTGAAGTAATAAACCACCCATAATCATGTCAATATGTACTTCACAGCACAGCCATTTTAAGCCATACAGCTTGATTGTACTGTTAGCTCATTTCATGTCCATGTTTTCCTCAAACAGCTTTGCTAATTCTACCCATTAGAACAACCAACAGGAGGCAAAACCTTATCATTATACTGATATCTACTTACTAGAGGACTCATAACATTAAGCCTCAGTTACTAAACGTCAAGCAATCTTCGTTCATTATCTGAAAGTTTTAAGCAGATAGCATGAATGGCTTAAAAATATAAAACTTTGGCATAAAAGTCTAACTTATCATTCAATGTGCACAGACCATGACCCTAAGAAATGGTGCCCCTAAACTACACATGGTTCTACATAAATGGACACAGAGGGAAAACCTATTACTCATCAAATTGATTTGATCTAATTTCACCTTACAGTCAAAGTCAACCAATTGCACCTCTTTTTCAGTGAATAAACTATTTTGTTTTCATTTTCACTCTGAGAAATAATAAACTTGATAGAGCACCTATTTAGCCTTTAAATTTCTTCAAAGGGCATCTATTTAGTCCTTCAATGAGTATTTTCAAATAGTACATAACTAAGAAAGTTAACTTTAGTCACATTTATTAAAATGCATCCTCATCCTTTTATAAACACAGTTTAACATTTAAGAAAATACATCTACT
Source organism: Protopterus annectens (assembly GCF_019279795.1). Classification (NCBI taxonomy): domain Eukaryota; kingdom Metazoa; phylum Chordata; order Ceratodontiformes; family Protopteridae; genus Protopterus; species Protopterus annectens. Next base: position 705,269,841 of record NC_056735.1, read on the forward strand.
GCCGAACAAGCAGTTCAAATAATATTTAGTTAGCAATAATATAACATGAAAATAATGCACCATGCTTTACATTGGAATATGTCTGACATTTGTAAAATGAGGCATATCAACAGTCCTCTAGGTAGATCCAAAGTGATTAGTACATAATTTCTTATTTCCATAATCATCTTACCTTAAATTCTTAGTTGTACTATTGCTTAAACACATTTACTAATGCCTGCTTCCATACTCAAATGCATACAAAATATGTTGTCTTTAAATTTCATGCAGTATACAGAGGGATATGATGTTTTTTAAAATAAGATAGCCTCACTGCTGTAATAACGCGGTGGTGGTGCTGCGGTAGCATTGTCGCCTCACAGTTAGACGCTGTCCAGTTTGATTCTCAGCTAGAGCGTCTTCTGTGTGGAGACATGCATGAATGGGCGTACCTTCGTTGAAGGTTGTGCGTCAGGTCTGGCAAGCCGGTACGTAAAAATCAACTGCCAATCAGTAGCGGACCAGAGTTCCGCTGTGGCGACCCCTAACCGGGAAAAGCTGAAAGACACAATTACAGCAGTGAGGCTATAATAATAATATTAACTCAACTATTATATTTAGTTGGCCAGAAAGTCTTAAAATTACAATCACACTAAACATCCTCTTAACTGTTCAATTTTGATTATATTCAACATGTAAATAACTGATTATACTTTACATTTAAATTATGTATTCCATTTCTAAAACAAATATGAAAAATGCAAGTTATTTACCCTTTTTTCTTCATCAATATCACTTTATGGTGACTGTGGTAAGTTTTTCAATGTAACCTTTGTTAGCTTTGTACTGGTAAACAGCATGTATCCCAGCTGAAAAAACACACTTTCAAAACAGCAGGAAAAGTCACTTTACATTTAATTTTATGGCACCTTCATTCCATAACTATTTTCATAAATCAAATATTCTGTTATAATATGTTTTTTGAAAAATCAAGATTTATGAAAAGTGGTGGCCCTTAATTTGTAGATCACTTTCCCAGTTGCTACAACTGCCATTCCGCTTGTTGTTTTTCATACTCTGTCACAAACTGTGCCAAAACAATTATGGGCTTATCATACTTTTCTCATATATGCAAAATGACTAGTAGTGGGATCTGTCTCTCTGCTTTTTATGACTTCTCCATGAAGCCTGCCCATATTGTCATGTTTATTTTAATGAAATCCAGACACTTTGTATATTCTTTACCTTCTAGCATACTGGTCTGCCATTTGTTTTCCTTCTGTCTCTATCATCAGATGAAACCACTTACCATTCTATGTATACCATTTGTCCTTGTGTCGTTTGCTGCATTTTCTAGAATCTACCCTGGCAATTTTCTTTAGCATCAGCATGGTTTCACACTGTAGTAAATTTTGCATTCAAACACTTCATTTACAAACAGTTGTTTAAAGTGCCTAACAGCCCATTTCAGTTCTGTAAGTCATACAAATTCCCTTTGGGCATGCATTTAACATGTTGCACCTTGTATCATACCTTCAATGTTATTGCCTTTGCCATTTCCAGCTTGGTTGCAGCCTCCTGATTGATCCCATTCTTTGTTTTATCTTCCAGAATCACCTATTCCACATGTATTGTCTGATTCCTGGATATAATTGTGTAAGTGATACTTTAATATAGCAATATTTTCACCCTTGGCTTGAACAAACAACTTTAATACTAACAATAACTCTAAATTTAAACGTAAACATAAAGCAAGTAAAGGAGCTACCTTGCTACATGAATCACTGCAAGTTCTCCACACTGCTTTGTATTTTCTTGGTACTTGGTGCTTAACGTCTCATGCATTTAGAATCAACTATTGATGTATCAGTACTTCAGATGTTCCTTTCTTATGGGGGAAATAGTGCAGTGTCAGAGATATCAAATCAAACGAAACAAAACCGCCAAGCAAAGCACTCTCAAAAAAGTCCAGGTAAGCAAAAAGAAAATGAGAAGTGCACCATATTTCGCCAAGCCAACAAAATCTCCAGAAGTCTTCTTGTAAATACAAATAATCCACGTTTATTGGTAAACACACAACAGGAAAACTGCAGTAGTACATCAGATGTAAATGCAGTAAGATTCACCCCTCCCTTTATACATCATAACATCAATGAATGCATTTGAATAATTAAACAATTAAGACAATTAAAAGAATCAATTGCATTTAAAAAGACATGACTTAATGCTTGAGACTCCTAGATGCTAAAAAAGGTTTAATGGATAACTTTTCATTAAGCCCAAACCTGTGGGCTTGTAACTTCATTATCCACTTTCCTTCTCTTTCTTCTATTTTGTTCTTAATATTTCCCAATCTTTTGTTTACATTGACAAGCTCCAAGACCTGAAATTTAAAATTATGTGTATTGCCCTGCTCTATGACATGTTTTGCAAGGGCATTAGTGATGTTTGCCTTATTAATGGCATAAATGTGTTCTCTTAAATGACCTAGTTGTCATGCGAAACTCATGCATGATTGGCATTCAGCTACATAAATTAAGCCAGTAGATTTACAAGTGGCATAGTTTCTAAAAGAATAGCATCTCTTAGTAACTGGATGTGTAAAAGTGTCCGAATTAGATATATATTTACATTGATTACAGGCATAGCATGCAAAAGTACCTGTTTTCTTAATAGAGTGCTTGTTTTGATGGCTGTTGTCATAACATAGCAGCCTATTAAGTGAGGGCATATTTCTATATGCCACCCTTGGTTTAACATCTACCAATGACTTGATTGTATCATGTGTCATTAGTATGTCCCAATGTTTGTTAAAAATATCCAGCACGTACTTATTTCTGTTGGTAAATGGAATCACTATTCTATTGAAACCTTCATTGTTCCTATGTCTAGGTGACTGTGAGGAATAATTTGATCTATTAATCAGGGGAGCTCTTTCATTTTGTCTATGATGATCACTCTCGGATGAAGCTTCCAAAACATTTTTCCTGCTGTATCCCCTGGACAAAAAATTCTCAGCTAGAGTGTCTTTATGTTTGTGGTATGCTGTTGTTTGTGTCATTAACTTGGAAGCTCTAATCATTTGATTAGCAATGATGTTTCTATATACATGATTAGGATGCATACTTTCTCTATGCAACAAATTATTCCTCCAACAGTCCATTCTATAGAGTTCCGTATCAAAACCACATGGTGTATTTATGATTTTGACATCTAGGAAATCAATATTGTCAAAGGAATATGTGCAATCAAATTCAAGAAAATCAGTAGTATTGTTGAGATAGGTTGTAAATGACAGTAGTTGTTCGACTGTTCCTCTCCACAATAAAAACACATCATCCACAAACCTATTGTAAAATATAAGATGTTCAGAAAATGCTGAGTCTCTGTTCAAGACAAAATTACTCTCCCAATGTGCCAACACCAAATTGGCAGAGTGTCAGAGATATGTTGAGTCAGAGAAAAGGGATAAGGTGAGTTTCTAGTTTTGTTATTTTTTTTATTCGCCATGGTTATGCAACATTGGATTTTGTGTATATAGATGGCAGGTATGTAGGAGCAGAGACCAGGCATGGGGGGACACTGTTAAAAATTACTGTGATACAGTGTTGTGTGATATTGCCCATTAAGCTATGAAAAATGGCGATATGGAAAAACTTTTGCACCTTGACGAGTAGGACCATAATGATTCATTACAGATCTTTGACCCTTATCCCACTGAGCTTTTCTAACAATAACCCATAAAAGGAGAGGAAAGACCTTCATAAAATTAAAATTGGCAGACTTAAGTGAATAAAATAAATGTGAGGGGAAATAAGACTTTGGAGGGATGTAAAAATTGTTTAGGAATTGCTGCAGTATATCTCTAAACATTCTACAATCTGTAATGATAGGAATTTGTGTGCCGGTTTTTAAGGAGCTATGATTTAGCATGTGGCACTTTCTGAATTCATTACTAAAGATGACTCAGTTTGTACTTTCGCACTTATATTTTCTTATGCTTGTAGTAAGACATCAGTCTTGGAGCATTCTCATCCAGAATCCTTTGTTCATTTAATTAGTGTTTGTGTTGTAATTCTCCCATGTAATGTTTAGTTGCTTGCCACATTTGCTCAGAGTAGTAGTAGGAGTAGTTTATCCCAAAGTCATCAGAGGAAACAGCTTGCAAAATGTACACTTTTGTTTTTATTATTAATGTTTATTTTAAACTGTGGAGTACAGGACATTGTGTTATCCCCACAGACACTATAATTATGAAATAAAGGCTAACACAGAATTAAATATGGTAGAGCACTGATGCCTACAGGCACATTTCATCCTAATTATTTATAATAGAATGAGAAAAGTGAGGGAGATTTTAGTCTGTTTTCATAACCTAATTTCATTATTCATTTATTTTGGCTTCATATCATATACTCTCATACACTATCCATTTGATATAGCATTCAGAATGGACACATCTCCACTTGCTGTGTCTTTCGGCTTTTCCCGGTTAGGGGTCACCACAGCGGAACTCCGGTCCGCTAATGATCGGCAGTAGATTTTTACGTGCTGAGTTGCTGGCCCTGACGCACAACATTCAACAAAGGTACGCCCATTCACGCATGTCTCCACACAGAAGATGCTCTAGCTGAGAATCGAACAGGACAATGTCTTTCTGTGAGGCGACAACGCTACCACAGCACCACCACTGCAGTCAATGGACACATCTCCACTAAACTCTAAAAATAATAATAAGTTTTTAGTCCATTTTTATAAACTCATTCTGTTCTATATGTCTTTGTTTTGGTATTAATACCTTTGCATTGTAACTTAACCAAAGTTTTTCTTAACTTAGATCAGACATTTGTAACATAGTCAACAAATGAGCTTGCCTGGGACTAATATAGGGAAATTATAAGCTAAACCAGGTTAGTTGTAGCATCTTAGACAATTGGGATGAAAAGTGGTACCACTTCCTGTTTGGTTTTTGCAACACAAAGGGTACATGCATTGTAGTTAAAGATAAAACAATGTACCCATATGTCTAGGTCCATCTGCAGTTAAACTATTTTTTTTTGTTTGTGTGTTCAAGAAATTCTTCCCTAAAAATTTAGTGTTATGTTATACATACTTCCACTGAAAATCAAGCTATTGCATGGATACTAAGTATTTCTTATATTTGGTGTTCACTTTACTACTGTTTTTGGTTATACTAGATTTTCTGTAAAACTAACAAATTTAATTGTTTTGAATGCACTTGCTACAACTGATAAACCTTATTAACTGGTTGCAGAAATGTTGTCAAAGAAATTTAACAATGGACACCAGTAACTCAGACTTTTTGCTTGCATGATAAGACTGTGGCAGGATATGTTGAGCATACTTTAGAAAGAAAAGAGCTGAAGGAGTTAGACCATACAGCATGTAAGGATGTAGTGAAGCAGTCACTGAGAGAAAGAGAGAGACAGACAGAAAATATGTTTGTGTGTGTGTGTGTGTGTGTGTGTGTGTGTGTGTGTGTGTGTGTGTGTGTGTGTGGGTGTGTGTGTGTGTCCGTCCATGCACACATGCACACAAACAGTTATGGGTGGTAGTGCCAAATGAATGAATGAATACATGGCATTTTATATTAATAACACATGAGTTTCGGATGATGGTCTCCGCTGAAGAAAAAAGAGGAGTATTTAAGTATAAAGTATGGAAACCATAACTGTGGCTTTAGAACTGAATGTGTGTATTCAAAAAAAATAAATCTGCCATGGATTTCCAGTGAAGACTTTAAAGCCAAGAAAGTAATATTATTTAAATTGTTTATAGGCAGTAATAAATGTTTCCTTTCAACCTCCCTGTTCTAGATAGAAACTGATGACTGCAGTTATCATACGATATGGAGACACTATTTTTTTAATTACTCCATATATTTTGGGTTGTAATAACATGACAGGAATGAACCCCATTCCAGTGTCAGGATATAATTAGAGTTTAAGAAATTAAAGGGCATACATTATATTACTTTTAGATCCAGATTACCTTTAAGGAGTGGCCTATTTAGATAGATTGCCTTTGTACCTAAGATGCAGTGATGGTGGTGGGGACATCATGCTGCAAAGGGGAGTAGTTATCTCTCACACACACACACACACACACACACACACACACATATATATATATATATATATATATATATATATATATACACACACACATATAAAATTCTAAGCAGTTGTTCATCATCCTTAACAAAAGAATAAGTCCTTGCATTTTGCTCTATGTTGTTTTTTAATGCTTTATGTCCTAGTTGCTTGTAATCTATGCCCTGCAGGAATGACTCTACCTTTGTATGTGAGGGTAAGGGGGGTTCTTAGCAGAGGGGAAAGGAAGAACAATTTTTCCCTGCTGTTTAAGGATTTCCCCTCTCAACCTCTCTGTCATTAATAAATATTTATTTATTTATTTTTGTAGACAACATGGAATAATTATGCATAAATATACTGACAGAGAGGTAGTAATTTGGAATGTTTTAAGATAACCTGACATGGCCATTTTGTTTTCAATATGGTTATTACAAATAAGGTGGTCTCCTTTATGTTATGCTTAAACTAAATAGGAAGTTGAACACAAGCATTAAGAGTTTAATATCAGACATGAAATTTCATGGGTGAACTAATCTTAAATGTTCATAGGTTCATAGATTAGGTTCACATGTTTGAAAAGAAGATTCATTTTTAAAATATCTTTCTCCATCTCACAGTTTTGATTGTCTGGGTGATTATAGTAGTTACACTGTGATAATGAAAATTGGCGCCTCTGCATAACTTGCAGCTTCATCAGTCCTGATTATTCATCCAATAAAAATGATAACCACATGAAAGTAACAATTACAGAAATTTCTGTCCAGGTCATTTTAAAATAAACAAATTTCAAATCAGACATAAATGCTTTTAACAAATATATAAATTATATATACGGATCACCTACAGAACACCGACAGCCCAAAACACTGTCACCCATATGGCTGATGTCATATGGTTGATACTCACAATATCAGCAGTGCCACAACTTCACAAAAAAGGAAAATAAAATTTCCTTTTTTGTGCTAGCAAAGGGGTTATGCCACCCTGCACCCCCCTGTACCTTTAATATACTAACTCCAAGATTGCACTACAGTGCAAGAATGGAAATTTTTCCATTCCGCACTATTGGGAGATAGCGTTTTCCCATTGTCGATATTCTGAACATCGACCATATGGCGTCAGCCATATGGGTGTCGACGTTCTGTATGGGACCCATATATACATATATGGCATTATTTTGTGTCAGACCTAAAGAAAATAGCAGCTGAAGTACATTTATAATATCCAGGATTTTAGTAAGTAACTCAAGCAGTAAATAATGAAGGTAAATTACAAAACATTATCATTTTTTAATATGCACCCTGTAATGTTCATAAATCAAACCACATACATTTGCCTTAACTCTGTGGTTAAATCCAAGATAAACCATTTTCAATGAAACTATACATTTACAAAATTGAGGTATGAAACAGTACTCTAATTTAAATAAAAATTGTTCATTTATGCTAAATGAACAGAAGTAAAAATAACTGGCAGAATATTCAGCTATACTTTAACTCATATGGATGGAAATCCAGCCAAATCTCTGAAAGTTTGACCAAGTTCCCAAGTAGTGTGGAAGGCAGCGATTACCTGTCCATTTATCTTCGTGTAAGGATGACCATCATTCAGGACAGATGCATAAGGATCATAATACCTAAAGGATACAAAATCCGCTCCCACACACCATGGCTGCCTGACATCCCATTCCATAAAATCAGAGCAGCACAAAGACAGGTAGCTACTCTTATTCAAAAAGGTACAGTCTAGTAAGTCCTGTGAGATCAGACAGGGTCCATATATTATTCGGTACTCCCTTCTCTTTGGTTCCAAAGAAAGCAAAACACCTCAGACCAATATTAAATCTAAACTGTTGGAATGAGTTTATCTCAAAACAAAGTCTCCAGGTGATCACAGGCAAAAAATTATTCATTGTTTGGTAAGAGGAGACAGGCTGTGCATTTGGACCTCCAAAATGCTTACTTGCAAATCAAAATAACCAATAAGTCAAAGAGGTTCTTACGCTTCCAGGTAAGAACCAGCCATTACCGGTTGTAGCCTTTTTCATTTTGGCTGACCACAGTCCACAGGGTGTTTTCCAAATGTATGACTATATTTAGAGCTCATGAGAAAAGTGCTTTCTTACTTGGATGACTGACCCCTTACTGCCTGGCACTAGATGGTCTACTAATAGCAGAGGATGTTTTGCTTCACATGTTTTAGTGCTTGGGCATAATGGTTGGCACTGCAGATTCTCTGCTGAATTCCTCTTTCAACCTTATTTTCAATGGTTGCATGGTAGACACCTGCATTTTCAGTCAGGTTTTCCTTTAAAAACCTTTCTGTCTATTTAAAGGACAGTGAAACTTATTCCTCAGTAAACCTCAGTTCCAACTCAGCTATGTCTCAAAACTGTAAGCCTTGTGGTGGTCACTGCATTCCTGGTACCATATTTAAGTTTCTTGAGTGGAATCTCATAATGTAATGTTACCATATAGGTTCATAGGTTCATAGATGCTTACTAGGCTAATGACCACAAAGGCCTTTTTAAGGCTAGCTATGCATCCCAAACCTCTAACAAGTTCTGGTACCCTTGAAAAGTGTAAGCAGGGTCATGTGAGATGAAACATTTACAAGCACAGGCCTGGGAGATAAACCATTTACAGCCTGTCTGTGTTCATTAGAGACATAGGTGACAAACCAGGGATAGGTTTCTGTTCCCAATCCAGTTGCCCAAGTTACACCTGAATTGGGTTAGGGAGGAACACTGCTTCACATGGATGGGAAGCCTGCTCCAGAGAAGGGGTAGTCTCTGGGGTACCTACCTTTCCCTCCAACAGGTCCTATTTATATCACATAAAAGGTTTAAGTCTTTAGGATGGGTAATTCCGGTGTTGTTTGATTTGCAGATATGGAGCAGGTCCATCAGGGTGGGGGTCTAACAATGCCCTGTATGCCAGACATAGATCTCCCCACAACAGCCTGTAGGAGACAGAATACAGGGATAGGGCCTTGAGGCAGGCTGCACAGGACATGGCACTTATCCCCTGTATTCTTTTAGTAAGGAGCTACTGTGTACATTCAGACTGATGGATATGCCTGGCTAGGTACATACCAAAGGGACACTCTACTCAATGATAAGTCTGATGAATGCCAAATACAGTGGAACAATGACTTCCTTGGACCTAGATACCATACCTTTGTTTATAAGTTGCACAACATAGAATGATTTACCCACTGCTGTAAACACGCGATGGTCAAAGGCCAGATTGCTGTCTGTGTGTGTCCCTAGGTCCCTGATTGCTGGGTCATATCTTAAGGGTATATTGTCAATGTGGTAGTTGCCAGGGGTGGATGACTTTATAAAGGATACTATTATGCATTTCTTGGCATTTACCATTTATTTCATAGCTCTAACACCAGGTATTTGTCTGTGTCAACCCTGCCTGGAGAATATTTGTGTCAGAGGGTGATTTGATGACTGCTCTTAATTTGCAATTATCTGCAAATTTAGTCATCCAGAGGCCATTGATATTGGTCTTGAATTATGGAAGTAAATGGCAAAAAGGAGTGGTCCTAGGACAGATCCTTGAAGGACTCTGCTTATGACTAGCCTCTTTGTAGAGGTGGACTCCCCAGTTCTAGCTTCCTGGGTCCTGTCTGTGAGCCAGCTGGTTATCCACTGGGTGACTTAAGGGTTTATACCAATCGCTTTGACTTTGCCAGCAATACCTGAGTGGGTTATTTTGTAAAATGCCTTGGCCAGGTCAAGGTAACCAGTGTAAACCATTTTGCCCTCATCCATTGCTTCTGTGACCTTCTCAAAGAAGTCCACCATCTTGAGTAGGCATGACCTGCCCTTGATGAAACTAAATTGAGTTGTGTCAAATGTCTTGAGGTTTCTCTGTCATTACTGATCATTTCTGTGGTAATTCATTCCATAGCTTTGCATATGAGACTATTATGGGTCTGTAGTTTCAAGGGTCTGTAGATACCCACCATTGTGTAGAGGGATGAGTACTGAAGTTCTCTTTTGATGTGGCACAAAGCCTATGTGGAGGCTACATTTAAATAACAGTTCCAGAGGACCTTATAGGTCATGTTTCATGGTGTTTAGAAGGCATCATGAGATATTGTCTGTGCCCATTGATGCAGTATTCTTGGCCTTAGAGAGAGCATTAAGGACCTGTTCCTGTGATAGTGGGGGAGTGGGTGATATTTGATGGTATGGTTGTGGGAGTGTAAATTTGGAGCCTAATTTGTTGGCCAGTAGGTTTGCTATAATCCTCTGGCTCAGTATAGGTGGCTCCATTAACAATGAGCTCTGCACACAACTGTGTACTGTCTTTGAGGTTGCAGACATACCTAAAGAATGCCTTTTGGTTGGTATTGGCCTGGGAGGCCAAATTTACCTCAAATTTTGTTTTGGTAGACTTTATTTGTCCTCTGAGTTTTTGTTGTGCTTGTATCCTCCTGGGTGCTGCACCTCCTAATTTTTTGCCATGATTTTCTTCCTTCTGTTATACGTCCTGTTGATGCTGTGATTCCACCAGGGTGGCTTGTTTTTTGAGTTATTCTGTACTTCTTCCTGGTGGGTACAGCTGCCTATATACAGCTATTAACATTATTGTGTAGGTTTTTTGTGAACAATTCCACATAGGCAGTAGTGTTATCCAGGGTTATGGTGGCTTGAAAATTTTCCAGGTTATCATTTAATGGTAGAAAGTTAGCTTTAGAGTAGTTCCTAAGTATTCCAAGGTTTGGTGGGTCCCAGATTTTATTTTTACTTCAAAGGAGAGCATTTTGTAGTCTGACCTTACCAGAGAAGACATTAAACTAGAGGGTGTGCATCACTCTGCCATAGTAGTGAGGAACAGATCCAGTATGTTTGCACCCCTGGCTGGTATGTTGACAGTCTGGTCCAGGAATCTATATGCCTCTATGCTTGATGTGGTATATGATGCCTAGTTAATGGTGGGGTAAAGTCACTCAAGAATATGGTATTGGGTTGGATGGTGAGTGTTTACAATAAGTTTAAATACATGGTATGGATTTCCTGGGTTATAGAGGGGGACCTATATCTTGCAAGGAAGGGGTATGGGATTCTTCCTATGGTGATTTGAATGTGGAGAAGCTTAGGTGCATTGTCTTGTTGGACCAGCCTTGAGGTATATTGAATTTTGATGTAAAGCAAGACATCTCAGTTTCCTTAATCTCTTTGATCAGAGTATACAATACCTGCACATCGTATTTGTGTTAGCAGAGCTACACAGTCAACCTTTCCATGGGTAATCCCTTCCGTCTCCCTACTCCTTTTTTGATGGTCACCACAGAAAGGAATTGCCAGAACAGGAGAGTCCAAGTATATAGCCACAAGTAGAGACCAATCTGCACATCAATACTTTGGAAATGAGGGTAGTACTTTTTACACTACAAGTCATTTAAGACTGCCTCCCTTAAGGCATGTTAATCATTCATGTGGAAAACATGGTTGAGGTCTGATATACACACATACACCATGTAGTCCAGTCAATCTAATTGCATCAGGTTATGATGGATATGGAAATGATCTGTATCACTGATTTGCTTTGGAATAGTAACCCATTTCCTGAGCATGTCAGTTCTCTGGCATACAGGCACAGTCATTGTGTACTGATGCCTCATGAGTAGACCCTAAACATACCAGTAGCACAGAGGATCTTATAAAACTGAGGAAGAAGTACTGCAACCCTTTTTGTCATTTTTCTGTCTTTAAACCCTTCCTGACTACACACGGCTGCATGCTGCACTCCTCTCCTTCCACTCTTGCCTGTACCTGAATCACCCAATAGCTTCTTTCTGGATACAACAGATAGACAGACACTTTGTCAGGTAGGATCCTTGTCTCCTCAGGAAGTTGGCATCAATGGTACTCTTTAGTTAGGCCTGGAGGGAGCAGTATGTGTGGAGCCTGGGAGCCATCCTGTGGAGGTGGCTAGTGTAACAATATCAGAATGTCATTAGTGCTCATGCACTTTTAATCTTTTGGTGTTCTGTGAAGCTCCTGATTATCAATAGAGGTCATACAGGCACTAAGCATTTTCTTCTTCCTTCCCCCAGGATAGGAGAACCAGCCATTAGCCACTTAATTTTAACTCCCCTCCAGCCCTACTGGCATCCTCTGTCTGTTTCCAAACTCAGATTGCCAATAGTGCAGGAGGGTGCTCTGCTTCTCTGCCATCAAGCTAGCTCTTCCTGCAACTTTTTTGCAACTCCCATCAAAGACAAAGTGAAAAAAACTTACTTTATTTAATCCTACTTTACCTGCAGTGGTTCGGGGATACTGTTATCTAAAATTGTCCCCAGAGCTATTTTATGCTTTTTCTTCCATTACCCTCCTCCCTGAACTCAGAAGACAAAGGTCAAGCAAGTCCAAGGTTAATTTTCATATGTCCTTTTTTGGCCTCATTAATTTTGCTATGGCTTCACATTCTGAAGAAGCCCTAACATCTGAGGCCCTTCAGAACCTTCTTGCTCTTTAGGTGTCACATAAACATTCACTTCCTGTAGCTTACTGCTTGATTGATTTTCTTCCAGTGATGACAAGGGACTCAGTGTAATCACCTGGAGTTACATAAAGTCTTATCCCTACACAAAGGCCTAATGCAAAGAAAACATGTACAGGACAGGTAAACATATTTGGGATCCCTGTTTTGGCTTTGGTCCCTGACAAACAGTATTATCTTTCCCAAACTTTTGATTTCAGTCGGATTTACTCTTCATTTAAAGTTCATCTGTTTACCATATCAAATGTTCATCAAAGTTTTCACAACAACTTGGTAGCTTCTACACAGGTGTGCAAGTCCTACCTTAGAGGCAGTTTTCTTACTTGGCCTTTGAAGAGCCTTGCTCCTCACTGGAACTTACATTTTTATGCTTGCAAAGTTGACTTTCCCCGAGATTGACTCAGTTACCTCAGTGGCATTTTCTTGGTGGCAGTGATGTCAGTTAGAGAAATTTCTGAAGTGTACGCCTTTTGTATTCAATCTCCCTATTTTACTTATCATAAGGACAAAGTAGTTTCACATACTAATCCATTAGTCATACTCAACATATCCATAGAAGTAAACTTGGACCAAACTATTAATCTTACAGTGTGCATTTACAATTATTTGTATAAAGAGGGGGCATCTACATTGTTTGGATCTATACAGAAAACTGAGGTTGTATCTTCATAGAACATAGGTAATCAGAATGGATAATTGGTTGTTTCCTATGCATGCCATAAGCTAAGGCAGAAGAGCTTCAAAGTTACATTTACAAGATGGCTCACTGAATGTGATAAATTCTGCTATCAGTGCAGTAAAACTCTTACTCTCAGTACCTTCAACAGCTTACTGTACCAGAGCTGTGACCATGTTTAAAGCTGGTTTTGCTACTACATCTCTTGACATTTGTGCAGTAGCAGCTTAAATTTCTGTGCATATTTTTGGAATGTACTGTAAGGTGGACGTGATCTCCAGCAAAACATCTTCCTTTGGGGGCACAATATTATGTAGATTACTATCACAGACACCCCAGTAATTTGTTCTGGTGACTCTCTGACATGGGCAAGAGGCCCTCAGGTCTTCACAGAGCCCAGCCATCCTTGTTGAAGAAGATTGATTAGACCTAATTAAGTATCATATCAAAATTATATATTTAGAAGATCCAAGTCCTTTTTTAACTCCTGTCCATTCCTCTTCTTTTTTCAAGTGGTGAACTCTAGAGGAGGCTTAACTGGTGAAGTACTTAGGTAGTGCTTAGCTCTTAAACTGCATATCTGAAAACAGAAGTGCAATATGAGAGGAAGAGAGGGGAGGAGCTAGAACCAGGGGAAGTATTCAGCACCAGGCTGAGTTGAACCTGCATTACAATTCAGAAAGGTTGAAGATGAAATTAGATCATCCAGCTCTAGCATTCTATATACTATTCATATTACACTGTCTGATTGTAAAAGTCAGTGTCCATAAATGGGTAGATAGAGCATAGGGTGGAGTAGAATAAATGGGTCAAAGTCTGGGGAGTAATATCCTCATTTTGTTTAATTTCAGCGGTGAGCATATCTTAGCAAATCAGAAATACATTACAGAAAAAAACGGTTTTAATTAATACCAAACTGCATGAGTATTGATACTCTAAAATGGAGGTGTTTTCATTTATTTTCCTAAAGTGACAAGAGGGTAACAATTTTGCATTACAGTTAGTGGGAAAGTATTAAGCCTTAGGATAGCCATCTGATTGTTGTGTTGAATGTCAAATGCCTGTTTTTTTTCAAAAACATTGCTACAAGAAGTGCAGATCTGTGATATTTATTTATTTAAATGTGTTGTTTTACTTGCATTTATATGCTACTTGTATAAGTCTGTTTGACACAAATGCTTCTTTTCAGAGTTGACTCGTGCTCAGTCTGGTTAAGTGAATTTGTGAACATCAAATATTTTGAAGGTGGAGCTTGAGGGATTCAAACTTACAGCTACAGGAAGATGCTCATTAAAAGTTCTTTCTCTTAGTCATATATGCTATGCTGCCAGACTGTAAGACTTTTTCAATGTGAAAATACCCACGTGGTGCTTGTTTGAACCTTGTTGAATGTAAATGTGCTCTGCTCAGATCTGAATGTGCTACTTTACTTATTTATAGAGCTTTTAGTCTTTCTGATAATGATGATGATCATTATCATCGACCCCCTTTTTCCCATTTTTTTTAAACAGGATAGGGGTGTGATTTCACTTGCCTCCATCTCTTCATATTCAATGGCACTCTCACCTTCTTCAATAGTCATGTTTGACTGTCGCAGTCCTCTCTCGTAGAATCCATCCAACTCTTTGCTGGAAACTCTTGTGTCATCTTGTTTCTTACTCTCTGTCCAAAATATTCCTCACCAGATTGTCTTCCACTTTCCTGCACACATGCATGAACCACTGTAATCTACTCTCGTTGATCTTTTCTGCAATTGGAGCTACTTTGTCTTTTGCTCTTATGCTCTTATTTCTCTGTCTGTCCCACAGTGTGCATCCTACCACTCATCTCAGGCACATCACCTCTAGCTTCCTTAACTGCTCTGCCTTTCCTGCCCAGGTTTCTGTACCATACCGTAGTACTAGTCACACCTTACTTTTAAGCTTCTTTGGCATTCTTCTGTCATACACTACCCTTGACACTGTGCCACGTGGCTGCAGCCCCTCTGATTCTAGCCTTCACCTCCTCATTCAGACTTCCCTTCTCCTCAACCATCCCTTCCAGATACTTGAAACTATTAAGCTGCTCAATTTTCAGCTTCCTCTGACTTCTCCCACTTGCTGTCATTACAACTGTCTTATCTGTACTCAGTTTCATCCCATGTGCCTTCGGTTTTGCATTCCATTCCCCTACCCTTTGCTGAAGTTATTGCTTAGCCTGTCTGTAGTGCCACATCTTCTGTATACAGAAACTTTGTTTATCTGTCCTCTCCACCCTATTTGCTAATGTATTCCATCACCAGTATAAACAGCAGAAGGCTCAGAGCCGAACCCTAATGCAACCCTCTCCCAATGGGAACCCATCTGTAAGACTGAACACTGTTTGTACTTGTGTTATTGGGTCCTTGACCATAGCTTACTTTAATTCTACCAATGTTTCTAGGACTTAGAACCACCACAGGACTGCCCACATTAGCTTTCTTGGGACTTTATAATATACTTTCTCCAAGTCTAGATATGCCCAGTTGGACTCTTACCTCATTTCTAGCTTCTTCTCGTGTGTCTGTCTCACTGCAAATATAATGTTGGTTG
Organism: Protopterus annectens; assembly: GCF_019279795.1. NCBI lineage: Eukaryota > Metazoa > Chordata > Ceratodontiformes > Protopteridae > Protopterus > Protopterus annectens. The sequence goes on from NC_056735.1 coordinate 705,285,706, forward strand.
TATTGCATCCTGATCTGAATCTGAACTGTTCATTTCCCATCTTACTGTCTACTACTCTACATATTTGTTTATTCGTCACCCTGCCCAGAACTTTCACACAGTGTAATTGGAGTTTTATACCTCTGTACTGCCCACAGTTGTGAATGTATCCTTTATTCTTGAACAATGGCACTATAATGCTTATTTTCCTGTCACCTGGGATACACCTTTCTCTCTATATTGCTATGAGTACCTGCAGGAGCCATTTCTCCCCTATCTCACCCAACATCTTGATTATATCTGCTGTAACCTCATCTGAACCTGCTGCCTTCCCAGACTTCAAATTCCTTAGGACTGTTCTTACTTCTTCTATGGTGGGCTTCTCCTCTTATCTCATTGTAGGCTGTGTCTGGAGCAGTACAGATTCAGTGAGGATTTCTTCATTTAGTAGTTGCTGGAAGTACTCCTTCCATTTGCCCTTAATGTCCTGTGGACTGGTGAGAAGGTTGTCGCTGGCATCCCTTATGAAGGGTATCTGACTATCTTCTTTATCTTTTTGTCTTTGCCTTGCAACCTGATAGAATTTCTTTGCACATGTCACTTTCCAGAAGTTGGTAGAATGTCTCTGATACCTTCTTCTTTGCTATTTCAACTCCTGTCTTAGCCTCATTGTCTGTCTTTTCTATCTCCCACATTTTCCTGCACGCCTTCTTTCTTTAGATAACTTCCTGGACTTCTGCATTTCATCACCACCTTTTCTTATGTACCTTATTTCTATACCTAGCTTAGCTGCATATCTGATCAGTAGTCCTGACACATCCTGTTTTGAAGTGCTGACATTCTTCTTCAAGTCCACCTCTTTTCTCTCCTTCTTGAGGTCCTAGAGTCCTGGGTAATTCCTTGAACTACTGTGCTTTCTCTACAGTTAATTTCTACATCTTCAGCCTGGTCTGTGTTGATATTAGAGCCTTATCTGACCACTGCTTGCAGCTGATTGTGGCAACCTTTGGTTTATACTGTGGGCTTACTGTTTCTTGGGGATGACTTTACAATCACCGATTCTACCCCAGTGCCCATTCCTTACTAGGAAGATGTCTATCTGAGTTGCATGTTGCCCACTTTTGTATGTGATCTTGTGACTATCACTCTTTTTGAGCCATGTGTTGGCTAGAAACCTAGACTAGGCCTGTGCTTATTTATGCCTGTTGCCCCATCCATGTGGACCCAAGCAGTCCTTGTATCCTGTTCTGTCTGTTCTGATATGTGCAGTAAGTAACCCATTATCAACACTAATTTCTGTTGCCCTGCTTTATCTAGTAGGTCCTGCAATTGCTGTCTGACTGCACTATTTTCCTCACTATCACAACCCTGCTGTGGGGCCATATGCTGAGATTATGGATAGTGCTCTGTCATTACATTGGAGTCCGATTTCCATGAGTCTGTCACTAATTCTAATGGCATCCCTCACTCTCTTCTGAAGTCTCTCCCTCACCACAAGTATTGGACTCTAGATCCCAAGCCAAGTGACTTTGCTGCACTCCCCTTTCACCTTGTCTCCTGGATGCATAGGATGTCCAGCCTCTTCCTTACCATCAAGTCATCCATTTCCAAGCCTCTTCCTGTCAGTGAACCTGCATTGAGTTTGGCAGTTCTTAGTTTATATTTGGCAGATTTATGGGTTTTATGTCCAGATATCATTCAACAGTGCTATCCCAGGTAACAGCTAGGCAACTGGACACCAGCTGGCTTGTAGCTTATTGACCCAGAGCTGCTGGATTTATAGTGGGCATATACTGGCCAATAGGGACACATTACACCTCTCTCACCATTAACATGGGTCACTGGAGTAGGTTGGAATAGGCGAGGCCCTCAACTCACTTATCACTGGGAAATGCCTATGCCCATTTTGACAAAATTAGTCAACACAACCAGATCAATGACAGCCATATTTTTTACACCGTCAATTGGCTATCCCTACCTTGACATGCAGTCTGTGATCTGTGTTCACCTATCTTGAGGATACTGCACACCACAGTAGATGCCCAATGTGGTTGGTTTATACAACTCTTAAACCTATTGGACACCATCTAGAGTCTGTGCTGCCAGCTGCAGCTCCATTCTTAGGTGAGTTTGCGATGGAAACATTCAGCATGTTTTTCAGAAGTGGGAAAAATCCCACAGAGACGCCGGGAGCACATACAAACTTCAAACAGGTATTGGTTGGTGGCCAGGATCGAATCTTGTACCATGTGCATGGGAGACAAAGACCTTAACCATTATGCCAGCTGATAATGTAGGCAATTATGTGGTAAACCATTGCCATTTTGTTGAAGTGAGAAAATAAAGGCAGTGAGAATAGTATTTCCATGTAACTGCTGTTGTAACATGGTAGATCTCACTGAGTGTAGGAAGGAATCACTAGTCGAGAAACCTGGCAGGTAATCTGTTTAGTCTAAACTTATTAGTAGTTTAGTCATTAGAGTAGCAATCTGTGTAAGCTAGCTAAGATCAAGGAGTGTGGGTTGGTTTATCAAACAAATCGCTTATCATTCAGTAACTCATCTGGACCCATGTATTCTTTCTGTTATCAAACTTCATTAAGGAGTTATGTTTTTAAATAAGCCATGATGTCATTCCCTTCTTTTCCTTTCATTCATGGTTGGACAACTAAAGACTCACGGGTAGCCATGAAGTAATTGTTATTGTGTCATTGGCAGAAGCCAGCCAGCTTTTGTTACACTGACCCAGTTTGTTTCCTACTTGTTATAATAATTTGCTGAGTACTTAGCCCAGTTTAATGGCTAACGAGTATTATTAAAGAGAGGTCACGTCTGCCCCAGTTGGTGACAGCTTAAATGGATGTAAAATATCCCATGTTACTTATCAAAAAGAGTAGCTGAATTTCCTTACAGCACCAGTCAAAATGTTTTTAGTATGAATGCCACCTTAGGTCTTCACTGAAAAGTGGCCACTGGCCTAATAGGACTAGCTTAGTTGAAAAAGCATAAGTAAAATAAACAAATCAGACCATTTTTATTTGTTCATATATTGGAAGAACTATTGTCTACCATTGTAAATTCCATGTATTCCACAGAGGTTCAAAGGCCAAAAAATAAAAATTGAGAAGTTAGCATTCCAACACTCAAGATTCCTTCGTTCTAGTTACCTCTAAGCAATTTAATTTGTATCTTAGTTTGTAATGATGTTATGCTGTGTCATGTTGAAAAGGAAGTGTCAGTACCATATGGGTAAATACTAGGTCACATCATTTTTTTCAAATGTATTGTTAATTTTAGTTCTCTGAAGTTTTCCCTTGGGCCTCTTCCTTTTTGAAATGTCACACAATATGAGACATAGTTGTTCAAATAAAAACATACATGTCCAGAAGTTGAAGATTAATTATAAACAACCACATAACATTCCAAGCTTTTGCCATTTTGGATTATGTATAGCCTAACAAGTGGTAAATTTTTACATTTATTTTATATAATACCTTTGAACTAATTCATGTCTTACCACGGGCAATAACTTCTAGCAGAAGAAATGATTAGGTAGTATGCAGCTAAGCAAACAAAATGAGCATATACAGCAAACAATTTTTTTCCTTTTTTCTTTTTGCCTGCCCTCCACCTCCAGTGTGTCAAAGATCATTCCTTATTTCTCAACTGACTTGTTCTTTCCTTTCTACTGTATATTTCTAAACAGGCAAGCCTCCTACGCCAGGAAGAAATGGCCTTTTGAAATCTTTTAGTGGGTTGCTGAGCCCATCTGCATCAGAGAATGAGAGTCAAGAGAGAAAATGTCATATGCATGGCTGAGGAGGGCAATTTTTAAAATGTTAGTGAAGGAGATACCTAGCTGGGGTATAAGGCTAAACGATGTGAGCATCACTGTATGGGATCATAGCTGCACCCTCCTTCTGACTAACTTTTGGCAGTTTGCCAGTAACCATGGAAATTTCCAATGATCTCCACCAGAGAGTGCAGTGAGTGTGGGCAAAACTCCCTGATGAAGCAAAGCTGTCACTGGATGCTCAGTCTTCCCTCCTTTTTGCAGCTTTCTAAAGCCTGAGCTGGTAATCAAAACTGGAATGTCTGCTGGTATAAATAATTAGCAGGGGAAGTGGGGGCATAGTTCCTCCATGTGAGGGGTGCAGGGGCATACCCCCCTGCAAAACCATTGTTTGTGTTGTCTCTGGGTATTGTGTGGCTTTATTTTGATTTTTTCAATTAACTGCATTGTCAGTCATGTGGTCTTGGCCACATGGGTTGCAGCAATGTGATTTTTTGATAAACTAACATAGATCTATCAGTACAACATGGAGCCAAAGCTTTTATGTTCAGCCATCGCATGAAAAGTTCAGAAAACAGCTCATCAGCGAACGTTAAACATCAAACATGAAAATTATTGCACAACTTATCTTCAAAAATAATACCACTGAATGGCCATAGTTTCCAATATCACAAGTGGGCCTCATAGAAACGCCTTGTTAACCAAGGTAGAAGGGAAGAGCCCCCGACACCCCCCCCCGAACCTTATACACCAACTACGGAATCGCACTACAGTGGGGAATAGGGCAAATTTATAAAAGAGTTTATTTAGCTTCCCTTATGCGTTGTAGTACGTCCTGGTTGTTGGCCAACTATGGCCATTCAGTGGTATTATTTTTGAAGATAAGCTTCTTCAATAATTTCCACATTCTGTGATTAAAGTTCTTTGATTAGCTGTTTGCTGAGATTTTAGTGTGATTGCCAAACATGGACCTGGAGCCAAAGTCATGCTTCACATTTTTTCCATGTTAGTACTGCTAAAAGTGTTGGTTTCCAGACAGCAACAGTAAACATGATATCTGAATGGTAATTTACTTGCAAATGGCATCATTGATATTGTTGTTAACTTGGTTTATATTGACTACCATTGTATTATTAAAGAAAAGTCACCTAAGAAAACTTGTTTCTGAATTTGAATTAGCAAAACTGACCATTACATACTTTATTATCTTCGCCTTTATTCATCATCATCATCTTTCGGCTTTTCCCGTTAGGGGTCGCCACAGTGGATCATCTCTTTCCATTTCTTCCTATCCTCTGCATCTTGCTCTGTCACACCAACCGCCTGCATGTCCTCTCTCACCACGTCCATAAACCTTATCTTAGGCCTTCCTCTTTTCCTCTTACCTGGCAGTTCCATCCTTAGCATCTTTTTCCCAATATACCCATCATCCCTCCTCAGCACATGTCCAAACCAACCCAATCTCGTCTCTCTTGCTTTGTCTCCAAACTGTCCAACATGAGCTGACCCTCTAATATACTGATTCGCATTCCTATCCATCCTAGTCACACCGAGTGCAAATCTTAACATCTTTAACTCTGCCACATCCAGCTCTGACTCCTGCCTTTTTGTCAATGCCACTGTCTCCAACCCATATAACATAGCAGGTCTCACTACCCTCTTATAGACCTTCCCTTTCACTCTTACTGGTACCCGTCTGTCACAAATCACTCCTGACACTCTTCTCCACCCATTCCACCCTGCCTGTACTCTCTTCTTCACCTCTCTTCCACATTCACCATTACTCTGAACTGTTGATCCCAAGTACTTAAACTCGTCCACCTTTACCAACTCTACTTCCTGCATCCTCACCATTCCTCTACTCTCCCTCTCATTTACACACATATATTCTGTCTTCACCCTGCTGACCTTCATTCCTCTGCTCTCTAGAGCATATCTCCACCTCTCCAGAGTCTCCTCAACCTGATTCCTACTCTCACTACAGATCACAATGTCATCTGCAAACATCATAGTCCACGGGGCCTCCTGTCTGATCTCATCTGTCAACCTGTCCATCACCACTGCAAATAAGAAAGGACTCAGAGCTGATCCTTGATATAATCCCACCTGCACCTGAAACAGATCTGTCACTCCCACTGCAGTCCTCACCACTGTCACACTACCCTTGTACATATCCTGTACCACTCTTACATACTTCTCTGCCACTCCCGACTTCCTCATACAATACCGCAACTCTTCTCTAGGCACCCTGTCATATGCTTTCTCCAAGTCTACAAAGACACAATGTAACTCCTTCTGTCCTTCTCTGTATTTCTCCAATAACACTCTCAGTGCAACCACTGCATCTGTAGTGCTCTTTCCTGGCATGAAACCATACTGCTGATCACTAATCATCACCTCCCTTCTTAACCTAGCTTCTACTACTCTTTCCCATAAATTCAAGCTGTGACTAATCAGTTTTATCCCTCTGTAGTTACTGCAGCTCTGCACATCACCCTTATTCTTAAAGATAGGTACCAAAACACTTTTTCTCCTCTCTTCAGGCGTCCTCTGACTTTCCAAAATTTCATTAAACAATCTAGTTAAAAATTCCACTGCCATTTCTCCTAAGCACCTCCATGCTTCCATTGGGATGTCATCTGGGCCAACAGCCTTTCCATTCTTCATCCTCTTCATAGCTGTCCTTACTTCCTCCTTGCTAATCTGTTTCACTTCCTGATTCACTATCCACACATCATCCAACCTTCTCTCTCTCTAATTCTCTTCATTCACCAGCCTCTTAAAATACTCTTTCCATCTACTCAACACACTCTCCTCTCTTGTGAGTACCTTTCCCTCTCTATCCTTTATCACCCTTACTTGTTGCACATCTTTCCCAGCTCTGTCCCTCTGTCTAGCCAATCGGTACAGGTCCTTTTCTCCCTCTTTAGTGTCCAATCTCTCATACAACTCTCCATACGCCTTATCCTTAGCTTTCGCCACCTCTCTCTTTGCCATGTGCCTCATCTCCTTATACTCATGTCTACTTTCTTCATCTCTTTGACAATCCCACTTCTTCTTTGCCAGCCTCTTCCTCTGTTTACTCTCCTGTACTTCCTCATTCAACCACCAGGTCTCCTTGTCCTCCTTCCTCTGTCCAAATGTCACACCAAGCACCTTTCTAGCAGTCTCCCTTACTAGTTCTGATGTAGTTACCCAGCTATTCAGTAACTCTCCACTGCCTCCCAGTGCCTGTCTTAACTCTTCCCTAAACTCCACTTCACAATCACCCTTTTTTAACTTCCACCATTTAATCCATGGCACTGCTTTCACACTCCTCCTCTTCTTGATCACCAATGTCCTCCTACAGACCACCATTCTATACTGCTTAACTACACTTTCCCCTGCCACCACTTTACAGTCTCCAATCTCCTTCAGACTGGCCCTCCTACATAGGATATTATCCACCTGTGTGCATCTTCCTCCACTCTTGTATGTCACCCTATGCTCCTCCCTCTTCTTAAAATACGTATTCACCACAGCCATGTCCATCCTTTTCACAAAATCCACAATCATCTGACCTTCTGCATTCCTCTCCTTAACACCATACCTACCCATCACTCCCTCATCCCCTGTGTTCACTTCACCAACATGCCCATTAAAGTCCGATCCAATCACTAGTCTCTCACCCTTGGGTACACTCACCACAACGTCACCCAACTCACTCCAAAATTTCTCTTTCTTATCCATCGCACACCCAACTTGTGGAGCATATGCACTAACAACATTCATCATTACACCATCACTTTCGAGCTTTATAAACATCACTCTGTCAGACACTCTCTTCACGTCTAAAACACTCTTGGCATATTGTTCCTTTAGTATAACCCCTACCCCATTTCTCCTGCCATCCACACCATGATAGAACAATTTGAACCTGTTTCCTAAACACCCGGCCTTACTTCCCTTCCATCTGGTCTCTTGCACGCACAATATATCAACCTTCCTTCTCTCCATCATATCAGCTAGCTCTCTTCCTATACCAGTCATACTGCCAACATTCAAAGTTCCTACCCTCACTGCTACACTCCTAACCTTCCTCCTCTTTTCCTGCCTTCGGGCATGCCTTCGCCCTCCTCTTCTCCTTCGGCCAACAGTAGCCCAATTTCTGCCAGTACCCTGTTGGCTAACAGTACTAGTGGTGGTCGTTGTTAACCCGGGCCTCGACCGATCCGGTATGGAAATATGAAATTTTTGCGCTATAAGTGATGTGGCAGAATTTTTACGCCGGATGCCCTTCCTGACGCAACCCTCCCCATTTATCCGGGCTTGGGACCAGCACAAAGAAATGCACTGGCTTGTGCATCCCCAGTGGTTGGGTTGATCTTCGCCTTTATTGATATATATAAAACAATATATATATATATATATATATATATATATATATATATATATATGTATGGGTCCCCTTCACATTGCCAACATCTCAAATTTCCAACAACCATATGGCCGACACTATATGATCGACAAGATTTCCATTCCTGCACTGTAGTGCAATCTCGGAGTTGGTATATTAAAGTTACGGGGGGGTGTGCAGTGAAAGGAAGTTTTTTTTCCTTTTGTGTGGTCTACTTCCATTGTCGGAATTTCAGATGTCGACCATATGGTGTCGGCCATATGGTTGTCGGCATTTTGAGATGTCGGCAATGTGTAGTAGACCTATATATATATATATATATATATATATATATATATATATATATATATATAAACACAAGACAATGCTAATAGGGCGTATATGATACAGATGAGGCACTTTCAGTATGTCTTAATTATGTTACAGAGGTTTTTGTTAGAGATTATGAATATAAAGCTGAGATTAATTCTGTTGTAAATATGCTGAAAGACAAAGCATAGAATAAAATGTTTACTTGAATATATGTATAGAGTTTAGCAATGTAAAATGGGCATTCATACTATATGTATAACAGACAGGCTTCTCTTCACAGCATCTTAAAAGCCTAACAAAGCAATATTGGAAAGCAAGTATTATAATTTTCTCATGTTTGCAGATCAAATATCTAAACTCAGCAATACGTGATGTTTTTTCAATAGGAACAGAACAGATGTTTCCTTTCATACTTCTGTTATTCTGATTGCGTGCATTTGTGCATTTTCACATCAGCAGAACTGCTGACAGGACAATAGAAACGTCTAAAAACAGACATTATGTGACTTCCCACAGAAGGCCAAAAAAGATACCAAGAGGAAATAACAAAAATCTATGTGCGTGACTAGCACTCTATATAACAACTGTAGTAATTCAGAGAGAGAGCGAGAGAGAGGGACAGAGAAAGGTATTTTGTAGAAGTCATCATTCATATCTGTAATGAAGGAAAACTTTGTAAATATATGCTACAATCTGACAGAAAGAGCACACATGGATTGTTATAAAATAAGTTATCTGCAACTGTGCTTATAGCTGCAAAATATATTTCTTTATCAGTGTGAAATTTGAAAGGCTTGGTGCTTTAAACAGACTACAGATGGAGTCATGCAAAGCTCTGTGTCTCTGATTCAGCAGTAAACAGCTAGCAAGACTTTGTGTTATAAGAAGACTTTGGATCCAAGCACAGCATAGAAGTGTGCAAATTGAAATACATTTTTCAATGGTGACCCTGACGAACATTCCTAGCCTATATCTGAACACAGGGGGAGTGATGATGCTTGGTAATGCCTTGTATAAGGTCACCCCTGTAAAAGCACAGTAACTAACGTTTATGTGAAGTACTTCAGATTTCTACAGTTTTCTGCAGTTTGCAGCAATAATACAGTTTATTAGACATCTAAAAGACTTTGGATCCAAGCACAGCACAGAAGTGCGCACATTAAAATACAGTTTTCAGTTTTCACAATAAAATCGAATGTATCCATTTTTTAGAGCTGTGGTTCTCATGAGGGTGAACCTGTCTGAGAATTGTAGGGATCTGCTGAAATTTGAAAGGGCTACAGAAAAAATGTATAGTTATCATTTAGGATGACTGTTATAGTAAATAAAATCTGGTGGTGGCAGGCAAACCTTTTACAGTTAGGGAGGTTTTATTTGTCTCTGGAGCTAGTCTTTGTCTCCAAAAAGTCTGCTGAATTTATATAACCCTTTTATTATTATGTGACTGATGTTTGTATCATTTTAGTGTCATTTTTATTGTCACTACAAGTAGAGATACATGGAATATTTAGTCTTAGCGAACTCTGTCCTACTGTCTATAGTGGAAGTTGTTCAGTATTTGGCCATTGTTTTATGTAGGTACACTTCAAGTTACTAAAATCCATAAAAACAAGAAACCCCGATGTGCTACAGGGGTTTCTGATTCTAATATGAAGTTACACTTTCTATATAGTTTAAACAGTAAACTCAGTGTTATAACTCATCATTTACTATTGATTTTGTTGTTCAGCTTTCAGATGTTTTTTTATGTTTTAGATGCTTTAAACAAGATTGTTCTTATTCACCCTTTAAACATACCAGTCAACTGTGCAGAATTTTGCAGAATGTCCATATTTTTGCCTAATATTTTTGTTTTTTTCTTCATAAAATGTGTGTGTGGGCATGTGTTTTTTTTTTTTTTTTTTTTTATTAACTCATGAGGAGTGAAGTCACTAAATAATGATAACACACGGGTTTCAGGTTTTATATCCTTCAGAAAATGCATGCTAACACAAAGCCTGTTATTCTAGCAACTTTTCTAGGTTTACAAGGCTAATATTTCATTGTGTATACTGTTATTTTTATACATCACTCTACACGTGAAGCATTGTACCTCTATGTCCTTCCACAGCCTTTGAAGTAAGGGGCAACCGTGCTGCTGTTACTTTATATACATGCTGGGAAGGGATAAATGTGTAATGTATGTAGCTGTAAAAGGCTGAGTTGGTGAGGTTAGCTCTTAAAGTTAAAGTTTGGTTCAAATAAGGCTGCTTCACTGTAGTTAAAGATTTTTAATAAGGTCACCCTGTAAAAGCACAGTAACTAACGTTTATGTGAAGTACTTCAGATTTCTACAGTTTTCTGCAGTTTGCAGCAATAATACAGTTTATTAGACATCTAAATCCGGAGTGAGACTGCAGTGGAGGAAGGTGATCAGTGCCATAAATTCTCCAAAAAAAGGTACAATACAAAGTTGTAAGACTGAAACTGACAGTTTTGTTGTACCAACTTCACAAGTGACTACAGAGACTTTTCAACAATCTACAGTAAAGCAGCCTGGCCATCTGCGTCTCTGTTGACTGGTAAGAAATTTTTTCTGTGTTACATACTGTATGAATGCCATAGAGGTCATAATAATAATAATAACTTTTTAGGGCAAGTTAATAGTAAAGCATTATGCAACTGAATTTCAATATTTGACTGGTATCTGAAACAAAATCATGTGTGGTATAAAAAATGTTTATTGGGTATAGAATGTCATACAAATACAGTGCATCCCACTGTTCAAAGGTTAAACTGTACAGACAAAAATTTTAATGGTAAAGAACCAGAAAAAGTTAATATGCTGACATTATATTCAAATGTTAGACAGTTATGTTCTGTAACCAGATATAAAAGGTTTATTTCAGAGTTGCAACAACAGTTAAATCACTTACTGATAGAACCTCTAGTACATTCTGTTACAAAAGAATGTAATAAAACTTCTAAAAGACAGACACAATGAGTTCAGGAAGCTTAGACAAGTTATATATACATCCTTTCAAAAGTACATAGGAGTTTCAAATTCAGCAGAACAGGTTACTAAAGAAGATCAGAAAGACCATGCAACATTACAGAAAACTCTTAAACAGCAGTTACAAGATAAAGGAAATAAATTAGCTGAGCTTAAGAGAACATTGAGAAAGAGCAGGAAACTACAGCTGATCTGTACAAAAGAAATATATTTTATAATATGTTTATGTTTTGAAAATGGTTAAGCATACATGCTAAGATCTGATGTATGGACAAATCATTCTTTAATGTTTTACTTTCATTCAGTTAAAGCAAGACATTTATCAGTAGTACAGTAAAATAGACCATATAACTGCTATTCTAATAGCATAGTCAAAAGGTACACAACAGTTTTAGTGTATAAAAATCAAATGAAAATAGTTAATAACAGTAAAGATATAAAGTCACAAGACTGACATGCATGTGTTTTCTTTTTATATGAAGTACAATGCAGAAGAATAAAAGGCAGACAACAGCAAATATAAATAATATAAATATAAACGTGTTAGTTAAGCTAATATATATTTGTTTTTCACAATTTTTATATAATTGCATAGTAACACCACACCAAACAGTTAAAGTTCTAAATTTTAAAAATAAATAAAATCACAAATGGTATTAGTCAAACAGTTTTTGTAAAATTAATGGTAGGGCAGTTAAATAAAAAATACTGAAATCCGTCCAAGCTAATTGTAAAATAATCTCTATTTATGTAGTATAAATGCATAGTCATGCAAATCACAAATAACAGATGATTAAAGGAAAAATACTAAAAGGGTTAACTGAAATGTGAGCTCAGACCTTCCTAGACTAGATGAACAGTTACAGGAAATATTGGAAAGATAAAATAAGAAACAAGACTGATTGACAGACAAGTAGCTTGAGTTTTTCTTAAAGCATTATTGTTATTAAAACATACTTGTTAAAATGTTTACAGGCAACACTGTTTGGTAATGTAATAAAATATCACAATTGTACATAAATGTCACTGATAATCTGTTTGCAAGTAAATGTTAAAAGTAAAAAAAAACTCAGTTGCATCAAGTACAGCCAGCAGATGGGCTATAGTATACATACAGTTCAAATCGATTGTGCAGGAGGGTATAAATACCTACTAGTGGTAATAAACATCAAAAGCTTTATAAAAAAAATATCAAATCAGACAAAGGTCCATAGTTTGTAAACCTAATAAAGCAAATAAACAATACTGCAGTATACTACAGGGGGAGGGGTACTTTCTCAGTTTTACACTGACTGTGCGAGCAGTATGTATTGCACAAGGGTCTGAAATAGAGCTACAGGAAGAAATATATCATTCCTTCTTGACAATACTCTTTTAGGGGGGAGGGAAAAACAGGTATTAGTGTATTAGAAATACTGGTAAACTGGATTAAACTTGACAAGATAAGATATTTTACAAGTTGCTAATAGCTATCATAATGGTTATTATTGTATTTTTAGTATTAAATTGTATTTACAACCTGTTAAACTGCAAAGCTATACAAGAGATGGTTTAAAAACAAGAGATGGCTTAAAATTGCTTTATTACAGCTATATAAGAGAGAGAAAAGATATGTAATATGTTTTTGGCAAAACAATGTTGGTATAAAAAAGCATGAATGTTTCAAATTTCTGAGTATGTAGTTTAAAATAACAGAATGTATGCCTTTGGTGCCAATTCCACTAGATATTGCTAAAGAGACATAAACATTTTCCAAGGTTTTGCTTAATATTAATGTTAGTAAATTTGTAAGATTAGAATAAGTGTACTTTACAGTCTTTGTATGTACAGATATAGAAGAATTCAATACAAATGAAATTAATGTCTAGTAATGAGTATGTATGAAAAACCATGTTTAAAAAAAATGGATCCAGGATACCTACTAGATTGAAATGCATGAATAGCAAACAGTCTGTGTAACTACATACTGTACAGGATACATTGTAATAAGTTCAAAACTAATTTGTCAAGTTGTAATATTATCACTGGTTTAAAGTTGCAGTTTTATCATTGGTTTTTGGACCATCATTTTAGTATTGGTTACCCCAACTAGAAAATTAAAGTTTATGGGCAGTTCAGAAATATAACCACAATGTTATGATTAAAATGACATTGAAACTGTATATTTTCAGCAGTGTATAAATGCTTGCAGTAGCACATAGTTCTTGTCTTTTATAGATATTATTCTATTTCTAATCTTTTGATATACAATTATTAATAAAAGTAAAGAGTTAATTCAACAGTTGCAAAGAGTTAATGGAACAGTTCTAAATCATAAATTAAATTCTGTAATTACAAAAGAATAAATTAATCAAGTTAAAAAATAAAATTAAAGCAGACACAGCTCATAAATAATAAAATATTTTCACAGAATGGTCTGCAAAAGAAAAAGTTGTTAAATACATTCAGTTTTGGTAGTAATACTTGATATAATTGTGCATTTTGACTTGTATCAAAAAAAGACTAAAGGTTTTGTTTTTAATGTGTTTCTATATGATCTAATCAAAAATACATATCAGTATTAAAGTGTTTTGAGTATGTTTAAAAAAAGAGGGAATTGTTAGAGATTATGAATATAAGGCTGAAATTAATTCTTTTGTAAATATGCTGAAAGATAAAGCATAGATAGAATAAAAAGTTTGCTTGAATATATATATATATATATATATATATATATATATATATAGAGAGAGAGAGAGAGTTTAGCAATGCAAAATGGGCATTCATACTCTATGTATAACAGACAGGCTTCTCTTCACAGCATCAGAAAAGCCTAACAAAGCAATATTGGAAAGCAAGTATTACATGTTTTTCTCATGTTTGCAGAACAAATAGCTAAACTCAGCAATACGTGATGTTTTTTCAATAGGAACAGAACAGATGTCTCCTTTCATACTTCTGTTATTCTGATTGTGTGCATTTGTGCATTTTCACATCAGCAGAACTGCTGACAGGACAATAGAAAAGTCTAAAAACAGACATTATGTGACTTCCCACAAAAAGCCAAAAAAAGATACCAAGAGGAAATAACAAAATCTATGTGTGACTAGCACTCTATATAACAACTGTAGTAATTCAGAGAGGGACAGAGAGAAGTATTTTGTAGAAGTCATCATTCATATCTGTAATGAAGGAAAACTTTGTAAATATATGCTATAATCTAACAGAAAGAGCACGTGTGGTTTATTATAAAATAAGTTATCTGTAACTGTGCTTATAGCTGCAAAATATATTTCTTTATCAGTGTGCAATTTAAAAGGCTTGGTGCTTTAAGCAGACTACAGATGGAGTCATGCAAAGCTCTCTGTCTCTGATTCAGCAGTAAACAGCCAGCAAGACTTTGTGTTATAAGAAGACTTTGGATCCAAGCACAGCATAGAAGTGTGCAATTGAAATACATTTTTCAACCCAGCACAGCATAGAAGTGCGCACATTAAAATACAGTTTTCAGTTTTCACAATAAAATCAAATGTATCCATTTTTTAGAGCTGTGGTTCTCATGAGGGTGAACCTGTCTGAGAATTGTAGGGATCTGCTGAAATTTGAAAGGGTTACAGAAAAAATATATAGTTATCATTTAGGATGACTGTTATAGTAAATAAAATCTGGTGGTGGCAGGCAAACCTTTTACAGTTAGGGAGGTTTTATTTGTCTCTGGAGCTAGTCTTTGTCTCCAAAAAGTCTGCTGAATTTATATAACCCTTTTATTATTATGTGACTGATGTTTGTATCATTTTAGTGTAATTTGTATTGTCACTACAAGTAGAGATACATGGAATATTTAGTCTTAGCGAACTCTGTCCTACTGTCTATAGTGGAAGTTGTTCAGTATTTGGCCATTGTTTTATGTAGGTACACTTCAAGTTACTAAAATCCATAAAAACAAGAAACCCCGATGTGCTACAGGGGTTTCTGATTCTAATATGAAGTTACACTTTCTATATAGTTTAAACAGTAAACTCAGTGTTATAACTCATCATTTACTATTGATTTTGTTGTTCAGCTTTCAGATGGGTTTTTATGTTTTAGATGCTTTAAACAAGATTGTGCTTATTCACCCTTTAAACATACCAGTCAACTGTGCAGAATTTTGCAGAATGTCCATATTTTTGCCTAATATTTTTGTTTTTTTCTTCATAAAATGTGTGTGTGGGCATGTGTTTTTTTTTTTTTTTTATTAACTCATGAGGAGTGAAGTCACTAAATAATGATAACACACGGGTTTCAGATTTTATATCTTTCAGAAAATGCATGCTAACACAAAGCCTGTTATTCTAGCAACTTTTCTAGGTTTACAAGGCTAATATTTCATTGTGTATACTGTTATTTTTATACATCACTCTACACGTGAAGCATTGTACCTCTATGTCCTTCCACAGCCTTTGAAGTAAGGGGCAACCATGCTGCTGTCACTTTATATACATGCTGGGAAGGGATAAATGTGTAATGTATGTAGCTGTAAAGGGCTGAGTTGGTGAGGTTAGCTCTTAAAGTTTGGTTCAAATAAGGCTGCTTCACTGTAGTTAAAGATTTTTAATCTGTGAAAGCTGAATCAGCTTAAAACAGAGCTAGACTGATTAACATTAACCTTGATAAAAACAGCTAATGCAACATAAACCATGACTGGTACTATATACAAATTGAGTAATGGGCATCTTTTACCACTGAGACTGTGAATTAACTGTCATACACTATAAGTAAATGATTTCTAGAACAGTCACAGTGGAGTGATATCACATATTTGAGATGTAGGTGTCAGGAATGAAAAAATATATATCACTGGAATATGCATGTGCTCTAGTTAAGGACCTTGTGCTAATATTGCTGTCATATTGTATCTCTTCACCTTATGCCATGTCTCTTTGTTCATTCTGTTATGCTTCTCCTTTCTGATTCTTATTGCTTTTAAGACTCTAGAACAATGCAGTCTTGTCCCTTTCCCAACAATATTTCAATTTTATTTTCCTTAGTCTTTCTGGATATAAGTATTTGCTGGAAACTATGTTTGCTCCAATCCTGAACTATTTCCATGAATTCTGCCAAGCCTATGACACTGTATAGTCATGAACGGAGGACTCACCTATTACCTTTCCAATGCTAATACATTCTTTAGCATCATAAATAAATTCTAGTGTACATAAGTCCATATTACAACACAAAATAGAAGAATAACTAAGTTTAAAAGCATGGCCCTTTAGTGTCGCTCTTTATCTTCGGTAAAATATTATATTGTATTAATTCTCAGTAGCACAATATTTTTCTAGTCTGTTCCTGCTGAATCATAATAGCAACTATGACACTCATACTTATGCTTTTGCTCTGGTTGTTTATGCTGGCTTCTTTTAGAAAAGATTATCAAATGAAAAATAAACATTGACTGATGAGTGATTTCATGTCAAAGGTTAATGTTACCGTGGGTGGCCTAGTTTCTCATTCAGTATACAGCAAGTAAAAGAGAGAAAGCCAAACTGAAATTATAAAATGGAAAAGAATATCTAAAATGATTTTTCAATTTCTAACGCATCTTTTTCCACATTTATAGTGCAAAGGCTATCCTAGTGCATAGGATGACAGGGTTTTTTTTTTTTTTTTTTTTTGAAGAAGGAACAACAGTATCAAAATGCAATTTGAAATCAGTGTCTTATGGGTTGAGTATGGGGTAATGTATAACCTGTCCAAAATCCCAAAACGTAATGCTTTATCTCAAATCAAACAGTTTATGCACCAATATAGAGAAAGTAATACATAGGTTTATCTTTCCTAGACTGTGATGGCAGAATGCTTCAATGACTTTAGCTGTTTAACAAATGAACTGTATTTAACAACCAATTAGATTTTACAGATGTTAAGTTCATATGCAAGATTTAAGTTTAACATGTTCATTATGTGCTGTGGCATATGTTCATTACATTAGATGAGATATATATTTAGAAATATTGTAACAAGTGTTTGTCTGTTCTACCAGTTAACATTTTCTGTTATGTTGAACCATTTAAAACTCATAGAGAATGGCAGTTTATGAAATCTTATAAAAATTACCCTGAGGATTTTAGACCTCAGAATTAGTTATTATGAAGTCCCTTTATGTCAGGGGTTGGAGTTTTGCAATCTAAGTAAAAGGAGATGAGAATACCAGTTTGCTTTTTACCTGTTTACTATAATCCATCTTGTTGAGCAACACTTCCCTATTTAAAGCCTTCTAAAGCAGCAATTACACCAAGCTAATTAGTGTCCTTAATAAATCTGATGGCTCTAATCATCCTGACGCTGAATATACAGACACAGTTAGCTTTTTATTTTTTTGCTTTTTATTAACCAGGGGAGTTGGGCCTTTCCTGATACCAGAGGTTTAAACAAAGCTTCCATTTGGCATAAACAAATGGGAGATTCAAAGTCCCAGTGATGGAACTTACAAATAAGCATTATAACACAAGAAAAGTATCTATTCCATTTACAAAAATGTTTCCAAAAATTAAAAAGAAAAAAAAAAAACTGAAATCAACTAAGCCCATAAAGAATTAATATAAATTATGTGCAAAATATAGTCCTTCTCAGAACATCCACTCTGTAGTAAGAGTGAAGGATACAATACTTTATAATTGCCTAAACAAAATTACTGGCAGCACCCAGGAATTTAGCACCATTGAGTAAATTATAAAATATATATTTTAAGACAATATATTGCTAGTGTCCATGCAAACAAATTTAGCATCAGTTTTAGCACTCTGGTTAATATGATTACTGTTCTTGTGTGCAGAGAGGCTGACTCCCAATATATCTAATTATCAAATCAAAATGGCCGTGGGTGGAAAAAAGAAACAAACAATGAGTTCCATCAACCTGAACATTTTCCTTGGAACTATAACCCAGTAGCCTCCTATTATGGCAATTAAAAAAAAAATCTCTGTCTATGGGCTTTATCTCAAGAATATGACAGTAAAACATTGTGCTCCCTATGCACAAGGGTGCCTCTACAGAGGATCACATGAGCTACAGTATTTTCTTCAATGTTTGAAAAGGATCATTTATGGATTTAGTTCAATGGGATATAGGTGGATCTACTGCTTGAAGATATAAATCATTGTGGGCTTGTAAAAGGTAAATCAAACCTGCTGGACAGTGACCCTTGCTAATGAGATTTCTGTTCATTCAGCCTTGCCAGACTTTGTAAGGCATTTGCAAATATCCTATATATGGGGATTATTAAAAAAAAATAAACTTGCTTCATTTTTTAATGGATTGAGGCCTGGTTATCAAAGAGAACACAATTGGAAATGTGAGTGTTAAACTGTCAGCACCAACAGAAGTGTCCAGTGGAGTGCTACAAGATGGTTCTATATTTAGGCCACTACCTTTCACAGCTTTTTTATTATGTATAGTTACAAGACAAATGCCTTTCAGTCACTAGGCTTGCAAATAACCAGACAGCATTGTTTTTACCTCCTGAATGTAGTGACCGTCATATTGTGCTGGGTGTGGCCATAAATGGTATGAAGATAGAAACTTAGCACTGAATTTAAATAAAAGGAACACTGTTACTTTTAGGAAACACTGAGGGAGGACACTAAAGATAGGCTTATTTATAAAAGATTTTAGTGCAGTTACGGTTAAGAGCCCCAGCTTTCAGCATTTAGTCGCCACAAGAAAAAGAATGACCTTCAGTGAAAAACACGATACTAAAGTGAATTACAGATTGGTCCAGAGAGATCACTGTCCTTCTTTCCACCTTATTTGTACAGTCACTTGTAGAGGACATTGCACCCATCTGCAGATCGTTGAAAGCACATAGATTAGCTGAAGAGAACATAAATGTATTAGCAAAGAGTATTGAAGGGCATGGCAGCCTGATTTCCTTAGATAAACTGCAGAAATGTACCTCCTGTTGATGTTATGCCATCTTCTGAGGGGAGGGGAAGGGGAGTTTTGTGCTTTTCTTTTTTGGCCATAAAAGAGTGTATTCTCTTTGATGGAATGAACAACTCTGTTGTCTATCATGTGGAGGAATGTAGGGCTCAACCTTAAGGACTCTGTGGCATCCTCACTTTGTGCCAGTAATCAAGGAGTGTAAATCCTCATCACTGACACTGAGAGGGATGTTCACTTGGAATACAAATGGATACACTCAATACTTCCAGATGCAGACCTCTCTGCATCAAGCACATTTTCCCTTAAGAGCACACAGGGAACACACTCAGTCCAGATTCTGCATCTCTCTCTCTCTCTCTCTCTGTATCTCCCTCCAGGTCCCCAGTAAGATTCCCCACTGGTACACCTGTAGAGTTAAGTCCTCAGTCGTGTGTCTAAGCCATGTCCTCCAGTACCCTCTCTGTGAAAGCAGTGCTTCGTGTCCCTCCTCCAACTAGCTGACACACACACTCTGAGATTTAATTTTCATACACACACACACACACACACACACACAAACGTATATATATATATATATATATATATATATATATATATATATATATATATATATATATATATATACATATACACACACACACATATATATATATATATATATATATATATATATATATATATATATATATATATATATATATATATATATATATATATATACATATACACACACACACACACACACACACACACACACACACACACACACAAACACACACACACACACACACACACAAACACTACACACCTGGGAAAGGTTGACACAGATTACCCGCTCTATCAACTTTGCCCAGACTATAAGGTAACTTCACTGCCACCAGTCAATTACTATACTAAACAGCAATGCTTTCAAGAGTGGCCAGCATTATCACCAAATAAATATATGCAAATACTCGCAAAACTTAAATATTTTTCTGAAAGGACCAGCCACAATGAGAAATTTAAATATATTTAATAATAAATAATAAAAGAACATGAGAATACTAAATATCTATTTATAGTAAACACCAGAGGTTCATTCACAGGGAATATTAAAAATAACACAGATGGAAAGTTTCACACAGTTATAGAAAACATGTATTTAGCTAGTCTCACTATCTATTCCTGATTGACTAAAATAATTACTGTTCCTACTTACTGAATAGAGCAAGGCAAGATGGATGAAAGTTCCTTGTTGTCAGATCCAATACAGAATACAGAATACTCTTTAGACTTCACTCTCCCCTAATATTAAAACATTATTTATGTACAGAATGACATCAAATAGCTCTGGTCATCTGACTCTGTTTCCCATGCCATTACCAACACTAGAATCTGCCAGGATTTTGGCACCTACATGTCAATAATACAGACATAAGAGCATTGCTCAGATATTGTGCTGATGCTGAAAGTCATAAAACCATAAAACCATTCCAGTTTTCCTACAGGAGCTATAACCTGTTCTCTAGCACATATATTACATCTCTGGCTCCATTCAATACTGTGGGATAACATGTTTATGGCTTAATCCATAAAGTAATTTAATTTCAAGAATATTTTTTTAAAAGTCAGGTGGATTAAACTCTTCTCTCTGCTATTACAGTGTATAAATTTATACAGTTACAATAGTGCATGTACAGTTCTTTTCCTTCCAACAGGGCATACTGTTGACACATTTTAACACAAACAAACCTCACAAATACATTTTCAGCACAAGCATCTGTACAAATCAGTTTGATATACAAACAACAAATAATTATTTACAAAATTCCAGCCAGCTGTGCTGGCATATATATATTACACATCCACTACCCTACTTCTCCTGGCATAGCTGGCAGTGCCTCCTATCATCACAGACTCCATATAAACATAGTAAAAATGGCCAACTTCTCAGTCCTTGCTTTGAAACACTGCTGGCCCTTCATGTATTTAAAATATACTATTTTGAAAATGTGGATATATGTAAATTTTAACATATGGAAACTGAAATAAAGCTTCATGAAGGCAACTGGGCCATAATCTTGTTACAAATGAAATCTATGAATATATTGGCTAAATGATGTACCTTCTACTAACATTTTGAAAACAACAGCTTTTTATGGTTTGCTCAAATGTAGCAGTGTAGAAAGCAGGGCGTAGTTCCAGAAGTGTGTGTGTATATACATTGTCTGACTGTACCACAGGGACATTTAATCATTCCAGGACTAATGTTTTAATCATTCCAGAACTAAATGTTTCTTGACATAAGAACCAAAATGTGCACTCAGCAGGAATCCTAACAGTGATCAGTAGTCATCTAAGTTTCATGGCACAATATGGATCACCATAGACCTTGTGAGAATTATTACTTCAGCTGCACCTTTGCTAGGGATATTTCAAATAAATCCAAAAAATATAAAAAGAACAACCAGCAAAATACAAATGATTGAATAAAAGTAAAAAATAGCACTGGCTAGGCAGAGAGTAAAAGCCAAAATATTTAATAAAAAATACTTAAAATGTTAACAAAAATACTAGTAAAACAAACAGGATGAGCGCTTTCATACTCAAAGGTACTTCGTCAGATCCATTCATACATCAATTAACACTGCACTTATTAACTCAGTGTTTGAGGTCACGTGATTTTAACAATGGCTTAATGGGGATAATTTCATTTAACCCCTTGCCTGCATCAGCCCTTAACAAATGCATCCATTTTATTTCTGTGCATTCAGTTCTTGTTTTTATGTCAACACCTCTCAGATTAAGTGTGTATATTTCTAGCACCAAAAACTTGAACCAATGTTCTCAACTTGTTAACAAGACATGTTTGGACAGTGCATTCCTATCATCCTTTCTATTGACAGCATACACATGTTCTCTTATATGGTCTCTCAAGCAGCGGTTAGTCTTTCCCACATAGAAACTTTTGCAGATAACATAAGAAGCACAATAAACAACATTTTTGGTACTACAATCTGTATAAAACTGCATATTAAATGTCTGTCTTGTTTCTGGATGTATAAAATGATCATCCTTATCAATATATCTACAGACATTACAATGATGACAGGGAAAGGTCCCTCCTCTCTGACTAACTATCCCCTCCTCACGATCAGAAAGGGGTTTATAGCACAGCATTTACTTTAATGATAGACGATTTTTGAAACAAAACGAGGGTGTTTCACCCAGCAGTCTCTTACAATTGTCATCTGAAGCCATAATCTTCCAGTGTTTCTTGACAATTTCACAGACACAGCCTGAATCCCTAGAATATGTAAGGTTCATATGTACAGATTGAACAAGATCCTCACTTAAGCCACTAAAGTATGGTCTAGTGCATGTGTCCCTTAGCATAACTGCATCATTCTGTGCAGTTGTTATATCTAGGTCACTGTACCCTCTTTTCATTAAATTTGAGGCAAGTGTGTCAAAGGAGTCATACATGTCACTATCTCCTGTACTTAGTCTGGCTGTCCTAAAAAACTAACCTTTGAGGACATTCTGTTTAACATGTTTTGGATGCATACTGCATGAGTGTACTATGTTATTAGTCCTGCAGGGCTTAACATATTGTCTCGTATGTATACCATCTAGTGTATTAATCACTGTAACATCTAGAAAAGGGATAGACTCTGTGGACCATTCATAAGTAAATCTGAGAAAGTTGGTTGTACTATTTAAATAGGACAGAAACTGGTCAAGGCTTTCTAATGTGACTCCCCATACAAGAAAGAGGTCATCCACATAATGACCATAGTAGAGTACAGATTCCTTGAACCTGTTGTTGTCAGAAAGAACATTCTGCATCTCCCTATTCGGCTAATACCATATTGGCGCAGCTGTTGGCACACACTGTGCCCATAGCTACCCTTGTTTTTTGTAAATAGTGTTCGTTCTCAAAGATAAACACATTGTGTTCTAAAATCAGCTCCAACAGAGTGCAAACCAAGTAGACCTTATCACTACTGAGGGTGGAACTCTTCCCTAAATGCATCTGAACATAGTCAATGCCTGCATCATTGGGAATGCAGGTAAACAATGAAGCAACATCCAATGTGACCCATAAGGCCTCTTCTCCAAACCCTGTGGCAGACCATTTGCTCAATTTACTCAGGAAATCCCTGGTGTCTTTAAGGATTTTCCCTATCCCATTGACCACTGGACAAAGTTGTTTCTTTATGAAAATAGATAGTGGCTCAGTGGCCCATCCCCTACCAGACACTATGATGAACTATTGGGAGACTTCATGCAGTATGATAAGCGGCTGCAGGAGGTAAAGAAGAAGAAAATAGCCAGGGACTTAAAAGATTTCGGCACTGGCCATATTTTTTCCTGGTCTGATGACAAGCATATGAACCGCGAATCAGAACCAACGAGGAATCAGAGAGATGCTTGCTCGACCAGTGACTGGAGAGCTTGGGTGGCTGGAGGAGGTACCAACACTACCAAACAAGTAGGGCAGAAACAGTATAGTGTGGAGCTTTTTGCTATCAGTGGGTTTAATTTTAGAGTGAAGGGGCATTACAATTGTAATAGTTCTAGAGTTGTATATGGGGCATTTGCCAGGCCTGTCCTGCATTTTATATTGGCAAGATGGAGCAGATGTTGAAGTAATGTATTTATAATCACAATTATGATATACGGGGGAAAAAAAACTACCAATGCCCTATATAGCCACATTCTGGAATTCCCTGAACACCACTTCAAGTTCATTATAATTGAACAAGTGCAAAAGAATACAAGAGGTGGTCCCTGGCAATTGTTCTTAGAGAACTGTGAGCTGTATTGGATTTTGTGCCTGGATGCAGTGGTGTTTCCAAGTTTAAATGAAATTGCATCTATAGGATGCGTGTTAAAATGAGGGCAGAATTGATACTGCATAGATTTATACACATAAATATGTGTTTATGGACTTATACCCACATATTTACATATTTACATTTTTAGTTGTTTTTTTAATATATGCTTTTTCACATTCATATTTATGCATTATGTTCCTAAATATATATATATATATATATATATATATATATATATATATATATATTTTTTTTTTTTCTGGGGAAACCACTAATGGTTATATGTGTTTTTAACTGTTTATTTATTTTTATACATTGTTGCTTTAATTTATTAATTGGTGTTTATCATGCAATAATGCAAGTCATATATATGTGCCCATTTGAATGTTGGCTTTTATCTGCTGAAGTTATGTATTTTACATAACGAAAGTACTTATGTTCCTTTTATTTTGTGGTGCAATAAAGTGTTGGTGAACTACAGCTCCAACCTTGCATTGTGTATGGTTCTATCACATTCATTCTTTTGTTTTAACATAAGGAATAATTACTAGAGTGCACATGTGAAATGTCTTTTATTGTAGTTTCCAGAGCAGGTGTTAGATTGTTAAATAATGTAGCCTGTTGGCCTGGGAACTCCAAACTAAATGTCAAAATGATGTAATGAGTATACTGGGAAAACCTAAGTGTCAAAATGATGTAATCTGGGACGGCCCAGCAAAAATGTTTGAGTGATTTTAAAAACTATTGCTTAGAGAGACACTGTAAGCATTTTGATTTTGATATCAAACCTCAGCACTGCCTGTTGTCTTAAGTAAGTTATTTCAGAAGTATGTTTTCTTGTAGTAATAGCTAGGAAATTAGAAGAAAGTTCAACTAAGTGTTTTTCTGTTATGTCAGAACTGTACTCCAGAATTATTTTAAGTTTCTGTGTGATCTCTGAACTCTTGAGTAGCATTGTATTGTAGTAGTGTTGTCCTTTGTTGTAATTATTTATTATTAAATATTTTGAAAACCTTTTATCTGTGGCTGGTTTGTGTAGAGATAAGTTAGCTCTAGAGTACATTGCATATCTATAGAGTTTACTGTCTAAGCATCTTCTATAGCTTTAGCCCTGGGCTATTCTACCAATTGGATAATAATATTACACAGTAATAATGGGACACCCTTTTAAGGGCCTTTGGGTAGCTGATAAGTATTAGCTCGTAGTGGCAGTAATTACTACCGTATAGTCTGGGTAAATGGGCACAGCTGGAGAAATTGTGTCAGCCTTTCCCAGGAGTGTCTGTGAAGTTGCATAAATACACAAACTATGCCAAAAATAAAATTTAATGCAAAGCTTCGGACTAACTACCCTTCATCAGTACATCAGTATGGGTATGTGTCAGCTAGCTGGGCAGGGACATGAAGCAGTGGTGGGACAGAGAGGGTACTGGAGGTTAGCTTGCCAGCTAGGCTGAGATCTGGACCCGAAAGCTGTGACAGTGGGGAGTCTTACTTGGGACCTGAGTAGCAAGGGAGCAACCAGCCTCAGACTGACTTTGATCTCTGTGTGCATTTAAGGCAAATTGTACTTTACTGTGTGTATTTGCTATCCTTTCCTCATATATGACATGCCCTCCCTGGTGTTAGTGGTGAGGATTGAGGCTCCTTGATTGCTGGGCCAGGGCACGGTTGTCACATGTGGTCACAGTGGTCGGATACAATATCCTCGGAGAATGGACAGCTCAACCTTTCTGCGGACAGTCAGACTGGCAGTGGAGATACAATATCCTCTGAGAATGGACAGCTCAACCTTACTGCAATGGACTTAAAAATCCAGCTGGAGCTAAAGAGAATTGAGTTGGAGGCCAGGCATTTGGAGATAGAAGCCAAAGAAAAATGGCATCAGAGGAGGCATGAAAGAGAAATGCTGACTCTTCACCAGAGTCATGGAGGTAATGGGGAATGGAGTAACCAGACCCCAGAAGCACAAAAGGTCAGTACATTTCTTCAGCAGTTTACAGAGGGGGATAATTTTGATAGTTTCATTCATTTGTTTGAGGGGGTATGCAAACAGTATAGTGTTGACCAAAGGCTATGGGTACAGTTCCTGACCCCCTTACTCCATGGGAAAGCTGTAACTTTTCTGGCAAAAATGCCTGACTCTGTCTGTTTTGATTATACTGCTGTAAAATGTCCTTTAGAATGTTTTAAGCTAACACCTGAAATTTATACGAAAAAGTTTTGTGAGCATAGATGCAAGGTGGATGAAAGTGTGTGTGAATATGTTGCTGTAGCTGCACTTATTTTCATAGCTGGGTGAGTGGATGTCAGGTCGCCACTTTTTAAGGGCTGGCAGACCTTTATGTGAGGGAACAAGCCCTTAGCACTTTGCCTGAGGACATGAGGATCTGGTTAGCTGAGAGAAAATGTGCTACTTCAGATGAGTTGGGGAAGGAGGGAGACCTATACCTGGCCAGCAGGGAGCCCTGCACAGGAAGCGGACACCCAGTACTGCTCATGGGTCTAAAGGAACCCATGATGGGCAGCACAGACTACCCCAACAGAATCTGCCAGTAGCAGGGGAAGCCACTAGTCCATGTGCATGTCCAGATGCTAGGGTTAAATGTTTTGAATGCAATCAGTTGGGCCATGTGGCATACAGGTTTCCACAGAGACAAGGTGGGGAACCAAAGGTGAGGGAGCCAGTAAGTGGGAAAGACAAAATGCCAATAGTAGGTTGTCTTGAGACAACAGGGGTACTAAATTACAATCCTGCAGATGTCCTCAGAGGAAAGGATTTGGATGAGGCAGTACCATGTACTTATGCAGTTACATGCTTTCAGGCTAGGAGACAAGCATGTGGGTCTGGTAGCCTAGGGGAGACCCAGACAGACTGCATACTTCCAGCTAGGACTGGGAAGGGTTACAAGGAGACAGTTGAGTCAGGCTCAGCTCTCATACCCTAAATTGCAAAGCCTGAGGCAGGTAGCTAGGGAGGCACCTGATTCTCAAGGGAAAGGAGAATCTGTATACTGGGACAAAGGGTTACTGTACAGAGAGTGGACCCCTGAGAGAGGGCTAGAAGGTAAGAGAGTACAGCAGTTGGTAGTGCCTAGAGCCTACCATCTGGCACTTCTAGCCATAGCCCATGGTATTCCCTTTGCAGGTCATATGGGCATAAAACATACAAAGAGACATATTATGCAAAAATTCAATTGGCCTAGAATTTCCAGAGATGTAACAGGGTACTACAGGACCTGTAAGCAGTGCCAAAAGGTACGCAAGGCAGGAGACAAGGTGAGAGCTCCTTTGATGACTTTGCCTGTGATTGAGGAGCCATATCAGAGGGTAGCTATGGATATTGTGGGCCCTCTGAGTACTCCAATTCCACAGGGAAAAAGTATATCCTAGTGGTACTGGATTATGCTACACGATACCCTGAGGCAGTGGCTTTGTCCTTCACTGAGGCAGAGAAGGTGGCAAATGCTTTGTTAGAGATTTTCAGCAGGGTAGGTTTCCCAAAATAAATACTGACTGACCGAGGTGCCAATTACATGTCAGACATCCTGGCTTGTTTGTGGAAGTCCTGTGGGGTGAAGCACATGAAGACCACCTCTACCATCCCCAGACTAATGGTCTTGTTGAGAGGTTAAACTCTACAATCAGGTCCATGCTACGGGAATTTGCAGATCAGTTTAAGAGGGAGAGGTACAAATATTTGCCCCATCCGTTGTTTGCTTACAGAGAGGCTCCCCAGGAATCCACAGGTTTTTCACCCTTTGAGTTGCTGTATGGGCATAGGGTTAGGGGATCTCTAGATTTAATTTGAGATGAGTGGGAAGTTGAGTGTGATTCTCACAAGGAGTCTGTTGTGGCATATGCCCTAAACCTCAGGACAAAGCTCATTGGGAACTCATGGGCCTGGCCTAGGAGAACCTGGCAGAAGCCCAACAACAGAAAAAGGTGTGGTATGACAGGAATGCTCGAGCTATAGAGTATGCTGTAGGGCAGCAGGTAATGGTTCTCATTCCTGTCAGACACAACAAGCTGCAAGCAGCTTGGGAGGGTCCCTACAAGGTGGTAAG
This sequence comes from Protopterus annectens, assembly GCF_019279795.1. NCBI lineage: Eukaryota > Metazoa > Chordata > Ceratodontiformes > Protopteridae > Protopterus > Protopterus annectens. Next base: position 705,313,969 of record NC_056735.1, read on the forward strand.
AAAGGTAAGTGATATTAACTACATTGTGGAACTGCTAGGCAGATGGCCAGGGCACAAATTGTACCATGTTAACATGATGAAACCTTACCATGATAGAGAGGCCCTTGTGCTGAGCATTTTCAGTGAATTGCAGGAGGAGTCTGAGGGAGATCTGGGGACTGATCTCCTCGGTGAGGCTCGGGCTGTCACCTCGGTGGAAGGGCTAGCAATATCCCAGCAGCTATCTCCTACCCAGGTCCGGGAATCCTAGCAGTGTTGCAGGGATTTGGGGACATGTTCACCGGGAAACCAGGGTGCACCCACCTGATGCAGCACCAGGTGGAAACAGGACCCCAAAGGCCTATTAGGCAGCCCCCTTGTAGGGTGCCTGAGGGAGTCAGACAGACTCTGAGGGAAGAGGTACAGGAGATGTTGGAACTAGGGGTGATTCAAGAGTCCAACAGCCCCTGTGCCTCCCCAGTAGTGCTGGTGCCAAAGAAGGATGGCAGCACCAGGTTCTGTGTGGACTTCAGGAAATTAAATAGTCACACAGAGTTGGATGCTTACCCCATGACTAGGACAGATGAGGCCGTTGAGCAGCTGGGTGGCGCTAAGTATCTTAAAACCATTGATCTTACCAAGGGTTACTGGTAGGTGCCCTTGACTCTCAGTGCTAGAGAGAAGTCAGCCATTGTGACTCCTTTTGGCATGTATGGGTTCACAAAGATGCCCTTTGGGATGCAGAATGCAACAGCGACTTTCCAGAGGCTGGTAGATAATATCCTAGCAGGAGCAGGAGGTTTGCCCTTGCTTACCTAGATGATAATGCCATCTACAGCCATTCCTGGCCAGAGCACCTTCAGCATGTCAGGGAAGTGCTGGGCAGATTACAGAAGGCAGGGTTGACCATTAAGCCAAGCAAATGTCAGGTGGGTATGGCGGAGTTCTCCTACCTAGGACATAGAGTGGGGGGTGGTAAGATAAGGCCAGAACCTAATAAGGTGGAAGCCATTAGGCATGGCTTGCACCTGTTACCAAAAAGCAGGTGAGGGCATTCTTAGGGACAGCATGGTACTACAGAACGTTTGTCTCTAGTTATAGTACCATAGCTGCTCCCCTTACAGACCTGACAAGGAAGAACAGGTCGGATAAGATAGTGTGGACCCCAGCATGTGAGCAGGCATTCCAGAAGCTTAAAGAAGCTTTGGGAGGACCCCTGTGTTAGCCAGTCTAGATTACAGCAAAGAATTTGTTGGCAGGTGGATGCTTTGAACCATGGGGTGGGGGCTGTACTAAGCCAGATTTTTTCAGAGGGGGAAGACCACCCAGTGGTTTATCTCAGTTGTAGGCTCCAACACAGGGAGGAATGCTCTGCAGCTGTAGAAAAGGAATGTCTAGACATAATGTGGGCATTGCAAAAACTTCACCTTTATCTGTATGAAAGAAAATTCACTGTAATGACCGATCACAGCCCCCTAATATGGTTAAACAGAGCCAGCCAGCAAAATGCCAAGTTTCTAAGGTGGAGAGTGGCATTACAAGCATATGATATGTCAGTGCAGCACTGCAGTGGGAGTAGCAATGCCAATGCAGATGGGCTCTCAAGACAGGGAATGGGGTGAGGTACACTCAGACAGACTTAACCCTCTCAAGCGGCATTTATCAAGGGTCACTTGAAAAACTAGCTTGAGTTCTTGGGGTGGGATGGGAAGACTGGTAGAGAAGGGGTGAAATAGAATTTGGTACATAATTCTTTCATTTGTAAATACAAATGCAAAACACAGCCTTGTTTTTTAAATGAAAGAAAACACTGTAAAATGTGAACTTCAACAATGTAGCAACATTGCCATCTGCTGTAAGGAAAACTAAGCCAAACATTTCAAATGTTCTTTGAAATTAAAATTATGTCTTGTATGTTCTTTGATCTGTAGAGCTCGGAGTCATTTGGTCTGGGCTATCACATTCTTTTTATTGTTTTACCTTAAGGAATAATTACTAGAGTGTACATATGAAATGTCTTTTATTGTTGTAGTTTCCGGAGCAGGTGTTAGATTGTTAAATAATGTAACCTGTTTTCCTGGGAACTCCAGACTAAGTGTTAAAATGATGTATTGTGTATACTGGGAAAACCTAAGTGTCAAAATGATGTAACCTGGGAGGGCCCAGCAGAAATATTTGAGTGATTTTAAAAACTATTGCTCAGAGAGACACTGTAAGTATTTTATTCTTGATATTCAACCTCAGCACTGCCTGTTGTCTTTAGTAAGTTATTTTAGAAGTATGTTTTCTTGTAGTAATAGCTAGGAAATTAGAAGAAAGTTTGAGTAAGTGTTTTTCTGTTATGTCAGAACTGTACTAAGGAATTATTTAAATTTCTATGTGATCTGATCTGAACTCTTGAGTAGCATTGTATTGTAGTAGTATTGTCTTGTGTTTTAATTATTTATTATTAAATATTTTGAAAACCTTTTACCTGTGGCTGGTTTGTGTAGAGATAGGTTAGCTCTAGAGTACATTGCATATTTATAGAGTTTACTGTCTAAGCCTCTCCTTGTAGCTTTAGCCCTGGGCCATACTACCAATTGGGTAATAATATTGCACAGTAATAATTGGACACCCTTTTAAGGGCCTTTGGGTAGCTGATAAGTATTAGTTGGTGGTGGCAGTAATTACTACTGTATAGTCTGGGTAAATGGGCACAGCTGGAGAATCTGTGTCAGCCTTTCCCAGGAGTGTCTGTGAAGTTGTATAAATACTTATCTCAAAGTGTGGGTGTGTGTCAGCTACCTGGGCAAGGACACGAAGCACTGGTGGGAGAGAGAGGCTACTGAAGGTTAGCTTGCCAGCTAGGCTGAGATCTGGACCCTATAACTGTGCCAGTGGGGAGTCTTACTGTGGACCTGGGGAGCAAGGGAGTAACCAGCCCCAGACTGACTGTGATCTCTGTGTGTACTTAAGGGAAATTGTACTTTACTGTGTGTATTTGTTATCATTTCCTCATATATGAGATGCCCTCCCTGGTGTTAGTGGTGAGGATTGAGGCTCCTTGATTGCTGGGCCAGGATGTGGCCATCACACATGGTACCGACAGGAATGACTCTGGGGGCAGGGATGACTATAAATGCTTGGAGTTCAATTTGTTTAGGATAACGTTTGGGGTGACATGCTACTGAATATTTAAAGTTTAATAGAAAAAGCTAACCTTAAAATCTTCTTATGCCACCAGCAGGAACCAGTAAACTAATTATAGTAAGAAATCACTAATTTAATACTAAAATCAGTCTAACCAGTGTTAGTACACTGAATATTAATTAAGGGGAGAGACTTTGCAAAATGATACTTATGTGCTACTTGTCAGCAGACAATCAAAGGAGAGAGGGAAGGAATTATGTTGTCAAATTATCATAAGAGGTAGGCAGCAACAGATAACACTGCGTTTAAGAACACAAGTTCAACAGGGTGTGAAGGAGAGAAAACCAGTTAGACCCATAGCTCTAGGCTGACTGGCCTGGAACTGTTTTTTTTTTTTTATTATTATTATTAAGAAATAGATTGCTCAAGTCCTGTCATTTCTGAAATATCATTCCTTCTCCTGAACATTATTCTGTATGATTTATTTCCACAAATTCTATTTATTTCTGTATAGTTTGTCCCTTCCTTTTCAAAACGTCCTACCTCCAGCTCTTTTATCTCATTAACAACCTTCAACAATTCTGTTTTAGATGATATTGTTATTAATTTCCATTTCCTAGTAATTATGTTTTTGGCAGCTAACAATTATCTTACTTATCTATAAGATTAAACTAATTAGGGTCTTAGTATCTCTAGGCAAATTCAGTTTCTATGATCCAGCTCTAAAGAATAATTTCTTAATTAAAATAACTTGTTCCTCCAACATTTCTGATAAAATACCTTCTAGGGAATTTGTAGAATCTATCCACTTGTTGCATTTCCTAAAATTTGTGCTACCATATACCCCTTTCTTTCTTATCACATCTTCAACAACTGCTATCTAGCTGTGACAAAATTCTCTTAAGTCTACTTTGAGTATGAAGATGCCTATGCAAACAACTCCATGAAAACATTTTAACCTTCTTAGATTTTGTTGGATACTTGGGAGCCAATGAGGGATCCTCACATTATTTCTTTGTATATTGCCTTTCCATTCTCATTTTCCTGACTTTTTTAACTTTTTCGACTATTATAGTTTCATGTATCATTTTATATGCCCAACTAATTATTTCTTGTTTTACAGCAGCTTCTGTTTTAGACTCAACTTTAAACTCACTCAGAGCCGGTCGTTGGTCTTTCATTTAATACTTCCCTATCCCTTTCTCTATCGTATACTTTATTTATCAGTCACTGGTAGGGAAGACAATCTCCAGTCCACAGTTCAAACTTCTGCTTGGATTTATCCCACTTAATGACCTTTACATCCCTCATTATTTGATCCTTATACCTTTGCTAATTATCTCCAATAAATTGTAGTTCCCTGCTGTGTATTTTTTGTGTCTCTGATTACAGTCATCCATATTGTTAAAATCTCCTTTCTAGAAGTGCATATGTCTTGAAGCCTGTAATCGACTGTCACTAGAGCAAGGCAGAAAGTCTAAAGGGCAAATAAGTCAAATGATAGTACAACCCAAGACAAAAATATTAGAAATGATCTGTGTTTTATATGAATTGTAATATTTAAGTAAACATTTTTAGATTCAGAGTGACTAGAAAAGCTTCTGGGGAAAGAAGAGGGAAGAACGTTTAAGGTATCAACACAATGAATTTTAGAATGAGCAAGAAGTGTTTAGATTGGACAGATCTAGAATGGACCTTCAGGCTCTCTCCTGTCTGGGAAGTCTTTAGTTAAAAGTCTTTCCCTCATTGACCTGTAGGCACTGGTTCTATGACCTACCTGAAGTGGTAAATCTGAAATGATTGGGCGCATAAGATGAAGCTAGTGTTTTGGGGCTGAATAATGCCTGATGACTTGGGAAGGGGTGCCCATTGAAGTATGTAGCCTTATTATACGATATTTAGAATCCAAAAGTCTTTAGATATTGATTGCCAACCAGGAAAGCAAAGAGAAAGATTCCCATTTTCTGAGAAAGGTTAAGTGAGAAGAGGAGGACAGGGAACCTGACAAGAACAGTCAAACACTTTTTTTGGGGGATTCATATCCCAGGGGCCCTTTAGATTTTATTTTAGAGTATGTTTGCCAATTTCTTTTAAATAATTCTTTTCTAGACTTCTGCTAACCAGATTTGAAAAAGAAATGGACCTAGATTGAAAGGATAGTTAATTTGAAAACCAGGAATTGGAGATAAGAAAAATTGTTTAACTGACAGTATGAGTTTTGCACTTTCTTCACATGTGGGGCTTTTTGGAAGGGTATGGACTGCAGACCCATTCATGAGAAGATTTGCCAAACAGCAAGTCCGTGTTGAGAAGGGCATTTAAAATTGAGCTTTAACATCCTCTGGGAATGACTGTAATATGAACAGGGGTGATCTTTGTTTTATGTGGATGGGGAGTTTGTTCCAGAGTCAGATATAAAAAAAGTCTTTCATTTTTGAAATAGTGTCCCCAAAATATTTTTTTCGTTAGTGGAATCAGAGGATAAGGTATTCTCAGCTTCATATTCACTACTGTTAGAGATAGAATTTCAGAGGTACACTCAAGCCCTTCATGGTCAGAATCTGAAAATTCTTCTTCTGAAGAAGAGAAAACTCTTTTCCTTTTAAAAGGGATAGAAGCAGAGGAATATCTTAAAACACACTTCTCTGTTGCCTTCCAGACTGGAAGGTGTGTGTGTGTGTGTGTGTGTGTGTGTGTGTGTGTGTGTGTGTGTGGGGTTCTGTTTGATTTTCTTAGTATATTTCCTAGCAGTGACAATATGTATTGTCTTCAGAGCTTAAGTCATAGGCCTTTCCTTTCTCATCCTCAGATAAAATGATTGTTGGATCTCCCTTACCAGCTGTCTCAGCTGGAAATTCAGTCTGATCAGTTGTGCAAATATCCTAAGCCACAGGATATTCCAAAGGGGACATGCTAGAGGGTCCAGGAAAAGCAGATGGATGACCCTGAGGCTGCAAATGTGACTCAGTGGAGTCATCAGTCTCAGACATAAAGGAAGAGGAGGGCATCCATTTATCATCAGTCATCTCTCTCAAGGGTTTCTCTTCTTCTTTTACTTGAAGAGTGATTTCTTCTGGAGAAAGAGATGACATCATAGCTTCATGAGAGCAGTCCTGAAGATGTTTGTTTTCAAGGAGGTAAGTGCGAAGGGACTTAAGTCAGCTTTTAATGGTTTTAGTAGTGAACAACAGAAAAATACTGCAAAGTTTAACATTGTTTCAGCCCCTAATCAAAAAAAAAAAAAACAATCAGACTGGGTGCCATTTTCTTGTTTTTGTCTCCCACAGAAACAGTTTCTTTTTCAGACAGACATAAGCTTTTGTCTTAAAAGTTGTAAAGAAAAGGGAAGAAACTTCAGTGGAGTAGTTAACTGTTTGAATACCTTACACTGAAGCAAGCAGTATGGATTACTAAATGCAGTGGTGACACGAGTCTGCATATCTGGACTATCAGCAAGAAAGCTGAGTTTTGGCATATCCATACATCTCACTTATACTAACAAGGCTGCTTTTACTAAGGGCAGACTTACAGTGCATGAGGAATATGTGTAAAGCTTTGTAGACCGGACGACTGAATAGTATTCTTGACAGAATATGTTCCATTTCTATGGATTACTGCAACAGTGGTCTGCAAAACCAGGTCATGGTCAAATAAGGCCATAGGCAGGCTAATTGATTTCTTCCCTTCTCTGGCAGCAGCTCCCCTGGCAGCCATTCCAGTATCCCATCACTTGGCTATTTCTCCCCAGTTACCATAAGCACTGTTCCAACCTGTCAGTGGACATACTGTTCTCTTCTTTACTTCTACATTGATTACAGATATTTAAATTTAATTTAAAACTGTTTACTAAACAAAAACAGTTGCACTTTTAAGACAGACAGCACAAGCAGCAGTAAACTTCTCTTCACTTGAAACTTAGAATTCCTTAAAAATGTACTCACACTCACAGAAAATGCACTTTCTCAATTCCTTTAAAATGCAATGAAACTCAATTTCCTTAAAAATACAATGAAACTCATATTCCTTGAATATGAACCCCTGATAATTAAGTAAGCAGTTTGCAGTCTGGTAGTTGGTGTAGAGGATTTAGGCTCTTCTCCCCTGTTGGCATACACAGAAAGAAAGGGAAAAGTTAAGTGTGTGTGCATGCTGCAGAGTGCATCCTTAAAGAAGAAACGTAAGTTTTTTTTTTTTTTTTATTAAAATAAAATGTTGTGGCATCCACTGGCCAGTGCTCCACCCCAGTCAGTGGGCCCTAGGTAACTGCCAAGGATGCCTAATGCTGGATCCAGCTACATGCCTATCAACATCTTAGAGCAAAAGATCTAGACAAAGCCATAAATAATGGAGGGGAACGGCCCAAAATAGGGACACGTTTTAAATATTGCTCTTACAAATTTAGAAATTTGATAGAACAACAGATTTTGCATAGCATGAATTTTTTGAAGACTATGAAGCCTGAAACTCAATTGTTTATCATTATTTTCTGACTTCAACCCTCAATGATTTACCAACAGTGTTCCAGAAAACCATAATTTTATAAGAAACAGTCCAGAAATATGAGGCAAACATTTGGACATTCTGTGAAAATCTGTACAGTTGAGAGGTATGTCCAGATCTGATGATCTTCTAACACCATGCGAGCAGTTTATAAGATCACCCATTTTCTTGAGGATCTTGGAGCTATTGATTATACATACATATTGCCATTAAGACCTCACCTGACTAACATGGAAAAACATACCGCAAAAGTAGTGATTCTGCTTTCTGAACTGCTAAGTGGTATGCAATATCCAGGGCATTTGGGAGCTCTCTGTCAAACAAGCAGTTTCCATGATTCATACTTATGCTATGCATCTAACCTATATCAACAGTTCTTGCACTGGAACTCCCCACAGGCTTATCTGTTAGGCAGGTGAACACATCAGTGGCTTACACAGGGCATTATATATACAGTTAATATGCAGGCAGGGAACTGGCCACATATAATGCAGTGACTGTTGTGTGCTACTAGTAATGCTTTGCAGATTGGGATAATGATGCCATCTGCAACTCCCAGACCACGGCAAAGATGGTACCCAACACAGCTAATGCCAGAACATGACATTTTGTGAAGGATGTTTTTGGAGAATTCACGGGATGCTTCTGTTGTCTTGACAAATCAGACAGGGCATTGCAGCAGATATCTGAGACCTGTAGCAAAATGATCATGGTATGTGCTATGTTGCATAAAAAGGCACTGTAGAAACAATTACTACAGTGTGGAAACAGTCCAGCAGATACCACCTTAACAGTAGGACTAGCGATGGAAGAATAGGCTGTAAAATCTGTGAATAAATGGTCAGCAGCTGTACCAAATGCAAGCCTGTGGCAGGCACAATACATTGCTATACTAGGCGAAAAAAAAGGTAGCATCATATTCATAACTATGGGTCATGACAAAGACAACATAAAATATAACAATGCATGCATTAGCACACCCGGGATATGCAAGGCAATCAACAGACTGCCCACACTGTGCATAACCACACCCATGCAGGCTAATGACCAACGGTCCCAGTTTTTCCAGGACAGTCCCAGTTTGAAAGTCTCTGTCCTGGAATCCCAAACATTGTCTTTGTGACGCAGAAATGTCCCAGTTAAGTCTGAATGGTTTCCGGCATTCATAGTGCTGCTTCAGTTTGTTTGTTTGTGTCTTTCGGCTTTTCCCAGTTAGGGGTCGCCACAGCGGAACTCCGGTCCACTAATGATTGGCAGTTGATTTTTACGTACCTTCAGGCAGTTTCGTGGATGACAAGAGATGCTGTTAGGTCCACAGTCAGAATATAGACAAGGCAAGTGGTGGGAGTTATATCCATGATAAGAAGAGGAGCTCCTTTAGTAGTCCAGGAAGAAAAATATAAGCTGGGCAGGTACTTATCAATCTGTGTCTATTGAATGGCAGAGCGGATTAGTTTAGCAAATGTTTACTTGCCCCCTGTGCCTTAAATAGCCAGTGTTTCAAATCAGATATACCTGTTGCTCAGGCTGCTGCAGAGAGACTGACCTACTGCCAGCTGTGATACTGAGAAAAGATAGTTTATTCTCATTTATTGTCTGCACTTTTGATTTAATATCTCTGTAATCTGTACAACTGTTCTTACTCTCCTTTTTTGTGTGATATAGCTGAATATCTCTTAGTGTTGACCTCAGTTTGTAGTGAAATCCTTTGTTTAGAGGCCTAACTGTTTTCTTAGTGAGAGAAAGTTTACAGAACTGGTTTTATCTAGCCAAGGTATTCCTGCATCTGTTATTGTTTAGATAACTGGTCTGGTTTCTGTCCTGTGCCTTAAATACCCAGTGTTTTAAATCAGATATACCTGTTGCTCAGGCTGCTGCAGAGAGTCTGACCCTCTGCCAGCTGTGATATTGAGAAAAGATAAGAGTTTATTCTCATTTATTGTCTACACTTTTGATTTAATATCTCTGTAATCTGTTCAACTGTTTTTTTTCCCAGCCACCCTCACAGTTCTTTTTGTGGTCTTTTTGTCTTGGTGGCTGTGGTATAAAGTTGATACTGGACACTCCCCCCCAGTCACATTACATCAGCTCATTCTACTGTTAGTAGTGAGAACTTAGCAGAGGCCCACCCCTTTAGCTTCTGCATATTGAATTATGTCATTATCTTCTCTCTCATCACTTTCTACTAAAGGAAAAAAAATGTTTCCTACCTTTCCTGGCACTAGTGTAGCCCAGATACAGATTTGCTGTATCCAGGACTTTTTGTAAGCTCTGAGCGGTGCTCTTCAAATTTGCCCCTTAGATCTGCTAGTTCTCTGCTCTCCTGCAGTTTTATTAACTTATTAGTCTAGCACTTTAAACTATTCCCGGTGACAGAAAGTCTGCTCTTCAAACTTTCCCTTAGAACCAGCTGGCTTCTCAGTGGTATTACTAAAATCTGAATCCCTGTGACTAGCACTTGCTTTAAACTCTGCTGGAAAGCACTAGGAAGCCTTAAACTGATACAAACACTCAACTCTCCTTGTTAATAAGGAGAAATTAACCGTAGGCAATAAACAGCCTATAATTGCAAAGTACTTTGCCAACGTAAGGGAAAATAGCTCTTGTACTTTACAAAAGAAACACCGAACCAGGCATGTTGAAGGGTCAGCTTCTAGTGATTTCTCCTGTCCACCTGGTGAATCTGGGCATACTGGAGTAATGCAGCAATTGCCTCATGTACACAGACAACCCACTCCTCCTACTGCCCAACACTACAAACTGCAAGACATGCACTTACATAGCCAAACTGGAAGCAAAGCTCTCTCCACCCAAGATTGCGCTAGACAGTCAAGAGGAGAAGGTTAACACCTGCACTACACCTCAAGCAGCACACAGCCCTTCAAAACTCATGCCACCAATGTCCACACATAGTAACACTAAACCACTTATGCAGAGGCCCTTAACATTAACCTGCCCAAGAGACAAGGACCTCCGAATCTGAAACGCAAACAAACATCAATCACAACCAAAGTGTCACATAGCTCACAACACCAGTGTGCCACCCAACAACAGCCCCTAAGGCAAGACAACATACCTAACACTTCAGTCATAGGTGACTCTATAGTCAGTCACTCTGTTGTCCCACTCACCAAGCTGAAAAAGGAGAAAATTACATTCAGCTGCCTGTCGGGTGCCAGGATCTGCCACATCATGCATGCACTCAAGTCACTCCACAACAAGTACAAATATGACTTTGTTATTGTCCATGTTGGAGTGAATGTCTTGAGATGTACCTCCCTGGACTACAAGAAAAGAGACATGGAAGAGCTCTCAGATCATGTGGCTCAGGCAGGTATGACCCCTAGCTCTGAGTAGCATCCTGCCTTTGCCCAGAATGATACCACAGTATAAGGACAAAATGATTGACTTCAACAATTGGCTAAGTTTCTGGTGTCATTCAAAGGGGATCCAGTATCTGTCTGCCTGGGATGACATGATCGACAAACCACGATGCTTTGCCAGAGATTGTCTGCACCTATTGCCCCTGGGATTCAGGTTACTGGCTAAGGCTCTTGCCATCCCTATAGTGCCTTTTTTAGGCAAGGCTGAAAGGACAAAACCACCACCATAACAGATATAAGCATGCAAAATCTGAAGGTAATGCTACTCAATGCTAAAAGTCTAAACCTCAAAATGCACTCTCTCAATGCACTCCTAAAAATGGAGAACATTGATATCTGTGCAGTAACTGAGACCTGGTTCAAGGTTCCAGAGAGCACCCCTGCAGTACCGGGCTACAACTCTTACCACACTTTTCAATCATGAAACCAGGACCAAAACACTAAAGGAGAAGGAGTGTCCATATTCACCAAGGATATTCACACCTCCAGGCTAGTTGCCCAACACAATACATCTGAAATTCTCCAGGTGCAACTAACACCAGGTAAGACTGCAATCCAAATTGTAGCTTGCTACAGATCCCCCACCATGCCCCAAGATTCTCACTATACCTTTCCGAACATACTGGAAAATATTAAGATACAACCAAACACCCTAATACTTGGTGATTTCAACTACCCTGCCATTAATTGGGAAAACTACTTGGGTACCAACACCTTTGCTCAACAGTTCTTGGAATGCATAAATTCCAATGCCCTGGATCAACTAATCCATAGTCCCACCAGGGGCTCAAATATCCTGGACCTGGTCATTACCAACATGAGAGATTGATGCTCCACACCAGTGGTCAGCCTCTCGGTCAGGTCTGACCATAAGCTAATCACCCTTGATGTCCACACCCCCCCCCCCCAGTAGGGAAACCTCCATAAAAAACTTCTCCAAAGCTAACTTCATGCTACTCAAGTCAGAAGTGAAGTAACAAACTTCATGATACCCATGCAGATGGGAACTGAAAGTTTGACTGCTGAATCCTACATTAAGGCACTGTACAAGCACATCCACTCATGCATGAATCGTGCCATTCCAAATAGAACCAAGACACTCTCCTCCAAAAAAAGGAAGCCAATCTGGTGGTCCCCTGCCATAAACAAACTATACAACAGAAGGAAGAAATTGTTGCAGAAAACAGGAAAATCCCAGGATGAAAAATACTCCCTTACCAGCCTCAATAAGAAGCTGAGATCCCACATAAAGTCCTCCAAAGATAGTTATGAAAATAAAATTGCCAAAGATTCCAAGGGCAACCACAAGGCATTCTATAGTTATGTCAAAAACCTAAATTGCAATGCTCAGATCTGCTCTGAGCCACAACAGAATGGCATTAAATATACTGATCCCCAGGATATTGCCAATATCCTGGCAGATCAATTCAGTGCCAACTTCACCCTTCTCTCACCCCCTAAAGGGCCCATCTCAATACCAAAAGATTGCCAAATTCCAGTAATCATGGCCACACAGGTAAAAAATGCACTCTCCAAAGCTAAGAATACAGCATCCATGGGACCAGACGACATCCCAGGCTGTGTACTACATGAACTACAAAATGAACTGGCACCTCACCTAAGTGTCATGTTTAATCATAGCCTCACCTCAGGCTTCATGCCCAATGAGTGGTGCACAGCTACAGTTATCCCACTTCACAAGGGGGGTCCACCTTGGATCCCGGGAACTATCGTTCCATCAGTCTGACTACCTTGATCTGCAAAGCCATAGAATGCATTATCATGGAACTAAACAAAGACATCGGCAACCTTCAAACACTGGACCCCACCCGGTTTGGTTTTGTAAAGGGCCGATCTTGTCTCCTCAACCTGATTGACTTCTTCAAATCAGTCTCCAGAGCCGTGGACAAGGGCATGGCAGTCCACACAGCCTAGCTGGACCTTGCCAAGGCCTTTGACACCATCCATACTCTGGAATCATAGATAAACTTACTAAGTTGGGCATTAATCTCTACGTCACTTGATGGGTTGCCAACTGGCTTACTGACAGAACCCTTACTGTAAAAGTAGCCAACTCAAAATCCATCTCTTGACAAGTGACAAGTGGAGTACCTCAGGGTTCAGTCCTGGGACCGGTCCTGTTTGGCATCTACTTCTCTGGCTAACAAAGTTTGCAGATGACTACAAACTGGGAGCCATTATTGAATCCCCAAATGATGTGGATATTCTACAAAAGGGTCTTACAGAAACATATACTTGGTGCCAGAGTCATGGGCTCAAGCTCATTTCCAAGAAATGTATAATTATCCCCTTTGGGAAAAACCATGTACCCATAAATTACCACATAAGTGGCAGAACACTAAACACTGAAAGTGTGATAAGGGACTTAGGGACACAGGTGGACAGTGGTCTCACCTTCGATAACCACATCACCACAACAGTCAGGAAATCCTTCTGTGTGGCACACCTCATCACCAACGGCTTTTCAAACAGAAAAAAAGGAGGTCATTGTCCCAGTGTACTCATCCCTCATTAGACCCATTATAGAGTACAACGCCCCATTTGGTATGTACCTCACAAGACATCTGCAACAACTGGAAAGGCGACAGAAATGCCTCAGTAAAAGTATCACAAGCTTAAAGCAGATGTCCTATGCTGACTGTCTAAAAAAAGTCCAGCTATACTCTGTCACATATCGCCTACTCATGGGCGATCTCTGCTTAACATACAAGGCCATGTCAAACCCAGATCTGTTGGACATGCTATACTTAAAGAAACTCAATCCCTCAGAGCCACATGCTCCAGGGATCTAAACCTGGTCATCACAATGAACAAAGCATGCTGGAGGGATAGGTTCTTGAGCCAGAGACTCCCCATACTCTGGAAGAGACTGTCCATATATGTCAAGCTGAGCACCTCTTTGGCCGTCTTCAAAAGGAACCTTGACAGTTGGATGGGAGATAGGAAATTCACCCCAGGGATCACGTCAGTTGCCCTGCTAGACAGGGGACCAGGGAAGTAAATATTCTGGGAAGAAATAGCCAGGGAATTGTTATGGCTAGGCTTGTATAGGCCCTAGGGCTGATAGCCTAGTACCAACCTATGAACTATGAACCTATGAAATAAAACGAGTGTTGCAGACTGTTAGGTATGCAAACCTCTTGATTGTGCTGCCAGGGATTACTCTCACTCATCTATTTCTCACACACACACACACACACACACACACACACACACACACACACACACACACACACACACACACATGATGATTGCTCTCACACTCTCCCGACCTCTCACATACACAGTCTATCGTTCTCACTTTCTCTTTCTCTCTCGATCGATCATACCTCTTAACCATACTTCTCAGATTTTCACAGAATGTCCAGATTTTTGACTCATATTTTAAATCTGTTCCTCTTAAAAGTTGTGATTTTCTTGTAAGTCATTAAGGGTTGAAGTCACTAAATAATTAGACATTTGAGCGTCATATCCTTCATGTAATTCATGTTAACACAACACCTTTTATTCTCACAACTTTCTAAGTTTATATTAGCAATATTTAAAACGTATCCATATTTTTGGGCCTTGGTCCCCCCATTATTTTTGGCTTTGTCCAGATTTCTTGTACTGGGAACTTGAGAGGTATGCTCTTAACTGTACAGATTTTTGCAGAATGTCCAGATTTTTGCTTCATATTTTTGGTCCATTTCTCATAAAATTATGGTTTTCTAGCAAATAGTTGATAAATCATTGAGTATTTAAGTCACAAAATGTTGACAGACATTTGAGTTTCAGACTTGGTACCTTTCAGAAAATTTGTGCTAATGTAAAACCTGTTATTCTATCAACTTTCTAAGTTTGTAAAAGCAGCATTTAAAACGTGTCCCTATTTTTGGTTCTTTGACCCCCCCCCCATTATTTACTGCTCTGTGACCCTTCCTCACCCAGTATCACACCATGTGGATTCCGTGGAATGTGTTCTGTATAACAGACACACTGGTAATGAACAGAGAAGAAAATGATTTTCTCAGCTAATTACCCATATAGTCAGTTCCTTTGATGCATAGCATACCTCTCAACTGTCCAAAATGTCCAGATTGTTGCCTCATATTTTTGGTCTGTGAATGATCCTCATAAAAATTATGTTTTTCTGGTAAATCACTGAGGACTGAACCAACTAAATAATATCCTACTTTTCGAATTGTAGGTTTCATATCCTTCAGAAAATGCATGCTAACACAAAATCCTGTTATTCTAGCAACTTTCTAAGGTTAGAAAAGGAATATTTAAAATCTGTCCCTATTTTTGTAAAGATGGCCCCTAGATTCTTTGAATTTAGTGTTACAAGGCATGTAACATGTTCCACATGTAGGGTGCAGGGATTAGTGTAGGGTTGTAGGCCTATAAATAAGCGGCAGCTTAAGTGTCCCAGTTTAGGTCGTGTAACAAAATGGTCACCTTAGGCTAAGGGATGGACAAGATGCAGTTATCACACTTGCACAGGTGTGAGAACACAGTGACAGTGGTAGCAGTATCATGGGAGGTGAATTTGGTAGCCATTTACTGTGGTAGGAAGTTGTATAACAAAATCAAATAACGCCTCCTTACACATCCTCAAATTCTTTCAGGATAGAGATAAATTACAGCTACAACTAGAAAAGCTACATTGTTTAAAAAATGTTAATTAGATGTTTTAAAAATAATCCTGGAATGTACTTTTTGATTACTAAACTGCATTTGCTTAAGTTATTTTGAGCAATTCCTACTGTTTCCTGCTTTTATTTGTGCACTTCACTGTATTTTTCTAAAACAATTGCTTTTCATCTAATTGTTGCTGGTGTAAGGTCTTGAAATTGCCTTCAGCAGAGATTTCCAGATAGTTGTTTAAATGGGTTGTGGTAGCATTACACTGGTGGGTCTGTTTTACTGTGTTTTCACATTAGGAGGAGTTGTATTACTCAACTTATTGAAGGAGGTGTTTACCTTGTCTACCTGATTCGGGAAAAAAATGCAAAAGTGCTCATAGTGTAGTCGTTTTATTGACCAGATGGTTCATTAGTTAGTTTTATATATATTTTTTTGTATTGCTATAAAGTCAGCACATTTGCAAGGAGATGTTCACTGTGCAGTAGCAGTTATCAGTGTCCCGTACAGTACCAAACACCTAGAAACCAACAACAAATTTTTCCTATAGAACAGTCCAAAATCTGTACTCTGTAAATCAGTAAATATGGTGTAAATACCTTGCACACCGGCAAGCTTAGAGCAACTAGTTGGGTGTCGACTGGCAACCTATAAATTTATTAGAATTCATGCTTGTGCAAATCGTAAGGTTAGTAGAATTTAGTATTGTTTAGCATAATCTGCCTGAATAAAGTACCCTTATTAGTCTGCACCAACAAAGCACCCTTATTTGCCTTCTAACACCAATACACCACCCCCTTGTAGCTTGCCAGTCAATGAACTGGACAGCGTGAGTATGCAATTTCCTAACTTCTCTCTAGCCAGCTTGGTAGATATGGGTATCTTGTGGGAGTATAGCAATTGTCTCATGATTACAGAGAATCACTTAATCCTTAAAGAAACAGACACAGTATGTGAGAGAAGTACTTACACAATGATACTGCAAGCTAAACTCAAAGCTAAACTTTTGCATACATGTAGACATCAGGTTGTCAAAACCAGACACACACAACACCCACTTCTCATTGCACACAACTCACACAAAGTCTAATGCATGCTAAGGCACTTAAAATAAATCTTCCTAAATAATAAAGACCACTTAGACCATCCGTTGACAAAGCTATGCCTCAGCAAGCCCAAAGACACTCAGACAAAACAACATCTAACACCACACATGCAGTTGCACTCAAAGAAGCCCCATATACTAAGCCTTTAATTCAAGCAAACACACTTAATAGGAAACAAGTCACAAGATATTACATTGTAAGACATACTGATGCCCCTCTAACCAGGATAAACAAGGAGAAGAAAGCCATTAGTAGCTTATCTGGAGCCAGGATTCGCCAAATCATACACTAACTGAAATCATTACACCACAGGTACAGATGTGATTCCATTATAGTCCATGTAGGTGTAAATGACCTGGGATGTATCCCCTGTGGACTGTATGAAGAGAGACATTATGAAGCTCTCAGACTGTCTCAGGCTAATATGAGCCCAGAAGTGAGCAGTATATTACCTCCACTGAGGATGATGCCGCTATATAATCAAAAGATTACTGATTCGAATGATTGGCTCTTTCTTTTATTATTCTAAGTAGATCCATTGGGAGGACATGATTAACAGGTCAGATTGCTTTGCCAAGGATGTTCTGCAGCTGTCCCCTCTAGGATTTTGAATACTGGATAAAACCTTATCCACCTCCATAGCATGTTTTTAGGCAGTACTAAATTGACAAACCTACCAACATAGCAAAAACAACAAAAGTGACCTCAAAATGTTACTGCTCAATGCCAGGGGCCTAAATAAAAATGACACTCTGTCTAATCCCTCCTCACACCCAAGTATATATATGTGCAGTTACTGAGGTATGATTTAAAGCAGCAGAGGATACCCCAGCAGTTGAAGGTTTCAGTGCCTTCCACACTTTTATACCAGTAGCTGCAATGACAAGGGCTAAACGTGGAGCTCTCTCAAAGTATATCAGTAACAACCATACCTCTAGGGTGGGCAGACATGATAATGTGCTGGAGTTCTTCTATGTGCAGATCACCATAGACAAAATACTGTACCATATCCTACTCAGCTATAGGTCACCCTCCATGTCCCAAGAAACTCACAGTGCATACTTGGACCTACTGGAGACACTTACCATCTATTCTAACACCTTACTGATTGGGAGACAATTAATCCTGTATAGACTGGGAATCCTATGCAGCCTCAAATATACAGGCACAGAGATTCTGGACAATGTAAATGCAACACCCTTGACCAAATTAGTGAATATGCCCACTAAAGGCTAAAACATACTGAACCTCTTTCTCATAAATATGAGAGAATGCCGGACACCCCCCCCCCCCCCCCGATGCCTCATCTTCACTGCTAAGATCCAACCCTAAACCTGTTTCCTTCAAAATCAAAATCAACTCCATAACCTCAGTAAAAGCAGTAACAACTAGAAACAATTAAAAGGGAAATTCATTTTTATTAAGTGATGGCTTGTCAAAATTCAGTGCCCTTTCAAATGAAAACACAGTAGCCTATGTTGAATTTCTTGCAGAAACTTTGTATAATCATATCAATGGCTGCATATAGGTTGTTGTCCCAACCAGAGATAATCCCAGAATTAGCCCCAGAAACAAATCACCCAGTGACATCCCATACTAAATAGGATATACAACAAAATTAAAAAAAGTATGGTAAAAATCAGGAACATTAATTCCCATAAAGGTAAAAACTCTCTCATCAAACTAAATAGGCAACCAAGAGTACCAGTTTGGTCAAACAAAGCCAACTTTGAGGTAAAGATAGCCTACCAGGTGAAAGATAACCATAAGTCTTTGTTCAGTTATGTGAAAAACATCAAGGACAGCACATAGCAATGTGCTGAACTGGTGGTTATTGGTGCCACATTCACAGAGCCTGATGATAAGGTGAACCAGTTAGTGGGAAACTTCACTTCCAACTTTACCCCCCACTCTCCATCCCTACCATTCACCAAGAAACATCTTCAAATATAACCCCCTCAACTATAACTAGGGAGAATGTCTTGGCTGCACTCACTAAAGCCAAGAACACAGCCTTACTGTGCCCCCTAAAACATTGCATGAAGTCTCCTGAACAGTATAAAATATGACTTATTATGACCTATCAGAATCCCTGCATAACTAGAGTCTTAAAACAGGCTTTGTGCCATAAGAATGGAGGACTATTACAATCTTTTCTCTTCATAAGGGAAGACCTTCAACAAATCCTGGAAACTACAGACCCATTAGTCTGATGAGTCTTATTTGCAAAAGCTATGGAAAGAATTGTCATGGAAATGATCAACAAGGGCATAGAAGACTTCCAGACACTGGATCCATCTCAGAATGGCTTTATCAGAGGAAGGTTATGCTTTCTGAACTTGGTGGACTTCCTTGCAAAGATCACTCGGACATTGTTAACAAGCTTACAGAACTAGGAAACTAGTTCTGTAAACTATCTTGCTAAAGTTTATATCTGTAACAGTAACAGTACTTGGAACACATCTAGAGCCTGTTTACTGCATTTCCTGTGTTGCACTTAATTTGAAATAGTTTTTTTCTCTAAAAACTGCATTTTACCTGATTTTGGCGGAGCACTCAAGTGTGGGGTCATTTATTGCACTGTCGTGAATACTTTGCTGCTTGTGTATCTCTGCTACCTTTAAACTACAACAAAAAGAAAAAAAAAAAAAAAGTCTTGCTTTTTTCCCACTTTCTGAAAGTTAAGAAAGTTCAGTTACAGATTTGCTGTTCTGAACTGTTTGGAAGTTTCTAGAAGGCCAGTGCTTGCTTGGGCTAAAGGGAAGTCTCTGTGTTCACCACTGGGAGTGGTTAACACTGAACAGCCTACCTGTCCCTGGAGGAGTGGTTACTACCGAGAAGCTGTAGTTTTATTGGCCATTTTGGGTCAATTCTAAACTCCTTGATCTCTCTCTCTTAAAACCCTACAACTCTCTTTTTGCGCGGTTTTGCGCAGTGAGCAGCGTCGCCTAAACAGGTTTAAACTATTCCAGGCTCCACAAAGTCTGCTCTTCACTTTTCCCTTAGAACTGTTCAATCTCTCAAAGTAATCACTCTATTCTCTTTCTAAAGCCCTGCACTTGCTCTGCTCTTATAAGGAAACACTAACTAACTAAAGCACTACACCCTCCTTGACTTCTCGTAAGTATTAGACTCCCGATTGGTCCTTCCTGATCAAGTGAAAAATCAGTTCCCTTCCCTAATCTGATCAGTAAAAAAAACAGTTCCCTATACAAATCTGGTATGTCCAAGGGTCAGTTTCAAGGTTACTCTCCAGTCCAGCTAGTGAATCTGGGAATTTTGAGGCAATGTTACAATTGCCTTATGTACACAGACAACCCTCTCCTCCTTCCAACAAACTCTAATACATATGAGAGATGCAGTTACACAGCCAAACTGGAGGCAGAGCTCTCTCAACCCAAGACTGGCACAGTCAGTCAGGAGGAAAAGTTAACCACCAACACCACAAATCCAGTCTCACACAGACCTATTGCATCTGCATACCCAACACATAAACACACAAAAACATACTCAGAGGCTCTAAATAAAAATCTGCCTAAACAGCAAAGACCTCCTAAGCAGATATCCAAGCAACAGCCACCCCTCAACAATACCCACAAATCACATATCTCACAAAATCAGTGTGCCTCACAGTCACAGCCCATAAGGCCAAACAACACACCAAATACACTTGTTATAGGGGACTCTATTGTTCGGCACACTGACGTCCCACTCACCAGACTGAACAAGGGGAAGGTTACTGTAAGCTGCCTGTCGGGTTCCAGGATCCACCACATAACGCAAGCACTCAGGTCACTCCAAAGCAAGTACAAGTATGACTCCGTCATTGTCCATGCTGGTGTGAATGACCTGAGATGTACCTCCCTGGCCTACATGAAAAGAGACATAGAGGAGCTCTCTGACCATGTAGCCCAGGCTGGTATGTCCCTGACCTTGAGTAGCATCTTGCCCTCACCAAGAATGATGCCACAGTATAAAGACAAAATGATCAGTTTCAAAAACTGGCTAAAGTATTGGTGTCATTCAAAGGGGATCCAGTGTCTGTCAGCCTGGGATGACATGCTCGACAAGCCACGTTGCTTCGCTAGGGACGGCTTGCACCTGTCACCCTTAGGCTTTCGTATACTGGCCAAGGCTCTTGCCACCCCCATAGTGCCTTTTTTAGGCAAGGCTCAAAGTACAAACCCACTTCCATAGACAACTCAAAGATAAACAAACTAAAGATAATGCTACTCAATGCCAGAAGTCTAAACCTCAAGATGCACACACTCGAGACTCTCCTCAGTATGGAGAAAATCGATGTCTGTGCAGTAACAGAAACCTAGCTCAAGACTCCTGAGAGCACCCCAGCACTACCAGGTTATAACTCATACCATGCGTTTCGGCCCCAAAACTCGGACCGAAGCACAAAAGGAGGGGGAGTATCTATATTCATCAAAGATACCTACACCTCCAGGTTAGTGGCACTGCATGAAGCATCGGAAACCATCCATGTGCAACTAACAGCGGGCAAAACTGCCTTTCAGTTTGTAGCCTGCTACAGAATACCCTCCCTATTACAGGAACCCCACTTGGCATTCCTGAGAACACTGGAGAATATGAAGGTCTCTCCAAACGCTATGTTATTGGGTGACTTCAACTACCCAAACATTGACTGGGAAAACTACTCAAGCCCAAACACCCTCTCCCAATGGTTCCTTGAATTTATAAACTCTAACACAATGGAACAACTGGTCACCACTCCCACAAGAGGGAACAACATATTGGACCTGGTCATCACCAACATGGGGACTCTATGTTCCACACCAGAGGTAAACCCCTCATTGGTAAGATCAGACCATAAACAAATTTCCCTGGACATCCATATCCTGTCCCCACCCCCAGCCAAGGAAATCACTGTAAAGAATTTCTCCAAAGCCAACTTTGCACTTCTGAAGACTGAGGTGGAATCCTTCAAAGCCCCTGGGCCAGAGGATAATACAGCCCAATCCGCAGAATCCTTTACAAATGCATTCTATGAGCACCTGCAGGAATGCATGAATCATGCTATCCCAAATAAAACCAAGACTCACTCCTCCAAAAACAGGAGACCGGTCTGGTGGACCCCAGCCATAAATAAGCTATACAACAGAAGGAGGAAGCTACTACATGACAGAGCAAAATCCCAAAAAGGGAAGGCATCTCTGATCAGTATTAGCAAGAAACTTCGATCCCTCATAAAATTATCAAAGGCCAGTTTGAAATAAAATTGCCCTAGACACTAAAGATAATCACAAGGCCTTCTTTAGTTATGTCAGAAACATGGGCGGAAACTCCCAGATATGCTCTGAATTGTTGCATAACGGTACAAAATATACTGAACCTACAGACATAGCCAACATCCTGGCAGACAGATTCAGCGCAAACTTCTCCCCCCTTTCCCCCCCAAAGGAGCAAACGCCTATCCCAACTGAATGTAACCTCCTGGACATCACAGGTGCACAGGTGAAAGCTGCCCTCTCCAAAGCAAAAAACACAGCATCTATGGGACCGGACGGTGTCCCAGGCTGCGTCTTACACGAGCTCCAAGAAGAACTGAACCCTCACATTAAGTCACTGTTCAAACTTTGCCTTACTACAGGATATGTACCCAAAGAATGGCATAAAGCTACAGTGGTCCCACTCCACAAAGGTGGTGCCACAACAGACCCCGGAAACTATCTCCCCATAAGCCTGACTAGTCTGGTCTGTAAAGCTATGAAGCGTATTATCATGGAACTCATAAACAAAGACATTGGGAACCTCCAGACACTGGACCCTACCCAATTCGGCTTTAAGGGCATATCTTGCCTCTTAAACCTAGTTGATTTCTTTGAAACAGTTACCAAAGCCATAGATGAGGGCAAGGTAGTCCACACAGCCTACCTGGACCACGCAAAAGCCTTCGACACAATACCCCACTCAGGCATCATAAATAAGCTTACCAGCTTAAATATCAACCCCTATATTACAAGATGGGTTGCAAACTGGCTCAGAGATAGAACCCACATGGTCGGAATCACAGGTGCCATGTCCGAATCCAAAACAGTTACAAGTGGCATCCCACAGGGCTCAGTTCTGGGACCTCTCTTGTTCGGTATATACTTCTCTGAGGTTTAGGCTAACACGGGGGGATTATGGCTGACAAAGTTCGCAGATGACTGCAAACTGGGGGCCATAATCGAATCTCCAGCTGACACAAGCATCCTCCAAAAGGGTCTCACAGAGACGGATGCTTGGTGCCAGAGCCACGGCCTCAAGCTAAATGCTAAAAAGAGCATAGTCATCCCCTTTGGGAAAAACAAGGTGCCCACAAATTACCACATAGGTGGTAATCCATTAAGTACGGAAGAAGTAATTAGAGATTTGGGGACCAACGTAGATAGTAATCTCTCCTTTGATAATCACGTTTCCAAAGTGGTTAGAAAGACCTTCTATATAGCCCATCTTATCACAAAAGGGTTCGCATCTAGATCAAGAGAGGTCATTGTGCCCCTCTATTCGTCACTCATCAGGCCCATAATTGAATACAATGCCCCTTTTGGGATGTACCTTACCTGACACCTGCAGCAACTGGAGAGACCCCAAAAGTACCTCACCAAGAGGATCATGGGCTACAAACAGATGTCCTATGCAGCTCGAGTAAAGAAACTCCAGCTCTACTCAGTTGCTTACCGCCTACTCAGAGGCGATCTATGCCTGATGTACAAAGCCATGTCAAACCCAGAATTAATGAACATGCTCCACCTCAAAAAATCCAAGTCCCTTAGAGCTACACACTCCAGGGACCTAAACCTCAGCACAAAAATAAATAGGACATGCTTGAGGGACAGATTCATTTCCCAAAGGCTCCCCTCACTCTGGAATAGAATCCCAATTCATGTTAGACATAGCCCCTCACTGACCCTCTTCAAGCGAAATTTGGACAAGTGGATGGGAAATCGCAAATTCACCCCTGGGATCTCTCCTGTGTCCCTGCTAGACAGAGGCACAGTAAACTAATCTTAAAAGGGTACCGTCTGTGACCTACTTTACAGAGGCACAGTAGGCTAATCTAATAGGGAGGCGGAAGCCAAATACACTCTGGTTAGGCTTATAAATGCCCTAGGGCAGATAGCCTAGTATCTACCTATGAACCTATGAAGGAATAAACCCCTTTATAATGCACTACATAGCTAGCTGGCTCATGAGTAGGATCTAAGAGGTAAGGATCAGTGGGGCCATTTCCACAGAGAGGCTGAATGCCAGTAGAATACATCAGGGATCTGTGCTGGGCCTGCTCCTCTTTGGCATCTACTTCTTGGATGTCAAAGACAATGTCAAAGGCCTCTGGCTGATGAAGTTCAAAGATGATTGCAAGTTGGGAGCAGTCATTTAATTCCACCAAGATGAAACACCCTTCAGAAAGGTCTAACACAGACAAATGCTTGGTGCCAAAGCCATGGCTTAAAACCCATTGCCATGAAATGCATTACAGAACCATTTGGGAAGTCAAGGACTAAAAGATCATCAACCAAAATACTTAAAAGTTGATTTACTAGTCAGGGATCTGGGAATTCATGTAAACAGTAACCTAACCTTCAACCAACATGTGTCCGAGTTAGTAAGAAAATCCTTCTATGTTGCTCAACTTATAAATAAGTGCATGACATCTAAGTCCACAGAGGTCAGTGCAATACTGTATTTGGCCCTTATCTTGTCCATCATAAGTATAATACCCTAGTTGGTATGTATCTGACCAGACACATGCAGCACCTGGAACATTCACAAAGGTTTCTTACAAAAAGAATATAGGTTGGAAACACAATGTCCTATGCTGATCATCTCAAAGCCCTGTCTCTTTACACTGTATCATACAGACTTCTGAGACGTGATCTTGCCTGGCATACAAAGCATCCCTAGACCATGTTTTGATGAACCTTTTGCATATCTGCAAATTAAACAGCATCATAACTACTAGATCAAAATACCTACATTTTGCTTGTGACATAAATAGAACATGTTGGAGAGACAGACGTCTATTCTCTGGAACATTTTCCCCATCCATTTGAAGTAGAGTTCCTCTCTAACCCTATTTAAGTGCAACTTGGTCCAATGGATGTGTAACTGGAATTTCACTCATGGTGAGGTGCCTATGTCTCTGATGGGCAGAAGCAGTCAGTAAATCATCCTCTACATAAATTACATTTGTGGGTCACATTTGAGTTGCATGGCTAGGTTTATAAAATTATAATCATTAGTGTAGTGTATACCTATGAGCCAATGAATGATCAGAGTGAAACATAAACTGCTGAGTAGAGAAATCCCCTGTAAAATGTTATGTTTTTTGAAGCAAACTTATACATGGATGCAAGTGGACTGATAGTGAAGAGTTAGCACTTAGGATTAATGTAATATGAGTGGAACCACAAGAACAACAGGATCACATGTGATGGAAAATATACTAATCTTGTAATGAAAGAAATGTACTACTAAGACTTTACAAGGGAAGTGAGCACACTTGTATTACTTGAGACAATCTGTTGCCATTTATGACTGAAAAATACATGCCCAATGTCCCTGTCCTCTACTATACTCCTAATGATCTATAATCTACAAACTCATAGGTGTAGCCCAAATAACTATTTCATTCAAATTCAATGTGGAGAAGTCAATGATGTTCTGTAAGTCTTTTTCCTGTATTCCGAAAGATGGCTTCACTAGTTACAACACCTGTACGCGTATTATCATTAACTTTGTCTGTCAGTTTTGTATTCAGTGTATCCTGAAAGAGGGCAAATCTGATCCATTCCAAAATGTAGTGGTCAGCACATATGGGTAACTATCATCAGAACTTATGTTACCATATTCTGATTAAAGTATTTGTAAAAGTATTCCACACATACTATGATGAACTCATTTGCAGATGTGGCCTGCATACATATTACATAGTATTTTAGCCTAAGAAACTACCCCATAACTGTAGCTGTTTGCTTAACAGATTCTCATTCTTAAGAGCAAACTATAATGGTTTATTGGAAGGATTAATCTAACATGCACTATTATAAGCAGGTGACATGTGGGTCATACCTAATTTTGTGAGTTTGTCTACAATGCCTGACTCTTATATTGTGTCAGTTGATTTGGCATGATCAAGGTTGGCATTATGCACCATTTTGTTTTAGTGATCTTTTCTTATGTTCATAGGTGTTTACTAGGCTAATGGCCATGGAACCTTTACAAGCCTAGCCCATAGAAGTGCCCTGGCTTCGTGCTGCCGAACGTTAGTTCCCAGTGCCTTTATCAAGTAGAGCCACTGGAGTGATCCCTGGGGGTGAACTTTCTATTTCCCATCCACTCATCAAGATTTCTCTTGAAGAGGGCCAGTGAGGTGCTCTGCTTGACATATATGGGAAGTCTATTCCAGAGCATGTTCTGTTGATTTTGGTAATGAGGTTGAGGTCTCTGGAGCATGTGGTGCAGAGGGATTGGGATTTCTTTAGATGTAGCATTTTCTAACAGAGCTGACTTTGTAAGTCAAGCAGAGATCGCTTCTTAGTAGACGATATGAGACAGAGAATAGCTGGAGTTTTTTGAGTCTGTCCATTTAGGACATGTGTTTAAGACCTAGGATCCTCTTTGTAAGGTACTTTTGTGGCCTCTCCAGCTGTTGCAGGTGTCTGGTAAGGTACATACCAAATGGGGCATTATACTCTATGATTAGTCTAAAGAGGGAAGAGTAGAGAGAAATGATGATCTCTTTCTTCCTGGATGCAAAACCCTTGGTAATGAGATGTGCCATATAGAAGGACTTCCTGACCACAGTGGCAATGTGGTAGTTAAAGGAGAGGGTGCTGTCAACCTGTGTCCCCAGATCTCTTATAATACCTTCAGTGTTCAGTGGGCTGCCATCATTGTGGTAATTAGTGGGAACTGAGTTTTTCCCAAAGAGGATGATGGTGCATGTTTTGGCATTAAGCTTAAGGCCATAGTTTTGACAGCAGTCATTGGTCTCAGTGAGGCCTTTCTGTAGGATGTCTGCATCACTTGGGGGGTTAGTAATGGCTCCCAGCTTGCAGTCGTCTGTGAACGTGGTCAGCCAGAGTCTCTCCGTGTTGGTCTGAACTTCTGAGAAGTAGATGCCAAACAGGAGAGGACCCAGGACTGATCCCTGTGGGACTCCACTCGTGACTGGTTAGCAGTCTAAATTGGAGTGTGCTCCTTTCACACTGTGGGTTCTGTCTGTGAGCCAGTTTGCAACCCACCTACCGATATAGGGGTTGATGCCTAGTTTGGTGAGTTTATCATTAATTCCTGAGTGAGGAATGGTATGAAAGGCCTTGGCCAGACTGAGGTAGGCTGTATGAACTGCCTTACCCTCATCCACAGCTCTGGTGACTGACTCAAAGAAGACAGCCAGGTTGAGCAGGCATTATCTACCTTTCACAAATCCAAATTGTGTGGGGTCTAGAGTTTGGAGATTCCCTATATCCTTGTTAATTAGGTCCATGGTGATGTGCTCCATAGCCTTGCATATCAGACTCGTCAGGCTAATGGGGTGGAAATTTCCAGGGTCTGTAGTCACTCCTCTTTTATTGAGAGGGATGACTGTAGAAGTGTGCTATTTGGTAGGGACAAAGCCAGAGGTAAGGCTGTGAGTGAACAGGGCACACAGATGTGTTACCAGTTCACTTTGTAATTCATGTAGAACACAGCCATGGAAGCTGTATTCTTGGCCTTGGACAATGCGGCTTTAACTTGTGCTGCAGTAATGCTGGGTGCAAGGCATTATTCTGGTATTAAGATTGGTCCTTTGGGGGGGGGGTAAAGTTGCCACTGACTCTGTTGGCCAGTATTTTAGCAATATCTGTTGGCTCAGTATAGGAGGTATCACTGTTCAGTAACACGGATCAAATCTGGGTATTGCTATGGAGATTCTTTATATAACTGTAGAAGGCTTTATGGTTGTTTTTAGTGTCTGCCACAATTCTGCCTTCATAGCTGGCTTTGGAGGTTTTGATGAGGGATCTCAACTTTTTCCTTGAGGCTAATAAGAGAATTTTTCCACTCTTGGGACTTCACCTTTTTCTACAACAGTTTTGTCCTTCTGTTGTAGAGTTTATTAATAACAGGGAACCTCCAGATTGGCTTCCTTTTTTTTGGAGGAGAGCGTCTTGGTTCTTTTGGGTATGGCTAGTTCCATGCATTTATGTACGTGTTCATACAGTGCATTGGTGTATGATTTGGCAGTCATGCATCTATTTTCCATTGGCATAGGTTCCATGAAGTTAGCCACCTCTGTTTTTAGGAGACCAAAGTCAGCTATGGAAAAGTTTTTCATGGTGGATACTTCTGCAGGACATGTGGGTGAGACGTGGATTTCATGATGATTAGTTTGTGGTTGGATCTAACCAGGGAAGAATTGACAATTGGTATAGAGCAATTGTTGCCCATGTTAGTAATAACCAGGTCAAAAATATTGCTTCCTCTAGTGGGAGTAAGAATGAGCTGGTCCAGGGTATTGGAATTGGTGAATTATAGTAAGTGTTTGGCCAGTGCATGAGTAGTTTTCCCAGTTGATGGAGGGGTAGTTGAAGTCACCTAGTATGAGAGTGTTGGGTTGGATCTTAATAGTTTCCAGGGTGCTTAAGAATGTGGAGTGAGAGTCTTGGGACATGGTTGGGGACCTATAGTAGGCTACAATCTGAATCACCATCTTACCCAATGTTAGTTGTACCTGGAGTATCTCAGATGTGTTATGCTGGGCTACTAGTCTGGAGGTGTGCATATCCTTTATGAATATGGAGATGCCACCACCTTTGTAGCTTCAGTCCATGTTCTGGGCCCAAAAAGTGTGGAATGAGTTATAGCCTGGTAGTGCAGGGGTGCTTTCTGCTGCTTTAAACCAAGTCTCCGTTACAGCACAAATGTCAATTTTCTCCATTTTGAGGAGTGCTTCGAGCGAGTGCATCTTGAAATTTAGACTTCTAGCATTGAGCAGCATGACCCTCACATTGCATTTATTTATAGCTGTTACAGTGGTAATTTGGTCTTTAGACACCACCTAAAAAGGCACTATAGGGGTGGCAAGACCCTTAGCCAGTACCCAGAAACCCAGGATTGACAGATACAGGCTATCTCTGGCAAAGCATCGATGTCTGTCAATCATGTTATTCCAAGCAGGCAGATACTGGATCCCCTTAGAATGACACTAGAAATTTAGCCAATTGTTGAAGTCAGCCATTTTCTGTTTGTACTGCTGTATCATTCTGGGTAATGGTAGGATGCTGCTCAGGGCTAGGGTCATAATTGCCTGGGCAACATAATCTGAGAGCTCCACCATGTCTCTTTTCATGTAGTCCAGTTAGGAGCATCTCAGGTCATTCACACCCACATGGATAATGACAGAGTCATACTTGTACTTGTTGTGGAGTGACCTGACTGAAATTGAAATGAAATTCACCATGTTGAGTAGGAATGACAGCCCTTAATAAAATAAATGCTACTTTGTATCAGGTTTCTGAAGGATTCCTATATAATTTTTATCATTTCCATGATGATTCTTTCCATGGTTTTGCATATGGGAGTAGTGTGCTATATGGGTCTGTAGTTGCCTGAGTCAATGTATGGCCTGACCTTGAGTAAGGGAATGGAAACATGCAGTCTTCCATTCACTTGGTACAAAACCTGTTTGAGGCTGTGGTTAAATATTAATTCCAGTAGTCCTGGTAGGACGTTTCATGCTGTTAAGGAGGGATCCCAGGATATTATTATTATCAAGGCCCATCAATGTAGTATGCTCAGTGTTGGAGCATGCATTGAGGACCTGTTTCCTCATGATAGCTGAGAGTTATAGTTAAGGGTATTTCCTGAGGGGTGTGTAGGGGGAGGGGGGAAAAGTGGAACTGAGCTTGTCAGACAGTAAATTTGCTATATCCTCTAGCTTAGTATTGGTGATTACATTTACAAGTAGTTTAGCACATTGTTGTTTATTGCCTATGAGGTTGTGGACAGAGATGAAGAATGTCTTGCAATTGTCCTTGGCTTGGGAAGCTATTTCTCCCTCAAATTTGGCTTTGGTGGACATGAGCTCTTTGTTTAGACTGATTTCACCTTACTTTGTATTGTACTTCCTAATTCTTGCCATGGTTTTCTATCTTTTTGTTATACAGTCTTGTAACATACCCTCATCTGGGCCAGTAATCACGGAGCTTGAATCCTCACCACTGGCACCAGTGAGGGTTGTTCACTTTGGAACAAAAATACACACAGTATTTCCAGATGCAGCTCTCTGCACCAAGCAGATTTTCCCTTAAGAGCACACAGGGAACACACTCTCAGTCCAGGGTCTGGATTTTCCTCCCTCTCTTTCTCTCCAGGCTCCAGTAAGACTCCCCACTGGCACAGCTATAGAGCTGAGTCCTCAGCCAAGTGTCACAGGCCATCTCCTCCACCACCATCTCTGTGAAACCAGTGCTCTGTTTACCTGCTCCAAGTAAGTGACACACACATACTCTTTAAGTTTTGATTTACACACACACATACACACACACACACACACACACACACACACACACACACACACACACACACACACACACACACACACACAACTGGTAAAAGCTGGCCAAGATTTACTAGCTATGCCCTTCAGTACAGACTATAAGGTAGATACTACCACCAGGACACTCCAAAGACAGCTACTCTAAGGCACTTACAAGGGTACCCCATTGTACTGAGTGAAATTAGTACTAATACCAATGGTAATGTTGACCAGACAGCAAGGCTTTAAGGAGCAGTCACAATGTCACCAAATAAATATAAGTACTCTCAAAGGTTAAAATATTCTCAAATGACCAGCCACAATGAAATGTTTAAATATATTTAATAATAAATAATAAAAGAAAATGAAAATATTAAATATTAATGTACAATAAACACTAGAGTTTCAACACAGGAAACATTAAAAATAATACAGATGGATAGATTCACGCAGTTACAGGAAAATAGTTCTTAACTATATATTTTACTGACTGATCTAAAGAAGTACTATTCCCTGGTTACTCACTAAAGCAGGGCAAGATGAAGTGGGTGAGAAATCTTTCTATCTCAGATTCCAAAAAACAGACTGCAGTGAGACTTCAGGCTCATCTAGTATTAAAACATCATTTTTGTGCAGGATTACAGAATGACATCACATAAGTCTGGTCATCTGACTTCTGGTTCCCATACTACCCCCTTTACTAGAAACTAAAACAGAATCTTGCATACATGTTTTACCGTAGACACAGATAGAGCTTTGCTAAGATGTGTTGCAGCTTCTGGACATCATAAAACAATTTCTAACTTCCACCCTTCCAGAGTAGCAATTAGTTCACCCCCAAGGACAATACAGAAGGCTTCCTAGTACAGACTTTTTGTTTCTGGCTGCATTAAGACCTACAAGATACAATCTTTATGGCCTAAATTAAGTAATTTCAGGTTATTTTTCTAAAAGTTGTCTTAGGCTGAGCTTAACCTTTTCTCTTCCAGTATCCTCTGTTACAATATTAATTTCAACAGTTCTAATCAAACATACATGTGTATTTCTTTTTTCTGTCAAGCAGGACACACTGTTAGTGCATTTTTAATACAAGCAGCTTTACAAATGCATTTTCAACACAAGCACCTGTAGAAATCATTTTGATATACAAACGATATATAATTCTTTACAAAACTCCGGTTAGCTATGCTAGCATAAGTTACGCATTCACTGCCCTACTCCTTCTGGCATAGCTGGCAATATCTCACATCATCAGAAGTCTATTGATATGTATGGTACACAATGCCTAAAAAGGGAACTATAGGGGTGGACAAGGTTTTAGCCAATATTCGAAAGCCTAGAGGGGACAGTTGCTGGCCATGCTGTGGTTTGTCAACCATATCCTCCCAGACTGATAAATATTGTAGAGCCCCACATGACACCCAAAACTAAGTCAATTGTTGAAGTGAATTATTGAATCAGAACTAGATGAGAACTGCGAAAGAAGGGAAGATAGTGGAAGAGGTTAACAACTTCAGTTATCTGGGTGGGATATTTGAGAAAAAGGGAAGTCTGAATGTGAAAATAAAAAAAATAGAATCAGAGGGGCTATAGCCTGCTGTCTAAGAATGTCAGGGTAGTGTATGACAGTAGAAAGCAAAAGAAGCTGAAAAGCAAGATGTACTAAACAGTAGTGGGACCAGGATTACTGTATGGTACAGAAGCCTAGGTAGTAAATGCAGAGCAGTTGGGGAAGCTAGAGGTGATGGATTTAAATTGCCTGTGACAGGTGGTAGGATACACACTGTGGGACAGACGAAGGATTAAGGACATAATAGCAGAAGCCAGAGTATCTCCAAATGTAGAAACAGTCAAAGAAAACAGATTAAGATTATAGTAACTTGGGCACATGTGCAGAAAAGCAGAAGACAATTGCTTGAAGTAAACTTGGTATAGACAAGGAGAAGGCAAGAAGAAATGAGGGCATCTAGCAAAGAGATGGACGGATTGTGAGACAGAAGACCTGCAACTGTCAGGCATGAGTGTCAAAGAAGACAGGAAAGAGTCACTATATAGAAAGAGATGGCTACAGTTAAGACACCCCAGCCCCATTTGAAAATTTGAAAGGGAGAGGTTGTTGATGATGACAATGATGATGATGGTAAGCGGGATCTTTTTGTGGTTAGCCATTCGTGTAGTTGTAGCAGGTCTTCTTGATGTTTACATTGGATCTATTGAAGTGTAGGGATTGACCTGAAGATGATCACGCCATTTGTATAGATAAGTAGTGGTTGTTGGGGTAGGTATGAACTCTCAGGGTGTGATCCTGACACAGAGTGTCAAAGGTAGTGTATGACAGAAGAATGCCAAAGAAGCCGAAAAGTAAGGTATACAAAACCGTGGTGTAACAAGTACTATTTAAATGTTGTGGTCATGTTGTAGGCAGACTGAATTCAATGTGGAATGCAGTGGAATGTTGGAGTGGGTAGGGATGGTTACTTATGCAGGTAAGGTTTTGAGGGCTTGCAGTTTTTAGTTACACCTCAGGGTTTCAAGGGCAAAATCTCATTGACACTCAGGCTATACCCTTTACTGTAAGTTTTCACTGAGCACCTGCTTTTAACACTACTTATTGGACGGCAGGGCAGCTGTTATAAGTAAAATACCATCAGCATAAGGTTTCTAAGCCCAAAATGAAATATTTTTTTTATTTCAGTTATGTAACATTTATGCTTAATTCAAACATTCTACAAATTCATACTTTAAGATCATGGTGTCAATAAAATATTAGTCATTTTCTTAAAATATTGGTCATTTTCTTAAATTATCCTTATGGTATTATTGTTAAAGGATTCATACTGCAAAGCACCCTGGGGTCAGAAAAGTTAAAATAAAATGCATTAGCAAATAAAGTCATAAATCAGCAGCAGAATAAATGTCTTTCACACAAGAACTTTGTCTAGTTTTTTATTTTTTTATTATGGACTGATTACAATAAATTCCTTTACAGAAATGGGTTTCAGAGCCATATCTAGGTTTATTTTGTGTTTCTGCTTAAAAGGATTATAATATCATTTGATAAAAGTAAAGGCATGAGCACCACTTTGTACAGAAACTTGAGTATTAAGTCGGTTTGAACAGTTCAATCCCTCACTGTCATAGCTACATTAGAAATAGAAAGCAAAGACTGGACGACAGGAAGTAGTAATGAAACTAGACATAATTTTCTAATTTTAGGGCAGGTGACCAAGTAATGGAATACATGTACACACACACACACACACACACACACACACACACACACACACACACACACACACACACACACACACACACACACACACACACACACACACACACAATGTATATATGTGTCAGAAATACATTATCATATATGTGTACAGAAATGCACATATACAGAGATGCACACACACACACACACACACACACACACACACACACACACACACACACACACACACACACGAGGAAATATATTGTGAGTCTGGTGGTCAGTTTAAGCAGTTAGATTATGTGTTCTTACATTCTGCGTCCCAGTTCTCTGTGCTGGCAGCTTGGGTGGGCAGTGCAGGAATTTGCTATTCTGGATAAACAGCTTTCTTTTGTCAGAAATTAATGGGAATTTGTGCAGCATGGGTAACTGCCTAATGGATGTTAATTACTCAACTATTGCTATCTTATTGCCTGACAGCAGTCATATTAAACTCTTGCCCTTTAGCGATGATTAAAGTATGGCTAACTTTTCACTGGTATTTGCATCACATAGATGGCCTAGAGTAGTTCCAGCATATCCACTTTTGAAAATTAGACTGTCTCAATGAGAACTGTTCCAATACTGAGTTTGTCTGATTCCCGGAACAAAAGAAAAGCAGCATAGATAGTCTTCAGTATTATAGGCATTGTCATTTAGAGAAACACATGTATCTTTGTTAATTTTGCATACATTTCATATTGTTTTAAAGATATTTTGCTGTCCTTAGAATTTATATTATTTTCTATTTGAAATTATTAACATTCTCTGGATTTATTTTTTTCCTCTCCTCAGTGTCTGTGTGTGTGTGTGTGTGTGTGTGTGTGTGTGTGTTTGCTGCAAACAGTGTATATGTGTATGTATATATATATATATATATATATATATATATATATATATATATATATATATATACATATATATACATATATATATATATATATATATATATATATATATATATATATATATATATGCTATATATAGGTACATGATGTGAGTGCATGCTGTGGGTCTGCATCATTTAAATTTGCATATTGTCAGGCTTTGTAGTATAAACAGTTATGTAATTACTCTTTGGTAGGTCTTTATATCATGCATGTATTCTAGACAGCATTTGCATTTTTTCTTTCCTGTGCTCATTTTAGTGTTTTTTTCTTCACATTCATTTCCCTATGAATTCATCAGAACTTGACATTTTATGGTAATTCTCTATTATTTATTTGTTTATTTATTTTTAATGTGAGTTATGTTTCCAATCTTCTGCTTTTGAGGACTTGCAGTAGGATATATAAATGACCTAAGTAAAAAGCATTAGAATCAGTTTGGAGGTCATTCTGTCCATGATATTGATAGGTATATACTACACACCATGTTACTGACAGGTGTGTACTAGTCACCATGTTACTGACAGGCATGTATTACACACCATGTTACTGACAAGCATGTACTACACATCATGTAACTGATAGGTGGGTACTATACACCATGTTACTGACAGGCATATACTACACAGACAGACATACATTCTTGCCACTCTAGTCAATGTTCTGATGTGGAATATTTATGATGTGCTGGCATGTAGTTCAATGTGGTCTTCATGTTATAGGCAGATTGAGTTCAATGTGGACTGCAAGGGGGTGCTGGAGTGGGTAGGGATGACTATGCAGGTCAGGTAAGATGCACAGCAAGACAGCCTATGCATCCACTGGAAAATTGTGGGGCTCCATGTCAGTTATGCCAGCTAATTTATGGATGTACAACTTCACACAGTGTCTGTAAAATGCATGCACCAATGTAATAACATAAATATGTCAGGGGTGCAAACTTGACATCGCCTTTATGACCCAGGTGTGAATATATTGCATGTTCTTAGGTAGGGATGTCTGAGCACAGTGCAGCAACATACAGTGGAATGTATACCTGCTGAATGTATGGCAAAATATGGCACAACCAGACAGCAATACAACACATGTAATAGGAACCCAGCAGAGGCAGCATAAGTGTCCTCACTGAGCAGCAGCATCATGGTGACAGTAAGGAGATATAGCAGGAGCAGTATGTATGTCCTTCACTGATGCAACACCTGCATAAACAGAAGGAAATTATGAGTTTGGCCAGAAGAAGTCAGCAATGTGGGGCACACAAAAAAGGATGGCTTACACCTACAACTAAACTACCCATCTGGAGGGGATAGCCTCACTCAGATTTGCATGTCATGAACTCAGTGTTTGCAGGTCTGCTTTGATTTGCTGAGCTTGCAAGTGTCAGACACACACAGACACAGATGCACACAGACACACTCAGACATGTACACACACATATGCACACATGCACACAGATGTAGAAGCATGCATTCATACAAATATATGCTTATATGCATAATGTCTCTATCTCTCACATACACACACATGTTCACATTGCACACATGTGCACACATACACAGACACACACACACACACACACACACACACACACACACACACACACACACACACACAAAGTGGCAGTCACGCACACATGCATCCACACATACAGTCACACATATTCACTCCCAGTGACTGAGATAAAATCGTGCACGTGCATATGTGTGTTGGCACCTCCTTTTCCAGTCATACACAAGGCCTTCAGGATGAGTGCTGTATGCCAAGCTAGGTGACCAAGTGTGACATGATTAGTGGTAAAGTCATTGAATTACTAAGGGAGCATATGCCATATTATCTGTTTGAGAGTATGGGCCAGCATCTGTATTGCACTAGTCTTTTCTTCTCCATGGATGATATTGTTGTCTTGTAGTATAATGCATCCACATTGGTTTGGCCTGTTCTTCTGCAGCTATGTATCTGATGTGCATAGATAACAACTCTAGTCGACTTGCTACAAAGCATTATGGCACTGTTTTATGACCTGCATGGAAATACATAGCTAATGTGAAATGTGTATCAGTTATTGAAACATTCATATCTATGATGGTCTACTTTTACAGTTCTTTGTACCTTGACTACCCTGGGCAGTTTTTTGCACATTTTTGTCACCATCAGAGTCCACTGCACTAAGTTCAGTGCTGTGGAGTCTGTCTTCTTACTGCATCTTGTGTTCAGTGTGCCTGTCACAGAATAGTGCAGGCAGTGATATACCAATTGCTCATCTGTATATGGCTCTCAGAAAGCCAACCTTTTTGGTGTGCAATGGTGAACTTTTTCTTTGGTCCTGTTGCACAGTCATCTATGAGTCTAAACTGGACCACCTCAGGCCTTATTTTTGATCATAAGCCATTTGCACTGGGGAACCTCACTCTATGAACGCAGACCAGCGATCACTTTTGAAGTTTTAGAGCTGGGTTGTTTCAGACTTTCTTCTTCTTTTCGCTATTCTTCCACCTTTTTCCTTTTGTGCTGATGGTGCATTTTCTTTTTCATTTTTAAACTTAGTTCTTGTTTTTAGTAAAAGTAGAATTTTGCTAATGGTCCTTTTTTAATTTGCTTTAATGTGCTTTTTTCTGTGTTATTTACTTTTTTCTCTTTTTTCCTTCAATTGCTTTAGTTAGTTTTGCAATGTACTGGTTCGTGAGTACATTTCCTTTCCTGTATTTTGACTTCACATAGAGTTGCTTTTATGCTGTACAATTTATCTTAACATTATTATCTGTGTTTTCTTATTCTTTTGCATAGAAAATTAAGGCGTTGAATTATCATAAGAAATTAGTTGGTGTGTGTGTGTGTGTGTGTGTGTGTGTGTGTGTGTGTGTGTGTGTGTGTGTGTGTGTGTGTGTGTGTGTGTGTGTGTGTGTGAGACTGTGTGAGTGTACTTCATGACCTTTTGTAATTGCTGCTGATTTGATGCTACACTAATATTCTTTTTCTAATGTGCTTGTTTCTTCCTGTTGCCAAAGAGTTGTACTTACTTGTTCTATATAAATGGCAATTTGGCCACTAATTCAGGTAAAAGACAACCTAACAAAGCCATGATCTAATAGAAAAAAATGATATACAGTCCAGTCCACATAAGAATACACTTTGATATAAAATAAAACAAAAAAACATATTGAACGCTTTCATCTCTGCTAAGGAGACTTCTTCAGAATACATTTACTTCCATTGCCTAAACCCTTTATAAATTATACACATCAAAGCATCATTAGTTGTCCCACCAATCCATATTCAATGTAGTAAATTGGTCATAAACTTTTAAAATGCCACATTAAAACTATATACGAGTAAAAATTGTTCGTAAATAAAAACTCACTAGTACACATTTCTGTAAATGTTGTAAAGACATATATACAATCTACTAATAACACACACTATATTCAAATCATATTAGTCTTCTCTATTAACATAGGTATAATATATATTGAATATGGATTGGTGGGACAATTAATGATGCTTTGATGTGTATAATTTATAAAGGGATTAGGCAATGGAAGTAAATGTATTCTGAAGAAGTCTCTTTAGCAGAGATGAAAGCACTCAGTATGTTTTTTTGTTTTGTTTTATATTAAAGTGTATTCTTATGTGGACCAGACTGTTTATCATTTTTTTCTATTTGGTTATGTATTCATTTTTATTTCATTCTTAGTGTTGGTTAAAACCATGATCTAGGCAGGCATTACTACTGCTTCAGCTAATGCATCAGCAGACCATCATACATTGCGTGTTCTTAGGTAGGGGTGTCTGAGCACAGTGCAGCAACATACAGTGGAATGTATACCTGCTAAATGTATGGCAAAATATGGCACAACCAGACAGCAATACAACACATGTAATAGGAACCCAGCAGAGGCTGCATAAGTGTCCTCATTGAGCAGCAGCATCATGGTGACAGTAAGGAGATATAGCAGGAGCAGTATGTATGTCCTTCACTGATGCAACACCTGCATAAACAGAAGGAAATTATGAGTTTGGCCAGAAGTCAGCAATGTGGGGCACTCAAAAAAGGAAGCCTTGCACCTACAACTAAACTACCCATCTGGAGGGGATAGCCTCACTCAGATTTGCATGTCATGAACTCAGTGTTTGCAGGTCTGCTCAGATTTGCTGAGCTTGCAGGTGTCAGACACACACAGATACAGATGCACACAGACACACTCAGACACATGTATACACACATATGCACACATGCACACAGATGTAGAAGCATGCATTCATACAAATATATGCTTATATGCATAATGTCTCTATCTCTCACATACACACACATGCTCACATTGCACACACACACACACACACACACACACACACACACACACACACACACACACACACACACACAAAGTGGCAGTCACGCACACATGCATCCACACATACAGTCACACATATTCACTCCCAGTGACTGAGATAACATCGTGCATGTGCATATGTGTGTTGGCACTTCCTTTTCCAGTCATACACAAGGCATTCAGGATGAGTGATGCATGCCAAGCTAGGTGACCAAGTGTGGCATGATTAGTGGTAAAGTCATTGAATTACTAAGCGAGCATATGCCATATTATCTGTTTGAGAGTATGGGCCAGCATCTGTATTGCACTAGTCTTTTGTTCTCCATGGATGATATTGCTGTCTTGTAGTATAATGCATCCACATTGGTTTGGCCTGTTCTTCTGCAGCTATGTATCTGATGTGCATAGATAACAACTCTAGTCGACTTGCTACAAAGCATTATGGCACTGTTTTATGACCTGCATGGAAATACATAGCTAATGTGAAATGTGTATCAGTTATTGAAACATTCATATCTATGATGGTCTACTTTTACAGTTCTTTGTACCTTGACTACCCTGGGCAGTTTTTTGCACATTTGTAGCTAAAACTGTTCTATTGTCACTATCAGGGTCCACTGCACTAAGTTCAGTACTGTGGAGTCTGTCTTCTTACTGCATCTTGTGTTCAGTGTGCCTGTCACAGAATAGTGCAGGCAGTGATATACCAATGGCTCATCTGTATATGGCTCCCAGAAAGCCAACCTTTTTGGTGTGCAATGATGAACTTTTTCTTTGGTCTTGTTGCACAGTCATCTATGAGTCTAAACTGGACCACCTCAGGCCTTATTTTTGATCATAAGCCATTTGCACTGGGGAACCTCACTCTATGAACGCAGACCAGAGATCACTTTTGAAGTTTTAGAGCTGGGTTGTTTCAGACTTTCTTCTTCTTTTCGCTGTTCTTCCTCCTTTTTTCCTTTTGCGCTGATGGTGCATTTTCTTTTTCATTTTTTAAACTTAGTTCTTGTTTTTAGTAAAAGTAGAATTTTGCTAATGGTCCTTTTTTAATTTGCTTTAATGTGCTTTGTTCTGTGTTATTTACTTTTTTCTCTTTTTTCCTTCAATTGCTTTAGTTAGTTTTGCAATGTACTGGTTTGTGAGTACATTTCCTTTCCTGTATTTTGAATTCACATAGAGTTGCTTTTATGCTGTACAATTTTTCTTAACATTATTATCTGTGTTTTGTTATTCTTTTGCATAAAAATTTAAGGCGTTGAATTATCATAAGAAATTAGTTTGTGTGTGTGTGTGTGTGTGTGTGTGTGTGTGTGTGTGTGTGTGTGTGTGTGTGTGTGACTGTGTGAGTGTACTTCATGACCTTTTGTAATTGCTGCTGATTTGATGCTACACTAATATTCTTTTTCTAATGTGCTTGCTTCTTCCTATTGCCAAACAGTTGTACTTACTTGTTCTATATAAATGGCAATTTGGCCACTAATTCAGGCAAAAGACAACCTAACAAAGCCATGATCTAA
The DNA here is from genome assembly GCF_019279795.1 of Protopterus annectens. NCBI lineage: Eukaryota > Metazoa > Chordata > Ceratodontiformes > Protopteridae > Protopterus > Protopterus annectens. Next base: position 705,354,241 of record NC_056735.1, read on the forward strand.
TAGAAAAAAATGATAAACATTCCAGTCCGCATAAGAATACACTTTAATATAAAACAAAACAAAAAAACATATTGGACGCTTTCATCTCTGCTAAGAAGACTTCTTCAGAATACATTTACTTCCATTGCCTAAACCCTTTATAAATTATACACATCAAAGCATCATTAATTGTCCCACCAATCCATATTCAATGTAGTAAATTGGTCATAAACTTTTAAAATGCCACATTAAAACTATATACGAGTAAAAATTGTTCGTAAATAAAAACGCACTAGTACACATTTCTATAAATGTTGTAAAGACATATATACAATGTACTAATAACACACACTATATTCAAATCATATTAATCTTCTCTATTAACATAGGTGTAATAGATATTGAATATGGATTGGTGGGACAATTAATGACGCTTTGATGTGTATAATTTATAAAGGGTTTAGGCAATGGAAGTAAATGTATTCTGAAGAAGTCTCTTTAGCAGAGATGAAAGCGCTCAGTATGTTTTTTTGTTTTGTTTTATATTAAAGTGTATTCTTATGTGGACCGGACTGTTTATCATTTTTTTTCTATTTGGTTATTTATTCATTTTTATTTCATTCTTAGTGTTGGTTAAAACCATGATCTAGGCAGGCATTACTACTCCTTCAGCTAACGCATTAGCAGACCATCAGCCTCCCATGAAGTCAACCTCAAGTCACAGACCAGCCTAACCTGCAGCTTGTGGGTGGGGGGTGCAGAAGACATCCTGATCTCTATAAGTGAGAATGTAGTCACTCAGACAAGCAAGAGCCAACTGGACAGAACCATGAAGACTACTTTAGCCTGGACATTCAGAAACCATCAGCCTCCCCTGAAGCAGTTCCACATCACAAGCTGTTTTGGCCTGCATTTAGCGGGCATGAGATGAGATCCAATATCTTCAGACCTCCCCTATAGCTTTAATTCTTCACTGGTGCCCATCATCTATCCTGTTTCTGGGCCTAATGGGCCCATGAGAAAGCTTTCTTTAGTGCAGACAGCTGGGTATTTTGTCTTAAGACCACGATCCCTTCCCTAGTTGCAGATTTGAGCAAGTCTGTCATCACAGGGGCATTATGCCCCTTTCTTATGTACATATTTGCTGTCAAACATACACCACTAAGGGTTTGTGTCACCAGCTTGGAAGTGCCAGGCCCATGATGTCTAGTACAGATCATGTTTAGTGCATTGCAAACCTCTGCTTGTGTGGTGACAGCATACATCTCAACTTTTTAGCAGAAGAAATCTGGACAAAGGTGAAAAGTATGCTGGGACAAATGCCCAAAATCAGGGACAGATTTTAATTATTGCTCTTACAAAATTAGAACTTTTCAAGAATAAACAGTTTTGAATTAGCCTGCATCTTCAGAAAGATATGAAGTCTGAAACTTGTGTTTTTCATTATTTAGTGATTTCAGTACTCAATGATTTGTCAAAAAACACAAACTGTATGATGAACTGCCCAAAGATATAAAGCAAAAATAAGAACATTCTGTGATAATCTGGATAGTTGGGAGATGTGGCAGTCAGCCAAATGGAAAGAGTTCCCTTCTCTCAGGATAGGTGAGGCAGTACTGGCCTGTCATTCCTATTACCTCTGCCTGTTTCTTCCAGTTAAATTTCTGCTAATCAGACTTGTTTTATCCAGGTCATAGTCAGGGCTTTATTTGTCTAGGCAAGCAGCTGGGCTAATTTTACATCGCTCTTCACTAGCAAATCTTTCTGACTTTACATTATCTTGAATGTTATGTTTCATGATTATCTAATCACGTTTATGAGCTCCTTATCTCGTGGTGAGTGAGCATTGCTGTTGGCATGTTGTGCTTCTTGATTTTTGCTGTATAGGTTGCATGAAATGGCATGTTACTGCTTTTCATTAAGATTCCATTATCATTTATACTTTCAAATTGTTAGTGTTCGGTTGTTTGCTGGTGTTAATTACTGTGGAGTGGCAGAATTTTGTGTGAATCTCTGCCAGTTGAAATTTTATTCTCTTGGCTTGGTTTATATATTAGTATTTGCAAATTTCTACTGGCTGTGTCTAGCTCCACTGCCACATTGCTTTAGTAGTATAAAATGTGATGCGGGCAAAGAAAGTGCAGTGTTTGTTGTTACACCATGATATTCTTTTGCCTGCCTGTTAATGTTATTTACTGTACACTTTATAATTTATTTTTTATGTTTTGGACCATCTCTGAGATTCAGAAAAGGCAGAAGCCTTAACTTGGAAGAATTCTGCATCACACTAACCCTTTCCAATTCATAGACCAGTCTATTCCTGGTATTTTCCCCTTTATGGGGCCTTTGTCACAGTCATTGCTTGAGCCAAGCTGCATGCAAAACCAGCAGGATGGAGAAGTGGCTAATGCTAACTGGCCATGTGGTCTCCCCTACAAATGTCACAGCTCTCAATTTGCTCAGCCAAACCAAGAGATTCAGAGAACTGCTTAGATGAGTAAACTTTTACTCTGGGAGGAAAAAGTGACTGCAATCTAAACATGACAGTTAGCCATTCACTTCTATGGGAGTACTTGTACTAAGGGTAGGTACGGTAAAGATGTGGGGATGGTGTGGTGGAGGTGGGTGTATGTGTGTCTGTAGGTACATGAATGAGGTTGCACAAATATATGTTTGTGTGTGTATGTTTGTGTGCGTGTGTGTGTGTTTGTGTGCGTGTGTGTGTGTGTGTGTGTGTGTGTGTGTGTGTGTGTGTGTGTGTGTGTGTGTGTGTATATGTGTCTGTATTAGTTTGAGACTGTTAATTTATGACTGAGTGCTTCTGTGAGTGTTATCGAATATGAGGAGATTTGTTTGTTCATAAGTGGATGTGTGGATGTGTATCTTGGTTTGAGAGTGTTACAGTATTACTGAGTGTTGCTGTGATTTTGATTAAGTTTGGGGGTCTATGTTGATAAGTTTGTTGATAAGTTGTGTGCGTGTGTGTGTGTGTGTGTGTGTGTGTGTGTGTGTGTGTGTGTGTGTGTGTGTGTGTGTGTGTGTGAGAGTGTGTGTGTACATGAAGAAGGGTGTCTTTGCTAATACATTGCTTGAGCTACTACGGTGAGTACAAGCACAGTCAGGTCTGGTAGTGCAAGCATTTGATTCACAGACAGCAATGAATGAATAATCACCACTCCCTCTCTCTGAATCACATTTTCTTGCCATTGCAGTAATTGTCCATCCTATGCTGTGCAATTAGCATGAATTGTAAGGATTTTACTGAATCCCAGGGTATATCTTTCTTAAATATTTTGGGTTTATGGCCCTTCATGCTTGTATTTTTTTTCTTTATGTTTTTCAACTAGTTTCTACACTTTTTTCAGTCTACAACTCTCTGTCTCCACATTACAGTTTTTATTTGTATATTTTGCTATATGCTAAAGAATTTGCATAGTGGCAGTTAGTGCACGGAATCAAAGCTGTTTCTCCTGTGGTACACGGTTTGATTCCCAGAGCCCTCATTTGCCTGCTATGTCCCTTTAACAACTCACTTACCCAGTCATTGCTCCCAGGTCTCTCCTGAAAAGGCACTGTGTGTGTCTATTGTGCCTACCTGTTTCAAAAGCAGATATTATTGTATCTGTTGTGAAATCACCTAAAAGTTGCTGTTTTTCAATATAAGTATCATAGTGTCTTTTGATATACGTCCTTGTTATGATTTTGAGCCTTTATCTTTAACATTAGAATTTTATTATGGATTGTTTTACATAATGTTTTTGTTTATATGCCCTGTGTCTATCTCTCTGTATCAGAATTGCAAACGGATATCCAATTCCATTTCAGAGTGAACTGCAGAATTTTATACATATTTAAAAACTGGCATTTTAAGGAGGGGAAAATTCTCTGTCCCATTTAACTACTATGTTCAGCTTGGGAAAATGGTAGTTTCCAGTGCAGTGACCTTGTATGTTCACAAGTCATAGCAAATAGTAGACGATCAGTCTACAGACCATTGTAAGCCTAGCCAATAATCCACATTCCGAGTTTCCTCCAGTCTTAAAGAGGTCAACAAAAGATAGACTATGGGAGAATTTGAATCTGATCATCCAGTCATATAGAGTTTCATAAAAGGTGGCAATGGTGATACCCTGGTTGACATGTAGTTGTATATTTTTCCAGAGGTGGCGGATATGTTGGAATATGAATCTATCATGCCATCATGTCTTGCTTATCTCTTGGTAAGGTTTTAAATCCTTTAACTAGGTATTTAGGGAACTATTTGCTCTGTGAAGGAATAGGAAGTCAAGGAGGGTCAAATCACGCATGGCTGGAAAGACTAAACAGGGATCATCACAGAGGAGTCCATAAGAAACTGAGCACAGAAAGAGGGCTGTCACTCTGAATGGATAGTTGAGGTTCTTGAAGCCATTGATCTTTTTAGTTAGGAATGTCTGGTGTTCCAGGGGTTTAATGATGTATTTAAACAAATAGATGCCAAAAAGGAAGATGACTAATGGCCAATTAAAAATATTTTGCATCTGGAGGCAATGCTTTTGGAAATTAGATAACCAGATAGAATACTTTCTGAACTACTATGAACTCATTATGGTCAGTTAAAGGATAAGGAAATATCAACAAGAATGCCTAGATCTCTTATGACAGTGTCTGATTGTAGTGGACTGTATGATATGGACATGTTTGTCTACCAAAATGAACTGTACTATGTTATAGTTTTAGACTGTTTTCCTTAAACCAATTAGTAGCATAGTCTAACTGAAACTGGATCAATTTTGAGTCAGTTAAGGGAAAAATAATATAAAATTTATAGTTGTGTGATATCTTAGGTAACCAAAAAAGAAATGAGTATTAGCTTGAAGGCATAAGAAATAGATGCCAAATAGAAGAAGACCCAACACTGAGCTCCATAGTATACCATTAGTGACTAACCACATGCTTTTTATAAGGATACATTTTCATATGCAGGAATGGTTGCAGAAGCCTCTATTACAATAGGTTTGCATTACAATTGATTTTGCTTTTAAATATCTTTTTTGTATTTTGAAGCATACAATTATAACTGTATGTAAGTTGAGAATTTTTTGTACAAAATGGCTTTACAATGGATTTGATTTATGCATGGGCTATGCAGAGATTAAATGCAAATACCAGTATTTCAGTTTGTTGCTGTCATTCACAGCCAGCCTTGATCACTATGATTATAAAAAAAGTAAAAACGATATATATTAATGGATCACTGCTGCTGGCAGAGTATATTCTTGCCTCCACCAACAGATTCCAATATTTATTATACGCTACCATTGAAAGGAACCAGCAAGAAAAAAACATATCCCTGATGATTGTAGAATCTCCATTATGATCAGCTGAACAAAAGCATACCCATAGCAAAGTATTTCAACTTGTTGCTTTCTGATACATATCCATTGACACCACCCCATTAATTATTATCAATCATCATTTGATTCTGATCATGTGACTGCTATTTGCTTTAACACACAGACTGTCACCCTGGAAAAGATTCCAGGAAACTAATTTTTGTGATCATTTATGTGGTCACACAAAATGAAAGAAGTAATGGCAATACCAAATCTACAGGTGTCTTCAAACTATGATAACCATTGGCCAAGATTATTGGCTTGAAGGTGTCAGTAATTGCATAACTAACCTTTACCTTTACACACTGACTGCTTCGCAAAAAAGATACCAAACAGTTGGTTTTGATTACCACATCCATGATTGCAGAGAAAGTGAAATAAATTCTGCTGTCATCCTCAGCTACCACTCACCTTCTCATTGTAATTATTAAAAAATAAAGAAAAAAATGAATGAAAGGTCTTAGCTCACATATTAACAGGATACAGAGTGACTAGCCATGTATGTTCTGTTATTGTAAAAAAACAGAGGGATTAAACAGGGTACTGCTTTACTTTGTAATAGCCTTTCCTTAACTGATTTTTTAGTGTAACAGTACCCACCTTATAATATCAGTTGTGATTAGGATAAATTGAGCAATCAGAGAATGAAGGAATGAATGAATAAATGAATGAATGAAAATATCTTCCTACAATGTATAATCCAAAGCATCAGACTCACTTTAACATATAGACTTATAAATGTGGCTGTGCATTTAATGGGCTGCTGTTCACCTTTTGCTTGGGGCCACCTTAAACATAAATCATATAGGTATGACAGATAATGTGTGCCTTTTTCTAGGTTTCATTGTTCTTTGCAGGTACAGTGTATGCAACAAAGAGGATTATGAAGTGGCCTCTTCTGGTTGTTATGTGCTTGAAACATGGATACCAAGGGGTTTGCCTCATAAAAAAATGATAAAATGCTTTCTGTTATTGTTTTTAATATTCTGAAATAGAACCACATGTAAAATACATGCATGTTTTTCCTCCTACTGACTGTAATATTTTTGAGGTATATCCCAGTGCAAGGTCAGAAACACAATGGTCTTTGTTTACTGTTGACAGCTTCACTTTGATTTACTTTTGTTATGACATTGCCTATGCAAGCACACATAGGTATTTGAGTCAGATGTTTCTGCAAGCCCCCTGCATTAAGACTTAAGTAAATAGCAGTGACTGCCATTCTTAGCATAGAACTGACTCCAAAAACAATTTTCACCATCTGTCAGGTACATGTTCCCTTCTTTATGTGGTTGGATACACTTTATAATTTTTCCCTCTTCTGACTCAGTTAGTGTCACCTTCTGTTAAATGTACTTCCTTCATATTTCTTAAATTTATCCTGTTCATTTATTTCTTTTCATGTGATGCTGTCTTCAAAATGCTCTCACATGTTGTATATTCTATAAACTGCCTGTTACGTATCCATTTACAACCAGTCAGTTTTTTAGCCTTTAGTTACTAGGCTCAGAAGTGTAAACATCTGTATTATTTTGTTTTAATTTTCCTGTGATCGTTACGAAGCAGCAAGTGTCCACTTGTAAGTGTTCAGTGTCTTTAACAGCATTCTTGTTCTTATAATATCTGCATGCAATGCACTCGCTGATACATTATATAACATAATCATACTGCATCCGTGGGCTTCCTGAAGGATTGTCCATCGGACCCATGTGTTTAACATTGTACAGCTAGATAATATTTAGAAATGGATATGTGTGATTTTCAGTCATAAAACACTGTAACAGCTAAGCGCATTTTCCAAGATGTGATTGTTTTTAATTACCTTTGTAAGTCATGTACAAATGAAAGAGTATAACAGGGCATGAGAAGTATATTATTAAGTGAGTTCAGGTAGGACTCTACTTGATAAGTAGAGGGGTAAACTCTGCCCTGCATCAGTATTTTAAAATGTGAGGTATTGCTCTGACCCAGATTTGCTAAGTTCTCTGGTGCTTAAATAACAACTTGAAGAAGGTATCAGCTGCCAATGGCCTTCTCATTATTTATTTTTATTTATTTTATTTATTGACATTTGATTAGGAGGAAAGTCTAACTGGGTAGGATCTCATTTTCAACCGAGGCCTGGGGAGAAAAGCTCCAAACTGTTACAAAACATTTTAAGAACAATTAATTTTACAATCTTCAAAAATACAAAAATAATCTACAGTTTAAATAATTATACCAAATTAGACATAATATTAAACATTGGTAAGAGTAGATAACAAGTCATATGATGATTATTTAATACTTAAAGAAATTTTAGCTAGCTTACGGAGAAAGTAAAGGTAAGTTAGAATAATACAAACAGGAAATGCAATTTGTATCAGAAGTCAGTGGCTGAGGGCCATCCATCCTTTAACGAGGAGGTATGTGACTTGTACCAGATATCAGTGGCTGAAGGCCACCTGCCTTTTAGTGATGAGGTATATGATTTGTACCACTTGTCAGTGGCTGAGGGTGACCAGTCCTTTTGAGAGGATGTATGTGATTTGTACAAAATTTCTGTGGCTGAGGGCCATACATCCTTTAACGAGGAGGTATGTAATTTGTACCAGATGTCAGTGGCAGAGAGGCATCCAATTTTAGTGAGGATGTATGTGACTTGTACTAGATGTTAGTGGCTGCTTTCTCTCTCAGGCAATGGGAATCTAGTTTTTAGCAGATATAGTGGCTGTGAGCCACAATTCTCACTTGGGAGGTAAGATATGGGATTTTGTTGGCTGGCAGGCTTTGCAGCATGCTGACAGTGAATGGGAACATATAAAACATGCGGACTCACATATTTGTTTCTCAAACTGTATGGCAGATGCCAGAACATAGGCAGTAGTTGGTAAAAAATTAAAACCCAAATGTGCAACAACTTCAAGCACTTCAGCCTTTTGCATTTCCTTCCACTGACAGATTGAAATTATTATAATTATTATTTTTTTCTAGTATTACTAGCCAAGGTTTCAGTGTTAGCTGCCAAATGGTCAATCAGTTCTTAAAGGACTTAAGAATTCCTCCATTTTTAATCAAGTCAGGAGCCCTGTATTGCATGAAGGATGTGCCTTAAGGGGCACTGATTTTCCACTGCTTGTCTAGAGTGAAAAATGGTTTCCCTGCACCGTGCATCTCTTCCTGGAAAGGAATGTTTGCATTCTGTGTTATCAGCTTAGAGTCATCTACTGGTTATTGTTAAGTCAGGCTGCCCTAGAAAGAACATTACCTTTCGCACTCTCCCATCTGGGTTTCTCCTGCCAATGGTCTGTACACTCACCTCTCCTCAGGCAGGAGATACAGAAGCCTGCATTGTAAGACCAGCAGACTAAATAACAGTTTCTTTCTGCTCTCCATTAGACTGTTGAACTCTTGGGAAAAATGAACCATGAGTCTGTCGAAACATTCAACCACTTATGTTACATAACTAGCCTATTAAGTGGCTTATTTTATGGATGTGCAATAATCACCTACCACACTGAAGGACTATAAAGTGCAATATACAATCTAATCATAGATATGCTGTTATTGTTTCAAATTTACTTTGACAATATTACCTTCATATTGTTCCTTGTCTTCCTTGTCTCCTGTTCTGGGATGGGTGTGGGTCACTGCTGTCCTACTTTACTTACTAGTTGCTACTTATTACATTTCTACTGTGATATTTTATTACTTTTTCTCTGTCTATATGTACAACTGTTTCCTGCATTGAGAAAGAAGCATTGTAAATTCGTTCAGCTACACTGCTGTGTAGTTCCGAATGACATTAAAGTTTTCTTTGAGTTGACTTTTTTTTTCTTTGATCAGAGAAGATTCTGTAATCGATGGCATATACCTGCCAAGAATGCTGGTCTGTCAGCTCAGATTGGTACAAAATGTTGTTCTTTAGAAGATGTCAAGACCTGGACAGACATACCATGCATGTTGATAGATGGTCTTCAGAAAACAGGTTACATGTTCTTACTTGCTGAATCTGCCAAAAATGAGTGCTTAGTGGCATAAGCAATTTGCACATTTGTGTTTTAACGTTTCTGATCTTGAACTGTGTAACCAAATATTGGAGTACCTTGGGTTCTGCTTATACACATCCAGAGATTAACACAAAGGAGACAATAATTCACATCATGAAGTTTTACCTTTAAACAGGATTCATTTATTTTGTTTTCCCATTCTTATCTGGTAGTGTATGTTTTCATTCCTCTGGAGACTGTCAGTGCAGTGTAAATGAACCTGTTTATACATTTGGGCTAAATCACAAATCATGTCAGGATCACGTGGGAAGTTTTTTGTGCAAGGCATTGCCTAAAGACTCGTGCCTGATTATCTTTCATACAAATTCCTTCCCTGTGACTTCATTGCATTACTTGTTTATCTCATGGAATGGAAATGAAACGTTAAAGAAGGGAATTATTTGCAGTGTGATTTATACAAAATGTGCTATTGACAGAAAAATGCCTCAATTCTATCAGTTGCAGATATCATTCATGGTGCAGAAGGACCGTCTTTCTTATTTGTTCACTAATTATAAACCATTTCATGGAGGTATTTCATGTGAGAGGAGTTCACAGAAAACAAGAAAGAATCCATGTTTGCATACAATACCTAGCGGAAAGTTATGCAATTCAAGTGGATGATCACATTTATTTATTTTTTTTTCTCTGTGGCAGTTTAAACTTTCCATAGCTGTTTTCATCTAGTTAAGGGGCATCTCTGTGTTATTTCTGAGACTTTCTTGCTTTCTTTGAAAAGACTGTGATAGGTCAGGATCTAGGGATATTTTCTCCTTGTCTGTGCCAACTTCAACAAAAGATGAAAGGCTGGACAGACCATAGTGACATTGCAGATAATTAAATAAATGGTTGAAATCACCCAGATTAGACGTTTCGACTGGAGTAATTTTACTTGTAGGCTGTGAGAAATGTGGGCTGAAAGGCTGTGTGACTCCTCAGAAAAGTACATCAGGACACATTCTGGTACATTTTCTGTTTTTGGGTTTGTACTTTTCAAGTATAAATCTTTATTAGATCACGAGAACTCAGAATCTGTTAGAAACTGCAAAAGAATTCTGTAGCATAGGGTTGTTTAATGTTTGTACTCTTTAATCAGGATATTACTAGTCATATACCAGTAGAATGCAAATGCAGAAATTAATAGTCACTATGTTAAGAATGATGTTTTAATGTGTGAATTTTCGTATTAAAGTGTCCTTCCCTTAACTTTCTTCGATCTTTTTATGTCAACCGTAGTGCTGTGTACATTTCTCGAAATATGGCAGATTACATAAGAATGCATAACATGCATTTTAGAGTTTTGTAATAGTATCGGGTATTCTGGTATGCTGATTACAGGATGTCCTGTTAGCAGAGTTACTTCTGTTAAATCAGACTATTTGTCTGGTAGAGTTTGAGACTTCTTTGAGGGTAATTTTGCAATTAGTTCATGATGTTTTTATAGGACATACTTAGAATGAACATACTGTTTGTGCCTGATTTCAGGTTTCAGCGTTATAGAGTAAGTTAAAGTAAAGGTGAAATATTTGGTATAGGAAAATATAGATCAACCACAGCACATTGGGGTGAATATTCCCTTAAAAGTATTAGTTTTTAAATCTGGATAAGATCAAATTTTTCATTTTACCTTGTTACAGCTTGTCTTCTCAGGTTCCTTGCACTTCTGCACTATTACTGAGGCATCATGTCTGCTGTCACACTACCAAAGAGAATATAGAGACAAGCTTCTAATTTCTTTATAGTAACTGCTTTCGACAATGTGATTATTTATTCTATGTTAATCCTAAATTCTGCTCCATGGCCTATTTTCTGTTACAACTTAAGCCACAAGGGCAGAAGTGTAACCATTCAGTCACAGTATATTTTGGAGAAAACCCATTCAGACACAGGGGTACATACAAACTATAATCTCAGGAATGTCCTAGGTAAGGATAGAAACATGGTCCCAGGCGCTATATGGAAGAGATCTATAGATCAACCATATTATGGCAAACACATATGCACATATTCAAACACACACACACACATTCACATGCAAACAAACATGTGCATGCATGTACACACACAGACATGCACAGGAAAACCATGAGCATCCAGACACATGCACACTTACATGCACATATATTCGCATGTGCACAAGCACACACACACACACACACACACACACACACACACACACACACACACACACACTAATGGAGAAAAGGGGAATGATAACTTGTGCTGCTATTTCAAAACTTCTCCATTCTGTACAATGTGTATAGTGGAAGCCATGTTTATCCTGCCTTAGTTAGAATGCTTCATATCACTAAATGTATGATTGCTATGTACTTTATTGTTTTTAATATCTATTTATTTCATTATCTTTCTACTTTAATTGTCATATTCTTAGAAGATACATTAACACTCTGGAAGATGCTCCTGCAAATGTTGAAAGAATAATTAAAGTCATAATGTTTGCAAAAAGTAGAGCATTATTGTGTATTCTTAGAAAATGAAAGTTATTTTATTTTTTTTAAATAACATTTGTTCACATGTTCAGTGCAACAACTGGCACACAAGCCAATGGTGTGCATAAGCTAGAGGAAGCAGTTTGCTTTCTTAGGCACTTGCATGGTCAGATTGTCATAAGACTGAAGCTATGTCCCATTTGAAATATGTTAAAATTAATGTTGTAAAATTTATGAGCATTATTTCTAATACCATGTTTTCTTGTGGCCAAAGCCCATTTTTTGCCATCCCTGAAGTAATGTGCGTGTCTGTCAGTAAAACACAGATTGACAATACTTCTGACATGCAATTGTTTGCAGTAAAATATCACACTTTACTTTTACTATCTTTTGATTCATTTTACTGTTTCCTTTAAGTATAGCTTGAAAAGTGTTAACCTTCTGGGCATGTGAATAATTTCTTTGTCTCCTGCATGATTGGTTGTAATGATTTATGAAAGTTACTGTCTCCTCTCAACCCTCTTTTCTTCATCAAAATGCTTCTCCTGATTTCAGTATGGTGATTTCTTAATATATTGGCAAGACAGAACTTGTATGCATGCATTTATTTAAGAATACCTGTATGAGTTATGCCCACCACACTGCCCAGAAAATGCATTTTGTTAATTCTGTTTGTAAGAGTATGATGCTATCATCCTTTACTCTCCTACCTCCATCTATAAACACTAACAAGGAGCTGATTGGGGGTTAGTGGGGGTGCCAATTTCCCTTTGTGAGTGGAACTAGTGAGAAATGCAATACACAAGTTCACCAACCTGACTAAACACAGCAGAAACATCATAACTAATTGAGAGTTATTGTTTGTCTTTTCTGTTTTTCCCGGTTAGGGGTCGCCACAGCAGAACTCCGGTCCGCTAATGATTGGCAGTCGATTTTTTATGGTGCCAAGTTGCCAGCCTGACGACCAGCCTTCAGCAAAGGTATGCCAATTCACGCATGTCTTTCAGAGGCCACTTGACCATGGGGAGGACATGCAGACTCCACACAGAAGGCACTCCAGCCGTGAATCGAACAGGAGAACCTCTTGCTCTGAGACAACAATGCTACTGCTGTACCACAACTATAATAATTGCCTTGAAATTATTTAAATATTAACAAGATTAGTCAAACACATGCACTCCACTATTTTCTATGCCACACAGTTAAATAATTGATTTAGAGTTCGTAGGATTGCTGTTTCAATAACTGTCCCTCTGTGGTACATTTTTCCTTTTTATGGCCATAGCTCCTCTTCTTCTTTCAGCTTTTTCCTGGTTAGGGGTCAACACAGTGGATCACCTGACCACTCATGATTGCCAGTGGAGTTTTTACGGTGTTGAGTTGCCAGCCCAGCACCCAATCTTCCACAGAAGGCACACACCTGCACCCACTCACACCTAGGGCCAATTTAGAGTGTCCAATCCACTTACATGTCTTTGGGATGTGTGAGGAAACCAGATCAACGGAAGGAAACCCACATGACCACAGGGAGGCCATGCAGACTCCGCACAGGATGCACCCCAGCTGAGGATTGAACCGGAGATCCTCTTGCTGTGAGGTGTCAATGCTAACCTTGCACCACCGCGGCCACTCTCTTTTTATGGCCATAGCAGTGATCCTTTCTATGGCCATAGCAGTGATCCTTAATGCTGCAACAATGATGCTTTCTTGATACTTGCAGTACAACTGTGGAATGATTTTCCTTTCTTTGGAGATCCCTTGGTTGTCTTCTAGATTGTTTAGTAGGACTACTATTTTGCCAACATGTACATTTGTGATCATTCCAAATCTGAGTGGTACCTATATTTAATCTGTCCATGTACATGTTTTAAATGATCATAACGAGACATGTCTGGGCCATGTATTTTTGAATTATTTCATTGGATATTCAAGTCCAGCACCAAGAAATCTATATTGTATATGTTTGTCCTTGACTATGATTGGCTTTGGTTTTTAAAGTAAAGGATTGGGAGATATAATTTTGGTAAAGGTAATGGAATGGACTGAGTCTTTTTTAAGAATGCATGAATAAAGTGCAGTCTGTATTGTTTCTTCATTTGCTAACGATGCACAACAGACCATTGAAACCTGAAGCTATTTCACTGTTTGGTTTGCTTTATTGGATTGCATTAAGTACTGTTTTTGGTATTCTTTAGTCATTGACCTCTTTAGGAACCTCCACTGCAGTTTTATATACTTCCTTTGCTTTTTCTTATCCCTGAATTTATGCCTAGGCTCTTGTGAATTTAAGTACAACTAGAATACAGTCGAGTGACCCAAGGCACCTAAAACAGCAAATGTTTATTGCACTTTCTTTACTGTTTCAACATTGCCAAAAAGTGTTTTCAATCATATATTTTCGACCAAATAGCATTTGGAAAAAAATGCCTTTGGTAACTCGACATGAATCCAGGCCAAGTTATAGAGTGATGAAGTTTGTCTGTGAAAGACAAATGCCATCTGCTAATGGATATGCTAGATGCTAATACTGTTAGGCCCAAAACATAATCTATTTATTTATTGACATATGTTTACCGGGAAAGTCTACTGGGCAATGCTAGCTTATTATCAGTGGAGGCCCAGAGAGAAAACCTCCACAATAACAAGTAGAAATGACAACAAAATTCAGTACTGCTCACAGTAACAAGTATCAATGACAGAAAAATACAACCTGGCAGTGATACATATAAAATTATAAGATTCATAGATTAGTACTAGGCTAACTGGCCTTGTGAGCCATTTTAATCCTAGCCAATGATCACTTGTGAGACTCAAACCCTGCACCTTGTGTTTGTAAGGCAAATGCCTTAACCATTAGGCCACTCCTATAAATTGCACAGAAACAAGCATTACGTAAAAGTTTCATAAATTTAAGCATTTACATAAAATAAAATGACCATTGTGAAAACAATGTATATGTAGAGTAAGGGATGCAAAGTTACAAAGGAGTATAGAGGAGAATTTGGGTATAGACAGAGTTCTGCGATTTTATGAGTAGGTTAATATTTAAGTAATTTCTGAAGAAGAAGATGAGCAGTTACATATCCATGTAAAGGAGAGATGACTTTGGAGGGCAGCTTTGAAGAAAGATGGTGTTGGTTGTATTTGGATTGAAGCTGGAAAGTTATTCCATATTTTGGAGATGGTCCACTTGTATAGTAATTTGCCTGCAGGGTGTTTTGGTTTGTGTATTTTGAGCAGATATTGGTGCTCAGAGCAAAGAGGCCAGGCTGGATTATACAGGGAGAATATGGAGGTTAGTGCTGGACAGTCATAAGGTTTATAAATCAGTTCATGAGCGGCGGAAAGCTGGAGAAGGAGAATGTAGTGGGGGAGTTCAAGCCATTGCAATTTCTTTAAGGCAATACAGTAATGAGTGGAGTGGCAACTATTTGTGGCGAATTTAGCAATTTTGTTATAACGAGTGCCTCATTTGGCCATTAAGGAAGACTGCAGATTGGTTAATATGGAGGCCCCATATGTTAGTGAAGGCAGAATGTAAGATAGTGCTACTGCTTGTTTGGAAGGGATGGAGAGAAATTTGTTATGTCTATATAGCAGCCCTAGTTTTTTGTGGGTTTTACTAATATTGTTTTGGATGTGGTGATCGAATTTAAGATTATCGTCATTAATTACTCCTAGCAGTTTTATGTGGGTAGCTAGTTCAATTTGTATGGAGTTAAGAGATAAATTTTCAAGGTCAGCTTTGGCAATGGGTGAGTTTCTCTTAGGAGTGAAGATTATAAGTTTGTTTTTTTGAGGATTTAGGGAGAGGTGATTTTTGTGTAGCCAGGATTCTACTGAGGAAAAGTAGCTTTGGTAATTTGTTTTAGAGTGTTTACATTATTAGCTGAACAGACTGTAGTGGAGTCATCTGCATAATAGATTAGGGAGCCCTGTATGATAGCTTGGTGGAAATTACTGATAAGTATGTTAAAGAGAAGAGGGCCAAGAATAGAACCTTGAGGTACCACTGTGGGGTTGTGAATGAAAGGGGAAATGGGGTTCTGCCATTTAACAGCATGCTCTCTGTTAGAGAGGTAGCTACTGAACCAGTTAAGGGAATGGGGAGATAGGACTATACTAGAGAGCTGAGAGAGGAGGATGGAGTGGTAGATAGTGTCAAATGCTTTCGATAAGTCTAAGAAAAGGGTTGATACAATATTTCCTGTGCCTTGGGCTTTGTTCACTGTATCTAAGAAGGAAATGAGAGCAGTGGAGTTGCTATGTTCTGGGTGGAACCCGTGCTGAGTGGGGGAGAGAATGTTGTGTTGTAGAAGGAAGTCTAAAAGTTGTTTCTGAATGCATTTTTCTTGGATTTTGGAGATAGGGGAAAGTATAGCAATAAGTCAGAAGTTAGTGATGTCAGTTGAGGGGCCACCTTTATTGAGAGGTAATATTATAGCTTTTTTCCATAGAGGGACATAGGATTCCTAGATCTATTAATCAGAACATATATGGAATAAGCCACCAAGTCTGCAGAAAGTTTAAGAAATTTGTCAGGAATGTTATCAGCAGAGTTTGTGCAAGGCTTTAATTTTAGAAGTAGTTTTTTGATAAAGGAGGTAGGGATAGGTGAGAGATTGGAAAGTGGATGGGTAGCTGTATGACTGATGTTTGGGTGGGACGTTTCAGTGGATGGAGATATCTGGTGAACAGAAAAAGAAGAGTTTGCGATATTTTGAGGTAGAGGATGAGATAGAGAAGTAGTGGAGGGGTATGGGAGAGGACAGGAGAAGGTAGAGGTAATATTGGCAATGGTGTCAATAAAATATGAGTTGAAGATACTAGCAATTTGTTCAGGAGGTTTTTTGGGGTGTGGGCAAGGACTTTGTGCCAGGGGACACGAGGTCATTATTGGATGCCCAGAAGGATTTTGGGTTAGTTTTTCTATGATGTTGCTGGTTCCAGAAGTAGTACTGCTTGTCTTTAGCAATGTGTTTCTTGGCTTGGTTATGAAGTTCTTTATATTGAATACATTTGGATGTAATCTTTGATTTAATCCATGCTTTCCATGCCTTGTCCCTATTATGCATGGTTTCTTTAGTAGTTTTGGTTAGCCGTGGGGTGTTATGTGTTTTAGTTCTTTTGTATCTTGAAGGTGCTAGAATATCTAATATTTCTAGGTAAGAATTATTGAAGTAGAGTACTGCATCGTCCAAGGGGAGAGTTTTAATGATGCTCCAGTTTATGCTTTTTAGGGTGCTGTTAAATGTACTAGGGTTGAATTTAGAAAGGTTTTGCACTAATTTAATATTATGTATTCTGGAAAGGCTGAGCATGCTTGGATTGCATAAGCAGGGAGATGATCACTAATAGAGTTAGGCAAAATGCCAGAGAAAATTAATTTGGATGGATTTGATACTAGAATACAATCAAGGATGGATCCTACATTGGTTTTGTTGTTGTACCTAGTGGCGTTATTAATAAGTTGAGTGAAGTGGAATAGGTTTATACTGGCAGAGGACTGGTTGGAAGAGAGACAAGACCGATCAATATTCATGTCCCCAAGGACAATTGTTTCATTTTTTTATATTGTAGGGAAGCCAGGATAATGTATCCTCTAGTGTTGGAATGTTATTACTGGTTGGGATATATAGCACACTAATACAACATTTTTTGAATGGTTAATTTCAAGAAAGGAGATTAGAATCTCAGCATTTTGGAATTGGGGATGTGGGGTAATATTGAGGGTAGTATGGTAGATGAGCTACGTCACCTCCTTTTTTTCTTTTGTCTAGCTACCAAAAATATATATAGTTTTTGATGATCTATTTGTGTTTTAGGATGTAACAAAGAGGAGTTTGAAGAAAGGTCTTGGATGTCCAAGGATTTGTGTGCAATATTTCTTTGCATATATGCATAAGTTGCAATCATTACTCTGTTATATAGGTAATACTTGCTTTAGCTAGAAAGATAGTGGGGCAAATTCAGAACTGCTTCCCGTGAGCAAACCAGCTCTCAGTCCTGACCAGCATAGTCAAGACATAACTGTCAACTGTCCAGATTTTCATGGAATGTCCACATTTTGCCTTATAGTTTTTGACTGTTTATCATAGAATTTCTGGTTTGGTCACTAACTAATGTTATTGATTTGAATTTCTTACCCCATATCCTTCAGAAAATGCATACTGTCACAAAACCTGATATTCTAGCAATTTCATAAGTAAATAAAAGCAGTATTTAAAATATGTCCCTATGTTAGGGCCTTTGTCTCCTCCACTCAATTTTTTAGGCTTTGTCCAGATTTCTTGCACAAAAAGGTTGAGAGCTATGTGTCATGATTGATGACATACTCCCTTTGAAAAGGCAGGTCACCAGTGGTGTCCCATATGGCTCTGTTACGTTTGTTCCCCTTCAGCATATACTTTGCTGATGTCTAATACAAATTCAGGTTTCTCAAGGTGATTAAGTATTCTCCTGACTGGAAACTCAGAGCTGTTATTAACACACCATATGAATCCAACAAATGAGCCTAGCTCACAGAAACTCCTGGTATCAGGACTATAGTAATCTGCTTAATGCAAACAATGAAGCACTTTTTCCTGTTTGTGAATGAGAACATCCTTGTAACTCCCTCCTAAATGAAAGATTTAGGTACATTTATGGGCAACGGACCATCTTTTGACCACCGCATGTCAACTATCATTAGGAAATCCTTCAGTCTATTATAATTAATAACAAAGGGCATGTCTCTCTTTACTACTCCACTTACTTCACTATTATATCCATGGTAGACTCTAATTCCTCCTTGTATATGTATTTAATCATACATATTACTGAACTGACAAAAAAAAGCTCTTCCTCTCTAAGACTTTCAGGATGAGTTCTGTTTAGCTGACAGGTCTGCAAACAACTCTGTTCTGGTTGAGCTTTTACATGTTTATAAAATAGCAAGCACCAGCAACAACTGCTGTAGGGATCTATATCTACATTGTAATATCAGCAGAACCTATTGGTGGGAGAAATACCTCACCCAAAGGATCCAGTTCCTATGTAGTAAGCTCCATCCACCTTTCAAACAAAGTAGCTCTACAATTTTCTTTAAATCAAGACTACATATGTAGACAAGGAAATCTACAGTCTAACTCCTTAGACCCTTATGGAATGAGGGGACAAGTTGTGGGAATTGCAGTGGATAGCTTCCTAATGGTGTACTCAACTGGTAGCCTAGTGTACAGCTCCGAACATAAGAATCTGGGAAATGTCTTCCTACAAAAATCATTCTTAAATTCTGTCATTTCATTTTAACAGTCATTTCTTTTCTCACATTACTGTCACTACTGTACACTACTAACATCCTGTCCATACAGAAAGAACATAATTTCTTCTCTGTAAACGTCCACATACCTTTCTCTTCAAATATGTCTGCCCCCTTGCCTATAGACTCCAAACTCATCATAGAGTATATCCCTCAGATCTCAAACTACTGGGCTCCTAACCTTGCACACCACATTTTTCTTGATGATATCTGAATACACTTTTTCTATACTTGCCCTTAGCACCTGGAATATCCAAACCAGTCCAGTAGATCTATACAAGTATATTCAGTATTTAGAATATTTATTTTCTTGCATTACTTTTATGCTTCTCAGTGCAGCTGGCCTGCATCTTAAGTCTCCCTATCATTTCTAGCCATCTTGGTAACATGTTATTTGATTCAACTTTCTTTACCCATGATTCTGTAACTTTTCCTACCTTGTTGGCACTTTGCTCTTTATTTCTCCATTATTGTTAATAGTACACTGCCATCTCTCTACAGACAATTCAGTATATGTTCAACTGTCATTAATTTCTAAATGTTTAATAGCTTCCCTGTGATTTAGCAACGTATGCCTTTTACAACTCTTGTATACTTCACTTGTAGTCTATGTAGCAAAATGTATAGTCCATGATTCTGACACTTTACACTCGGGGTGTAAGTCGATGCTCACCCTAACTCAACATTGATGATATTTAACATGATCAAGTTCTATGTTCAACTGCCTCACTTAATTGTACATTGGTTTATTTTAATATTTGCTGTTTTGTGCTTTATATCTCTGCAGTTGTCTACATCATACTTTTCTGGACCATATACCTGCAGTATAATTTGTTCTTGTTTGATTTACTAACTTACCTTTATTTTATTTTTTCCTCTGCATATGTCTTCAAGTTTGTAGCTATTTATTTGCCAGTTTGTAGTTATTTATTTGCCAGTGTTTCACTTAATCTGGCTATGTAACTGTTATGAACTCTTTAGTTGACTGTTTCAGGCTTGGGTCATGGCTTGATAATTGTCCTCAAACATATCGACTTACCGGTTACCAAATTTTTATTAAATATTTAAATTAACAAATAAATGAATAACTTTAAAGCATAACATTTGGAACAGCAACCAAAAATGTTCTTATCTAGGAGGTTTGTAAGTCCAAAATTTGTTCTATCAGAATCAAAACTAGAATGATGAATAGGCTTAACATCTGCTAAAGCATTAAAATGTAGCATGAAAAGAATCTACTTGTAGGAAGCAGTCATCAAGATATGGGTGTAAAATGAGCTGAGATTTTGGAAAAACTAACACTAAAGTTAGACGTTTGGTGGACACACTAGAAACAATAGAAAGGTCATGTAATGAAAAGGTGAACTGACCAGCTGACTTCCCTGCTAGAAATTCTAGAGAAAATAGGAATTTCTAGTGCAGTTTTTCAGATAGTTACCAGTTATTAACTGCTAGAAAAATCTAGCATTTGTCACCCCTTTCCATTTTCTTGGCTTCCTCTCTTAACTGTTAAGCTAATATTGTTTGTATTTATTTTTTGGGATTTGTAGAGTCCTGGTGGTATAAACATTGGGTCTAGATAATCTGGTCACATTGATTAAACTTGATGACCCCATGCCAAAATGGGGAAAAAAAGAGGTTGATGACAGTGATAGCATAATGGTGTTGAAACTGCGATATTGTATATCCTAAAAAAGGCGTATCTCATACACACCATTGATCTTATGTTATAATACCCTAAGGGTTTACAAATTATAGCAACCTTTCACTTAACGCTAATGAAAAAAGTAAACACTTTAAGTCTGTAAAATCAGCATAAACATTTGGCAAATAAATTAAGTTTTTAGGGAATGAACATTATACTTTTTCCTTTAGAAGAATTTTTACAATTGAAAACCATAGGATATAAGCTTTGAGTTTTGAAGTGGTTTCCTTTTCCTATTTGTTTTCATCTAGTTTGATCCTTAAAATCATGCTGGACTTCGTCTTTGCTGTTGTTCTTGTTTGTATGATCAAAGAATTATGACTCATTCTCTCTGATCATAACTTTTTATAATGTATTCTTCACCTGGATAGCAAGATTCATCTTTTGCACTTCTTATTGTGTTAATTTCTTGCTGTCCATATTTTGAGCTCATAATCACTTGGTTATGATTGGAGACAAAGTAATAATCTTCTATATCTGCAACACAAAATGTTTACAACAACTAAAGTAGCATCAGGTACGAAGACTGTCACTTCTCATAAATACCCTAACCAGACTATTTTCCTGAAATTATATAAAATTGTGACTGTTCTTTGTATACATTATACAAATCTGACTTGCTTACATGTTTAGCACAGAATCCTTGTTCCTGGCGTTTCTTGTCACTTTTGGTGTGCTTGTAAATTTGCTTACATGTTTGATGTAATGGTGTTAATGGTGGATGTTAATCCGGTCTTTCATGTTAACTGTCATGTTTTCAAACTCAAATTATTTACTTACTCCATTAACAAATGTCATCAGTCAATCAATCAATCAATAAATAGCCAGCATATTTTCAGGTAACTAATGTCAGATCATTGAGTGTCAATAACCTGAATCGCAACATGCAGAGGAACAGAACACCTTTCACTTTTTTACACAGGAAATCACTGCCATTGCAATTTCTAAGTAAGTGCTAACTGCGATTCCTTCTTTTTGATTGATTTCTCATTTCTTCATGTTCATGAAATTGTGGAGCTGGCGGATATATGTTCAGCGGTACACTGGGTACAGGAGAGCATGTCCCCTTTCCAAAAATGCTTGCAGCTGGCGGTTTTGCCTTTATAAAATTATTAGCATTTGTGTTTGGCATTTTAGTTCCACTGTATGTTGTCATTTGAGATTTCATATAGGATTTGACCAGCCTCTTAAACCTAGACATAAAGGGAATAAGAACATCCAGTGAGGATAGTTTTTTTTGTCAGTTCACAGAAGACCAAAATTCAGTGGTGGCTGGTGACTTCAAATTAAAGGGGGGGGGGGTGCAGAAGACAGCTGAATGGGTGTGGCCAATGGGAAGGGGTGTGTCCAACTAGAAAGGGTTGGGCTATGCTGAAAACCACAACAACTGGAACTTTAATTAAATACACTGCCCTAGATGCCAAACCATCATTATGAGAGTCCAATCAAGATAAAATGAAGTGTAGAAGAAAAAAATATTTCAATGCATTGACTACATGACAGCTTACTTAATATCTAGATGGAAACAAAGATTGTGAGGCATGAAAAAATAAATTACTTTTTAAATACATTACTGGAATGCCAGTCAAAATCAAGTATAATAAAAACAAGCAACATTCAACTCAAACCACTCCTTGCACTGCAGTTCTAATTCTAATTTATATTCAGCTTTATAAAATTACCAAGTAACATGCTGAAAGTAGCAATAACTGTGATACCCCCCACTTGTAAAAATGTTTCTTATCCATCAAAGTAAAAAATGAACAGCAAACAAGAAACAAGCTCAAGAGAAATTGCTTATATGATTACTGCACAAGTTATGGACCACATATGATAGACTGGCATTCTGTTTAGTTTATGGGTAAAGCCTGCAAAGATGACTGCAAGTCTCCAACAAATGTAATGAGCTTCTGAAAATACTGTAATCCTGTCCTTTATTGCAAATACTGTCATATGCATTTCAATACCTAAGGCTTATACGTTATCTAGTTAAGTAAATATTCTTTGCATGGCAACAAAAAGGCTTTCAATTTTGGTAATTCTTTAACAGTATGCTTATTGAAGCTTACTTTCATCTTACATCCTCCAACAAACTTACCTGATGGTCATTAAAGCATTGCTACTTAAACACAGAGCAACAGGACATTGTGACAGCATGCATTTTCTGAATAATATGTAGCAAAATTCAACAGTATAAATATAAGACAGAAAACCAGAATATTATGCAAAATCAAGGACAGATGAAAAGCCACTGCTGTACTTGTCTACCTTGGGTGGGGGAATACTCTGCACACTTACACTGCACAATTGTTCCTTGCCTTGCCTAGACACATCAAGAGTCACTACATGGGGGAGTGGGTTGCGACAAGTATGTCACGATTTTAAATGTCTCTGGCTGACAGTGATGGCTCTGACACTCATACCTCTCAACCTCAGAGTGAGAAATCTGGACAAAGCCATACATAGAAGTGGGACAGGGCCAAAAATAAGGACAGTTTTTAAATATTGCTCTTATAAATTTAGAAAGATAATAAAATAGTAGTAGGTCTTGCATTAGTATGAATTTTCTGATGGGTATGACATCTGAAACTCAAATGTCTGCCATTATTTTTCAACTTCAGTCTTTAATGATTTGCCACCAATTTGCCAGAAAACCCCAATTTTATGAAAAACCGACCAAAAATGTGATGCAAAAATATAAAAATTGCCACACAATACAGCTGGGAACCTGTCAAAAAAGGGACACCTTTTTAATATTAGTACTGTTAACTTGAGTAGCTGACAAAATTAGAGAATCTACATGCAGTTCTGAAATAAAAGTAATCTATAACTCTGATCATTACAGTTATTTATAATTGTAAACCCTCCATGTTTTCTTCCAAAATTGCTGTTTTGAGGAGGGATTATTAGAGGGAGAGCAACATTTTGAACCAAAATTGGGTGCAGTTGAGAGGTTTGGATATTCCTAATTCTCTAAAGCAATGTATTTGCATGTACCTCTCAACCTCTTAATGCAGGAAATCTGGACAAGGCCAAATATATTGGGGGAACATACAAACAGTACTAAAAATTGCTCTTGTATAAACTTAAGAAGGTTGATAGAATAACAGGTCTTGCTTTAGCATGCATTTTTCTGAGGGTTATGACATCTGAACCTTTATGTCTGTCATTATTTAGTGACTTCATTCCTAAATGATTTGCCAAAAAAACACAAATTTTATAAGGAACTAACCAAAAATAAGAAACAAAAATCTATTCCTTCTGCAAAAATCTGGACAGTTGAGAGATATAGTTCAGCCGGTGCTGTCTTGAGTTTGCTGCCCTTCCCCCCTCACAAAATCATGGTCGAATGCAGCCTCCCCCCTGCAGCCATTCCAGTGCCCCATTCCTTGGTTATTTCACCCCATTTACCATAAACACTGTAATGTGCATACTGCTTTACTTCTGCAATGATTTGGATTTCATTTGAAAGTTCTATTTTGCATTTTACAGCACAAACACTGATATAAATATCTGCTAAACAAAGCAATGCAGTCTCACAGTGAAAATAGACTTGGCATTAAAACTTCTCTGTCCTTGAAACTTGCATTCATTGAAACAGCATTGAAACCCACATTCGAAGAAAATACATTTTGCCAATGTCAGATAAAGATTAACTTTGAGCTGTTTTCAAATCATAGGCCCCTTGCACACAAAACATACACATGCTCTTTAATACACCTTCCTGATTGTATTAAATTATATTCCTTGTACAATGCAGTACAGTTGTTAGAGGGCACGTTAAATGTATTGTTTTGAACATTTTTCTAGTAAACAATGAAACAAAATGCATGCACCAATAATGACAAAACTGCCCAATTCAGAACATTTCCATCATAAAAGTCTACTCAAACTTCTACAGTCCACCAGTATCAGTAAATATGCACAATCTCTGAAGTAGTAAATGTCATCTAAATGATTCCACATTAAAGAAATCTGTAACTAATGAAGAGGTTGCTGCTAGCAAACAACTTTAGATTTGTTTTATCTACAAATAAAGTGCCCGTTCCCCTTAAGGAATAAATTGCCTATGTTGTTTTAAAAAAAATGTTAAGCTAGTAATATTGCAATGAGGAATGGATAGCAAACTGATAACAATGGATAGCCAACTGATAACAGGTTCATAGTTACTAAGTATCTTCGCCAAAAAGGACTGTAGCATCCACTCCCCTTTACAACACAGTACAGTATCAGCAATGCATCTACCTACTGTGGAACCCACAGCCTTCTGCATCAAAAACAAGCACACTACCTGTTGTGCTATTAACAATACATGCAGACTTAGCATAAGCAACACTAATCATTTGTTCCCCTGCAGCTCTCAGCTCCTTGTAAAATCTACTCAGCACTCAGCTGCATCTTCGAACTTTGCAGCACAAGAAATCTGGAAAAAGCCAAGATTTATGGGGGGGGGCGGGGACAAAAGCCCAAAAATCAGGGACACGTTTTAAACATTGCTTGTATAATGTTGGAAAGTTGCTAAAGTAAAATACCATGTTACCACCAGACATATCACTGCCAAATCTTGAACCCAGGACCCTGTGCAAAACAGTCAGAGCAACATACCACTATGCCAAATCAGCTATTTTGTGAAAAAGAGGAATACTGAAACTTAAATGGCTACCGTTTAGTGAATTCAGTTCTCACCATACCTCTCAACCCCTTAGCAAACTACACCTGGGCAAAGCCAGTAATGGGGGAATACAGCCCACAAACATATTCAGTGAATTCAGTTCTAACCATAGCTCTCAACCTTAGCACAAAAAACTTGGATGAAGCCAATAATGGTGAAATACAGTCCAAAAAATAGGGACAGATTTCAAATATCCATCTTATAAACTTAGACATTTGCTAGAATAAGAGGTTTTGTGTTACCATGTACGTTCTGAAGAATATGAAGTCTGAAATTCAAATGCCTGTCATTTTTATTTAACATTTAACCAGGAAAGTCCGATTTGGAACAAAAGCCAATTTTCAGCACAGGCCCAGGGAGAAACACTCCAGACACATGTCTTTGTAAGATGAGAGGACTCCACACAGAAGGCACCCTAGCCAAGAATCAAACCAAAGAAGCTGTAGCTGTCAGGTAACAATGCTACCACTGCACCACTGACTGTGGAAGGAAACAAAAATACAGAAACCACAAATTTTATGAGGAACAGAACAGCTGGAAATAAATACACACACACATATATATATATATATATATATATATATATATATATATATATATATATATATATCTATAAACACATTTTATATATATATATATCTATATATATATATATATATAGAGAGATATATATATATATATATATATATATATATATATATATATATATATATAAAACATTGTGCGCGTGTGTATGTGTGCGTATGTGTATGTTTTTCACATCTTTTGTGCCCATAGAAAGAGAAGCTATAGGCAAAAGAATTAAGTAGGCACAAGCCTAGCTACAGTACACAGTGGCAATTATAACCAGGACCTTTAAAGCGAGCATAATAAATTAGCAACTAACTTCCCTAGAAAAGAACACCACTACTTATTCTGAAATAAAGCCAACTGACTTTCAGCCTAACAAAGGGTTGAACTCCTGCTAAGCCCCCCCCCCCTTTAAACTTCTTTACCTTAAGTCCTTCACATAACTTGTTAACATTCACAGGAATAGAAATAATGCAGAATTTTAGGTCTCACCCATATCATGTCCCCTGTCTCCCTGTCTCCCTACCCCTTACACAGACAAACAATGCAGTAACAATAGCTTTTTGGGACTATTGTCTCTAGTCTGGGAATCCATCCCTCCATCTATTAGAGATTTAACTCATTACCCTGAATGCAGGGAAAAGTGTTATAAAACACCTTCTAAATGCTAACTAATGTAAATTTTTTAAAACACAGTCATCACTTAAGTGCTTTAAAGAACCTCTACACCATCAGCTCCTAATAAATACAATATAAAATATGCACATTTTTTTTCCGAACAAAGTATCAAATAGTTTAGCTCATTATTGTCTCTATCGCCTTTCACTTCTCCTTCAGTCTATACAGTGCCCGCCCCTTGTTCCTCCCTGGGTTCTTTCTTCCTCCTTTTTACATTCATGTTAAGTTTAAGGAACCTTATTTTCAAGACTCTGGTACATAGAATTTGTAAATGCTTATTTTCTGTTGTAACTACAAAGCCTTGACTGCGGTTGAATACTGCTTTGATTGCTATAATATATAATACATATTTTATTTCATGTACATTAGACAATTATAGTCAGTGAACAAACGTTTAAGTTATGTACTTTATGACGATGAATGATTTGTTTCTTTTTTGCATTACTCCTGGGCTGAGGCTGACATTGGTTCTCTGAAGTTACTGCTCTACCGTAGTCAATGAATTTAAATAAATAAATGAATATGCATTTTTCACTTTTAACCATTTTAAACTTTAAAGATGTGTTAGCTCACTATGTTTTATGCTGGAGAGTACACAGACAGGTAAACAGTGCAGTCATTGACCATTTCTTCAACATCAGGGAGTTAATAATAATAATGGACCTCAGTCTACCTCAGAAAAGTAAAGTTATAGTCTTCTGACAGCCTGCATCCTGCAGAGCTAGGTTTGATTTTCTCAGTCTCCACTTGCAAACTCTGTTACTCTTTATAAGTCACTTAATTAAACAAAGCATACGGGTCAGCTTTGGAAAGAGAAATTTATGCACCATTGGTTTATGTGTTTAACAACGGAATAAGCATTAAAATCACTGTATAATATACGCACCATTCTGTAAGATGATTCTCTACCTCCATAATTCCAGAAGACCCTTCTCTACATCGATCCCACCTCCGTTACATCCATCTGTAACGAAGAGCATTCAAGTCCCGCACATGTTATCTGTAATTCCAGAAGACCCTTCTCTACCCATCCGTAATGAAGACATCCAAGTCCCACACATGTTAACGGCTAGCTCTCATGCTAAAACTAGCCTGCGAGAGCTCAAAACATACCTCGATTGGTCCAGCCTGCAGGTGATGCAGTCTGGAGTGTCTCTGTTCTG
The DNA here is from genome assembly GCF_019279795.1 of Protopterus annectens. Classification (NCBI taxonomy): domain Eukaryota; kingdom Metazoa; phylum Chordata; order Ceratodontiformes; family Protopteridae; genus Protopterus; species Protopterus annectens. The sequence goes on from NC_056735.1 coordinate 705,382,161, forward strand.
TGCAACCATCACCGGACAGACTGCAGGGCAGGGATGCCTTTCCCCCTATCTGGACTGCTGACAAAGCAGTCTGAGTGTTCCAGTGTGCGTGCGTGGAAAAGTTTAGACTGTGAGTGTTCTTGTGTGCACGCGCAGAGCGGAAGTTTAGTTCTGGGACTCGTGATTTAACATGTTTATTTTTTTGTTTATTTCTTTTTTGTTTTCTTTACTTTTTTGTTTTCTAGGTGGGAGGGCTGCAGTCCTGCAGTCCTGCAGTCCTATAGCACGAGCCACCCCTGCCAAGATTTATATCATATATTCCTTCTGAATGTCTACTCAGACCAATCTGTTCTATACTTTGAGGCTGTTTACAACTTATAAAAGGAGACTGCCTCTGAACACCTTGTGGTAGAGAAAAAATCACTTGACATCACAGAACATATCTGGTTATTAGCAATGAGCAACTTAACCATTAAATGTCTTGTATAACTTCTGAAGTGCCAGAACTATCAACAGTGTTCATCTTACTCACTTTTCTGAAGACATTACTTAAGGTTTCCTACCAAGAAAAACAAATTTGGCAAACCTATTCAAAGTAGAAGGAGCAGCATCAAATAAGTAACTACGTCAGATAAAAAGATACAATTAATGCTGGTCTGACAAAGGGCCATTATTTTTATTATTACACTTAATTTAAGTTTGGGGGGGGGGCGGTAAAACATTATCAGATAAAGGATTGGCCTTTCAATAATTATACTTTTTAGATCTCCTAAAGGGAATAAAAAATTTAAACGGTATCAAAAGAAAGCTGTTTACGTGAAAAAAAGTGCCTGCCACTCAGCAAGATTGCTTCATACTATATCCTCAGAAATGCTAAAATTTATTATATATTCATTTATTTATTTATATTTGTTTACTTTAAAAGTTCCACTGGGCACAGGTGCCCTTTTTCAATGGAGGCCTAGGGAGGAAATCTCCAAGGTAATAATTTAATGCAATCAAAATTTACAATAACAAATCTTATAATGCAATTTCAGTGAATACATGGCATAGTAGTCAGTATAATAAAATTTGTATTGATATTCACAAACATTAATATGCAAGCATTGCATTGAGAATTTAAAGATAGAAGATTAAGAAATACATTAGATTAGGAAATTAGAGGGGATAAGCAAATTTAAGTGTTAATAGAGAAATAGCGATGGAATAGTAATTTGGTTGTGCTAATTAGAAGTAGGTATTATAGTTTAAGGACTACAATAAAGTGAGGTATTAGAAGGGGATAAGCAGGCTAAGTGATTTAGTGCTTTAAAGGCATAAGAAGGTAGTGAAGGGTGATAGGAGAAGCTATGTTCTAGATGAGGAGCAGGAACAAAGCCACAAGGCAGAAGGGAGTAGGGACAAAGCCACGAGGCAGAGAGAAAGTCTTTTATAAATGGTTTGAAAAGATGAAGGTGTGAGATAGACCTGAATGATATATGAATTGTATTCCATGTTCTAGCTATGTCGCTGGAATAGAAACTGACCCCAACAACCCTTTGTGGTTTGTAGATGGTAAGCATTTGCTTATCATTTGACTGAAGGGGGCAGTTTTGTAGATAGTACTGAAATATGGGGCTAATTGCTGGGTAGGCAAATGAGATATAGATGATTTTGTGGGTTAAAATGAGCTGGGTATAAGATAGGTGGTGAGGAAGTTCAAGCCATTTAAGCGTTTTAGTCGTAAACAGTGGTTGGTCTGGTAAGAATTTTGCAGGCATATCTGGCCTGGCGACTTTGTTGTAGCATTGTTTACATTTAGAACAAAATGAGGCTTGTAGGTTGGTTGTTATAAGGACTCCATACAGGAAAGACGGTAGGAGGTAAGTAGTAGCTAGAGTTACCTTGGCAGACTTTGTAAGGAATTTCTTTACTTTCTGAGGGGTATATATTTTTTGATGGGTTTTCTTAATGCTGTTGTGGGAATATAAATCAAATTTTAGATTGTCATTGATTGTCTTGCCAAGTAGTTTTGTATGTGAGGTAACTTCACTCATGGTATTATTTAAGGAAGAAATATTAAAAGTTGTTCTTTCATAGAAATGGGATTTTGAAAAAAGAGAAGTATTTTAGTTTTTTGGGATTTAGTAGCAGGTGATTATCCTGTAGCAACTTTCAATGGACTTAAAGGCTTCTTGATTAATTCTCTGAAGATGTATGAGGTTATCTGAAGTGCATATTAGGATAGAATCGTCAATGTATTGTATGAGGGAAACTTGCTGAGATGATTACTAATGAATATATTGAAGAACAGAGGGCTGATAATGGAGCCCTGTGGCACTCCAGTATTGATAGGAAGGAAGGGAGAAAAAGTGGATAGCCATTTAAAAGACTAGTATCTATCAGTTAAATAGTTGTTAAACCGTAGTAGTGCGGATTGGGATAGCCTGAGGGAAGACAGCTGACAGAGGAATATTGGTGAGAGGCTTTAGAGAGATCTTGCACTACAGAGGAAATGAGTTTGTCTTTGTCTCTGGCTTTGTTAATAGTATTTGTGAAGGTTAATAAGGCCGTTTTTTGTGCTATGGGTGGGTCTAAAACTATTCTATGTGGGGATCAGGAGCATTTCCTGAGGGATGTGTTCAAGTAGTTGTTTGTGAATGATCTTCTCTAGAAGTTTTGACAATGGGAATAATATGGCAATATGTCTGAAATTGGTTATATCAGATGAGATTCTACCTTTATTAAGGGAGATGATGGAGAGTTTTTTTCCATAAAGAAGGGTAATATGATTCCTTGATAGATCCATTAAGTAGGACAGACACAGGATAGGCTATGGCACCTAGCTTGTGGTATTCTGCCGGGAGATTATCTGCTAAAGGAGAACATGGTTTCAGTTTAAGGAGCAGTGATTTGATGTAGGAGGTTTAGATGGATTTTAGGATGAAATGGGAGGGTTCTTCTGTTTGAGGAGAGGGCATATCAGGATTGCTAGATAGAACATCTTTAGTAAGGCCTTTAATGCTTTCAATAAAATGTGTGTTAAACTGAACAGCTATTTCAGAGGTAGTGTTATTTGGGGCAGTATTAGAAGTGGCGGTTGTTCCAGGATGGAGTGTATTATTAATAGAAAAACAGAATTTTTCTTAGGGTTGGAACACTGATTTAGTTAGGGGTTACTGTAGTAGATTTTATTGGGTTCCTATCATGGAATCGAGCTTCCAGAAGGTTGAACAACAGAAGTTCGAACTTGGAAGTTTGAAAGTTGAAAATGTTGAAGCCACAGAAGTTTGAATTCTTTCCCATGTAAAGAATTCAGTTGGGTGTTTCTGCGGCCTCAACATTTTCTTCACTGTGGTGTGAAAGTTACAGAACAGGTTAAGGTAAGTGTGCGATTGTGACGGATGTTGGGGTTAGGGTACGGGTAAGGTAAGTGTGCTACAATGACGGACTTTAGGGTTAGGGTGCGGGTAAGGTAAGTGTGCGATAGTGATGGACTTTAGGGTTAGGATGCGGGTAAGGTAAGTGTGCGATAGTGACGGACCTTAGGTTTAGGGTTTGGGTTAACATTAGTGCATAGATAGGTGTGTATGTAAAGTTTAGTGTAGGTTTATAAGGTTTTTGGTGTGCTTGTGCTGTGTGTGTGTTTTTCGGAACAGCAAATTTTTCCCTGGGAAAAAATTCGCTGTTCTGATGTTTCGATGTTATCACATTTCGATCTTCCAAGTTCGAACTTATGGTGTTCGAAATTTTGGAAGTTGAATTACGTGATATAGACCCGATATTATTGTCTGTGTTAATCTGTCTTTTAATGCAGTTATGTAATTCTTTAACACGTTACAGGTTTTGGATATACCTATGTTTTCACCAGTATTAACCAAGTCCTATTTCTTTCAGGCATTAGATGCCTGCTATGACTGGATAACCAAGGAGTATGGTTATTCTTTAATAATGCAATTTTAAAGCTGGCCATAAGGATAGATAGCATAAAACAGAATTCCCACAGTGATTTGCACTGTAAAACTACTATAATAAATTAAAACAAGTAAAACCTAGTAAAATATTGCTTCGATAACTGGGGTACATAAAGGCCTAGGATGAAAAGAGCTTTAAGGACTCGTTTGTCTTTTTTTGTAGTATCAGAATAAATGAGTATAAGACAATGATCGAGATGAAGTGTCAATGCAGCACACTGAAGACAAGTGTCAGTTATTCCATGTACTGGATGTTCCCAAACACTCCTTTATCATGTATCCTTTAAGCATTTTCTATTCCATTTCCCAAATTATGCAGCTGTTTTTCCTAGGGCAGTTGGGAAACTGCTAGCATTACTGTTATTTAATGCTGTTATTTAAGATGTAGCACAAAATATTACCTTTTGAGGACACAACAAGCTGATGCAAGGATATAGTTATACTACACCTATGCGGTGGTTTATATGCTAACTAGGTTGAAGGGCCGGTTGATGAAACATGTCAACAGTGAAGCTGATTCCTTTAACTTCCTACATCTTACAACTTTGTGTTTGTAATTTCATAAAGTTTGTACTGTACGTAAGCTGTTCTTAGTTTTATTTTTTTATTTTTCTTCTTATCTTTGCTAGTTCATTTTTGAAAAAGAGTCCCAGAAGTGCACATCATCTTCCTGCTAAGCAACTAAATAGTTGCTGTTGAAAACTGCTTTTGCAAACACGATCATATGTCATTGGGAACGTTGTTATATACTAAATCACTGAAGGATCAGATTGTCAAATGGCAGTTCATCCGAAATGCCATTCATTGAAGCCCCACACCCCTTGCCAGATGTATATATGTATTATATATATATATACATATATATATATATATATATATATATATATATATATATATATATATATATATATACCAACTCCAAGATCACACTACAGTAGGGAAAGGGCAAATTTCCTGATTCCTACCATAATGCAATCTCAGTCAAAATGGTTTGTTGAATGGCATGTTCAATAAAATGCTGTTCGAAATGCCATTCTGTGATGTGATCTTTCAATGTAATAATAGGGACCCATGGAAGGGGAGTTTGAGTTTCCAACAAAGTGTGGTCACCTTCCATTAACACAGATCCTTCAAAGCTCATAAACCATAGTTGTTCAGTATAACCATGTCCAAACTGTCATTATAGTAATTTCATTTCAAGCAAGTTTGACACTATCTGTTTGTTGCTTGATAGTGTTCTTTCAAATATATATATTTTTTATCTGATACTTCATATCATCAGTTGTCAGGAATAGCAGTGGGAACCCAGTCTTGGATACTTACGTAAATATAACGTTCTGTTTTTTGGATGGCGTGAATATTTTTGATGCTAACATTCCATATTGTCAGTTGATTATATTTTACAGATTTGTAGGTGATGTATTCTTAATATGGTCAGGGAATGAAAATTAATTGAATGTGTTTGCTACTTTCAATAGAAATGCTACTACAGTTTTGCAATTTAAATTAAATTATTCAATAATGAATGCAAATACTGTTTTTTAAATGTAAAGGTCCATATACTGCATGGGGTTGGATGGTTTGACATAACGGTTATGGTATTTACCTTACAAATACAAGGTACAGGGTCTACTTCTCACCTTTGAGGGAAATTGGCTAGGCTTAAAGTGACAAACAAGGGCAGCTGGCCTAGTATTCTCCTACGAACAGATCCAGACGGCAATAAACAGAAAGGTGGCAAGAGCAGATAAATTACACAGGTTTCCTGTTTGTCCAGTCATAAGGTGTTGTACAGCACAGATTTATTATTCTTTTAATAAGTAGTTATAATGAAAGTACGTCCTATATAACAACACATGAAAGCTCCCTTAAATGAAAGTAATGTAAGAAACCATGTAGTCTCCACGTGACTTTAACACATTTGCTTCTTCTTTATTTCATAAAAGAAATGAGAAAGACTTCTTTGAAGGATCAATATTATACTTATTTGTTAGAGTTCATGATAAGATGTTCTGTTTTGATTGTAAAGATTTTTTATAAAGCTTGTGTGTTATGCTGAGACAAGGAAATCTACAATAGGGGGACCTGTGGAATTTTTAATGCCTGCTGACACACAGTGATTTTTTTTTTTTTTTTTTGTCCTTTGCAACTTGCAGTAAAAAGTTTGTGGAAAAAGACTTCCTGTTAAGTCGTTCATTAACAGTGTGTGTGGAGGAGGGGTCATGAAGCAGCTGTAGTGTTAAGGATAATGGATGTGAAAGGGCAGGTTTGAGGGAATGGGTGTCAAGCATCATGTCAATGATGCCATTGAAGACTATGGAAAATCTAAGGTGCTAGCAGCCTATACAATTTTCTGTACTCCTGTATTCAAGGCGCAGTAGAGGTTCTTGCAGTCATAAGAATCCTTTAGATGCAAGAATGTCTTTGCATATATCTCATTATTGTTTTACTGTCTGTTTGTACTAACAAAGTTCCTTGGCTCACATGTCTGTGTTACTGAATGCCAGAAGACCTTTGCCCTAGTCCTGTTCAAATGTTCATGGCTTGCTGCTTGGCTAGCTTCCTGATATGGTAATGGCAATCTACTTACTAACTCCTTCAGACTGAGTGGCAACACTGCCCACTCTACTGAGACTTATTTTATGTTTCAATTATGTACTGCAAGGTCAAGTAATTCAACTTCAGTAATCACACATTTGGAATATGTTGAAAGCTTCTTGGCAGAAATGCCGTATCAGTAGTTGTGTGTTTCCATGGATGATTTCAAAGCAGTATAACAGGATGTGATTGTCAGGTAGTGTTGAAAATACGGACACAAGCTAATTGTGAGAATGTTAAAGGCATCAAAATCTACTTGTCAGCAGTCACTTAGAGGTATTAATCTTCTGTCATTTGTACTTATGTAATAACCTATCCAGAAAATTGGAATGGCCTGCATTCTCATTTGTTAAGGAAAGTTGCCATTTCTGGGAAGAAATAGGAAATCTGTTTATCTAGGATAGGAACAACAAGAAAAAAAAAAAAAACAAGTTCCCAGGCAAAATATAGGAGCCATAGCATTATAAAACTGTTCAGGTACCAAAATATTATTTCAGATACATTTTAAACTTACATATGGCAATTTGCATTTGAAATATAATATACAATAATATTATTTGGATGGAGTATTATGCTACAGTTGTGTAATGCTATTTGCATTCTTATACGTACACTGATTGCTCATTCAGGTTTGGTCCTAAATGATGAAGGCAAACCTGTCTAACACCTGTTTCACTGAAACTGCCCTGTGCATAAATTGTACTTTTGCCCATAGCCCTGACACAGTGTTGTTTTCGGATTTCACCATCCCTAATACAAAACTCTTCTGGGTATACCTCAATTCTGGAGAAGGAGGACAGACTTGATAAAACAGAATTTTGAAGAATTTGCCCCTCCCCCATTAAATCAGGACTGTACCTCTGTAGTCATTCATTAGCATATTTTTAAATTATCCTTTTAATCCTGTTTACAGTAATGGGGCAACCAGTATGTCTATCCTGGCACAAAGTGAGAGTGCAAAGCAGAGAAACTAAACCTGGATGGAGTATCAGTACAAACTGAAGACTGTGACAGAGCATTAGATCACCCAGAAAAAAAAAAAAAAAACAACCCATATGACGTAGCTAGGGCATTCAGACTCCACACAGGAAGTATACCAGTTGGGAAACAAATTGGAGAACGGAATTCTGTGAACAACTGGCTCATGCCTCTGTTTCAGGTTGTGACAAAAATGGCCAGCATGGCTTGTTCACTCACCCATTTAACACATCACATAAACACACACACACACACACACACACACACACACACACACACACACACACACACACACACACACACACACACACACATACCCACACATGCACAGACACACACGCACGCACACACACCGCACACACATGCACACACGCACATAAACACACACAGATTGGGGCTATTTTATTCAGTCTCAGATATCCAAGACTTTCTTAGTACTCATTCAGTTTGGATCTCATTTCTAATGTTTGATCAGAATGTGGTTCTATTTGAAGCTGAAGAAGTTGAAGCATTCCAAGGGTGCCTGTAGTCACAAGATGATCATCCACGACCCTTGTCTAATTGACATTACTGCCCACGATGTCATTGCTTCTGTTGAACCACTCACAGTAGATGGTGCCTGAATAGCTTAATACTTACCTTAATGCAAAAAGGTTAGCTGTGGTGAAGACAGCTACTGCAGGGAATTTCAGGAAGATCCCAAGTCTGATCCTCGTAATAGACACAGAAGAGGGATAATGTAAATAATCAGAAGACCAGCCAATGGCCAAACAGTCAGTACCCTTCCAAGTCCATCACTTTGACAGCCTTTAAGTGACAAGCTTTCCCTAAGCTAGTGAGGTGTATTCTTGATAGTGATCGATCACAGAGATCTATATTTGCTAGTGAATCCTAGGACTGTCTTGCTAGCCTTCATGTGTTTAAGTATGTGGGCAGCCTGGCAACCTGCACAGAATAGCTCTCCATGCTCCCAGCCATCACCTGGGGAATTTGTTCCTTTCACTTAACTAGTGGGAGTAGAGCAGTATCGCATACGTTCTGCAATATCCGCTTGTTTTTGTGTGCTGCTGCAGCTTTGTACTTCTGCTCACCGTTCTTTATTTGGTGCAGTGTGACTGAGCGGACAAGCAAGTTCAGGATGATCAAGAGATACCAGCAGATGGCTGCAGAAGGTTCTTCACAGTCCTGTCTGACAATAATGCTGCCACCTGGTTTTGCTTTCCCAGGCACTGAGGGCTGCATCATACTTCCCCAGGTATATGACTGCTTCTCAGGTCATACCTACTATTTTAGAGGGTCAATAGTTACAGTTTATGGGATAGGTGCACAAGTTTGCTTCTCTTCTCATCAGATTTCTTCTTGTTAATGAAGTTAAAAGGGACTGAGGTCCCACCTGTTTGCACAGACAGGTTTCATACTTCTTCTGTTGCCACCTGCACACTTCCAGATAATCCTACCATTTGTCACTCCCAGC
>NC_056735.1:705396142-705471142 GCF_019279795.1 Protopterus annectens
TATATATATATATATATATATATATCTACACATGTGTGTGTGTGTGTGTGTGTGTGTGTGTGTGTGTGTGTGTGTGTGTGTGTGTGTGTGTGTGTGTGTGTGTGTGTGTTTCCCAGCTAAAATGTTGAAGACACAAAATTTCTGAAGCCCCTCGGGAGAAGAGCTTCATAAATAACAGTAGAATTCACTTTACAAATACAGTCAAGCTAGCGCTTCATTCAAACATAATGAGCAGAAGCCAAAGTAGCTTCAATTGCAGAAAAGATCAGAGAGAACAGATTATGGTGTTTTGAATATATGTGCAGAAAAGCAGAAGACAATCTGGTGAGAAAGATTTGGGACAGACAGGAAGAAGGTATGAGGAAGTGAGGACGCCCAGCAAAGAGATGGATAGATTGTGTGAAAGAAGATCTGCAACAGTCAGGCATGAGTGTTGAAGAAGGCAGGAGTTTGGCACTTAATCGGGAGAGTTGGCGACAGTTAACATGATACCCCAACCCCGTGTTGAAAAAATGGGAAAAAGGTGATGATGATGCTGTGTTCTACCGGAAATTAGCCAGTTTCTTCAAGTATAGATTAGGTGAACCTTACAAACACATCTCATATTGGACAGTGGTAACAATATAATGAGTTGAGTGTGGATTATGTTAGGGAAAATAATACAAGTGTGACAACCTATTATTATTTTGATTAGACCATTACAAGACAAGGTGATTGGAGATTAACACTAGTGCCATGATTTGGTGGTGTGTGGTATGTAACTACTTTGAAAAAGTATTTGTGACAACTTCCAAAACAGTTCACTAGTAAGCAAGAACAATCAGAACCTTGACTCCTAGAACGTAGTACAAACTCTCCTTTATTCAAAATAAACGTGGACCACAACGAAAAAGAACGATAAAAGGTAAATTGTTAAAACAGTACTAAGCGCTTTCACCCTTCCATGTTAGGGCATCATCAGAGTACAAATTCAATTAACCAACAATGTCCCTTATATACACAAACCTTGATTACTTAATACATTTAATCAGCACACAATGATACAGGGTGTATTCCTAATTAGTAGTGAATCTAGAGTACAAACAAAAAGTAATGACGTACTGAAGTCAATAGCCTAAAATTGTATATTCGTAAATTACTTAATTACAATTGTAAGTTCCTGTTAGCCTCAGAAAATTCCTAAAACTACAATAATCATTTTGTTAAAATCATTATTTTACATTACATAAAATATTGAATCTGAAGTAGGCAGACTTCATTCGTCTGCAACCTGTGGGTATCGGATCCGATCTCGGATCCGAGCCGGCAATTCAAAAGCTTAGGCTCCGAGCTCCTAGCTCCTCCCTCTTACCCATAACCCCTTGCCAAGCCCTGACTGACCCCAGATTTCGTTTGCCGCTTTTCAAGAAGCAACGGAATTCTAGAGCTCCTGGCGTGGTTTGAGATAAGTGTAGTTTTTCTGACAGGAAAAATTTTGAATTTCTCTATTTTTGTTATTAATATAGTTAGATTTGTGTGTGGTTAAGGCTTTCCTCCCTCTTTAGTTAATTTTTCTCGGGTTTTCGTAGTTTGTTTGTGTGGGTGTGTGTTTAGGCCTTAGGTGTAATGTCTGAAGCCCCTAAGGCTGTTTTTTCGAAATGTACCGAGTGTGGCCATAAGCTGTCCCCAGCAGATGGCCACACTCGGTGCGTTAAATGCTTGGGGGTTGAACACCTGTCTTCTGGTTGTACCATTTGTGCAGGGTTCAACCCCCGGGCTTTAAGGGAACGGAGGTCGAAGTTGGTGCTGGCGGGTCTTTACCCCCAGATACTGCTTCGGCCTCTGCCTCCAGTCAGCAACCTGTTGCTGTGAGTTCTCCCTCCGGCTGGGACTCAACCTCCCTTAAAGTTGCCGGAGGGGAAGGATTCTTCTAGGGAGAGACAGAAGGAGAGGCACAGGAGAAGCACCACAAGAGGAGAGCCAAGCTTCCAGTTCGGCTCCTCCATCTAAGCGGCTTCCCTGTGCCTTCTAGCTTTCCTCCTCCTCGGCTCCACTCCCCTCGGTTCTCTCCTGGACCCGAGGAGGAGGAGGCTAGCCCTTCCAGGAGGTCACCGAGACGGCTCTCTAGGTCCGCTTCGGTGGCCTCCTCTAGATCGACCTTTTCGATGAGCGAAGCTGATATGGACCGGATGATGAGGAAATTCATCCAGGCCCAAATGCAAATGGGAGTGCTCCTAGCCCCCCCCCAACCGGGAGGGGCTTCGACCCCTTTTTTCGCCCCCTTAGCTCCTTCTCCGACCCATACCACGGGTTCGGAGCTATCGGCGCCGTGCAGATTTGGATCTGGGGGTGGGTCGGATCCGATAGGTCGGCGCACCTCAGATCCGTCCCATCCCTTGAGTGCTTCGGTGCCGGACCCGACCTCTCGAGCCGAGGCGAGCCTCGGATCCGAGGGAGCTGGTGTGTCTTCGGCTCCGTCCAGGTCGGAGCACACTGGTCTCTCGGATCCGACGGTTTCGGCTCCGACTCCGATCCGTACGTCGGATCCGAGTGGGGTCGGCTCGGGCTTAGAGAAGCTGGCTCCCCCTCGGCTTTCAGCGTTATGGAAAGGGCACTGTCGAGGACATCCGGACCCCCGGTCCCTGCCACGGCTCCATCCCGCACTCCATTGCAGTTGGGCCAGGCCCCCACCAGCCGGTCCCAGGGACAGCCGCCTCGATGTCCCAAGTGGTTCCCTTGGAACATCCATCTGCTGAAGAGTACTCCTCGGACAGCCCCGATGAAGTACCTCGAAGCGCAAGTGCAAGAGGAGGCACATGGACTCCCTGAGTCCGTCACTGAAGACACGGACTTGGATGAAGGGAAGGCTCCCTAGGTCACCCCTGAGGACGTCTCATTTGGAGACATCATGGAGATGTTAAGGATCAGGGGGTGGTCTGCCCCAAGGCTTCTTCGGACGAGTCTGTGTTCTTGGAGGCATTCGAGGCGGCCCTTCTACCTCTTGGGTGTCCCCTCCTGCTGACCCCTGGTAGATCTTATATCTATCAGGGCGTGGAAGGATCCGGACACCATTGAGCCTATCCCTAAGCGCCGGACCACATTCTTTCTCCTCCATCAGACCGCACCCACTGGAGTAAGGGTCCCCAGTAGATGCCATGATGATGGCTGCAGCCACGAAGAGGGAATTGGCCCAGGAGAGTCCCTCCGTCCATCCTCCGGGCAAGGAGTCCTGTTCGATGGATCGCATTGGGAAGCGAGTTTTAGTTCAGCGACCTTCTCCTTGAGAGCGCTGAACTACATGGCACATGTCATTAGGATGCAGCGAGATCTGATTAAAGAATACGCTGCATCTCCCCCGGAGTCCATTTCGAGTGAGGATAAACAGGTTTACTCCACCCGAATGGCCACTCTCAGATCTGTATCCAATACATCTATGCGGCTGCTGTCTCATGCTACTGAGGGAGCCGCTAGAGCCAGCGGAGCAGGCCTTGTCATGAGGCGACAGGCCTGGCTCCGCCATTGTGATTTTGCTGAGCCCTTCAAGGCGACCTTCACGAATGCCCCTTTCGATGGTTCTGCCTTGTTTGGCAAGACTGTTCGCGAGACATTAGTCCAGAGCGAAAAGGACGGGAAGACGCTGTCTGCCGTCGGAGTCCGCTTCTCAGCTCCCCAGAGGTCCTTCTCTAAGAACCAAAAGGGACAGAAGAAGATGTGGTTCCGGAAGTCGCAGCAGTCCCAACCTGCTCCGGATAACCAGTCCTTCCATGGCAGAGGAGGACGGGGAGGTCGTTGTGCCAGAGGCAGGGGGGCTCCTGGCAATTTTGGGTCCAGAGAACCCTTCTCTGAGAGACCCACGCAGCAGCCCTGAAGGGTTGCCCGGCTGTCCGTCTCTGGAGGCAGTCGGGGGGCGGTTTTCGATGCACCTGACTTCTTGGGAGTCCATAACAACAGACAGTTGGGTGCTTCGACTTATATCCAGAGGATATTCAATACCCCTAATCAAGATTCCCAAATCTCGCAGCCTCCCAGATGTTCCACCCGACCAAAGGGAGGTGGCAGCTATCGAAATCGAGCAGCTGCTAGGAAAAAGAGCCATCCAGCGCGTCCCGCCAGATCAAGCCGGATTAGGGTTTTACTCCAGGTTCTTTTTGGTGCCAAAGAAGACGGGGGACTTAAGACCAATTTTAGACCTTTCCCTGTTGAACCTGTCAGTAACCAAGCAAAAGTTCCGGATGGTCACCCTGCAATCTATACTCCCACTTTTGAGGGAGAACGACTGGATGTGTTCCATAGACCTCAAGGATGCGTACTACCACATTCGGATGGACAGACGATCCAGGAGGTTTCTTCGCTTCGGCTGGGAGCCAGTCATTATCAGTTCAGGGTCCTCCCTTTGGTCTCACCTCAGCCCCCAGGGTGTTTACCAAGGTGTTAGCGGTGGTAGCGGCCCACCTGAGGCTCCAGGGATTACAGGTCTTTCCGTACCTGGACGACTGGCTCCTGACGGCATCATCAAGGCATCTTCTGTGCTCAGCCAGGGATTACTTCCTTCAACTAGCACCAAGGCTGGGCATCACGATCAACTGGGAGAAATCTTTTCTGAATCCAACTCAAATTATAGATTTCATAGGAGGAAGACTAGACACCAGATCAATGCGAGCCTTCCTCACCCCAGACCATATCGTCAGCCTGAGGTGTCATGTGACAGCAATCCTTCAACCATCTCCAACTGCAGCTTCGGTCCTGAGGGCCCTAGGTTCTATGGCGGCAGCTATCCCGCTTCTAATTCATGCCCGTTCTTCAATGGACCCTTCAAGTTCAGTGGTCTCCTCTTTGTTCGTCTCTAAACGCTCCGATTGCGGTCAGCAGAGCGTGCAGGGACTCCCTTCTGTGGTGGCTTCTTTCTCCGGAGCCCCTAGCAGGAAGACCTTTTTGCGCTGCATTTCCCCGAGCCACAGTGACCACGGACGCTTCTTGCCTCGGGTGGGGGGGGGCATTCTGCGGGAAAGATTGTCCAAGGCACGTGGAATCCCACAGAGACGTCATTGCATATAAATGTCCTGGAAATGAGGGCGGTGCTCCTAGCGTTGCAAGCACTTCACCACATTCTCCCTACAGGGACTATTGCGATTCAGACAGACAACATGTCCGTAGTCTGGTATATCAACAAGCAGGGAGGAACCAGGTCTTACCCCCTTTGTCGAGAGGCCATGAGAGTCTGGGAATGGGCAATTTCCACCAAATGCTTTCTGATAGCAACGCACATTCCGGGAAAGTCCAACATCCTTGCAGACAAGCTCAGTCGCACCATCCTTTCTCCACATGAGTGGTCCCTCAACCTTCAAGTAGCGAAGAAGATTTTTGCTGTTTGGGGGCAACCCTGTTGCGATCTTTTTGCTTCTCCCTCAAACGCCAAATGCGACAATTTCTTCGCTCTGCTTCCCCCACCAGGGGAGTTCCCGAGGGATGCTCTGGTGCATGCTTGGCCTCCCGGTCTCCTTTATGCCTACCCTCCACTTCCTCTGATGCAGAGGTTTCTGCAGAAAGCCAACAGTTTGGGGAGCAGAATGATTCTCATTGCCCCATTCTGGCCTCGACAACCTTGGTTCCCCTTCGTATGGTCTCACAAAATCAATCCACCATGGATTCTGGATCCAATTTCGGATCTCATCTCTCACCCTCTGGGAATGCCAGTTCCCAATCTAAGGACCCTGAAGTTGACAGCTTGGCTGCTCCAATTCCAACCTTAATTAGGACTCCCGGTATCTCTTCACCGGTCAAAGCCATTTTGGTGGCTGCTCATAAACCTTCCACCAGACAGGTTTATCGGAGTAAATGGAAGAGGTTCTCTATATGGGCAGGACAGAGAACTGTGGATCCTTTTTCAGCACCTATCTCTGCGGTGCTAGATTTTCTAACAGACCTCTTTCATCAAGGGGCCAGTTCTTCCACGATTAAGGTACAATTGGCGGCTATCTCGCATTATCACATTGGTCAGGACACAGCTCCCCTTATGACAGCGAAATTATACAAAACCTTTCTCAAAGGAGTTTTTTTGTTAAGGCCTCCAGTCAAGGAGGTTGTACCACCTTGGGACTTGTCTTTAGTCCTGCAGGCCCTTACTGCTCCTCCCTTCGAGCCTGCAGCTTCTGCTGATTTAAAATACCTTTCCTGGAAGACTGCCTTTCTGGTAGCTATCACTTCAGCCAGAAGGGTGTCTGAGCTTCAGGCTCTATGTGTCAAACCGCCTTATCTTTCTTTCTTCCCTGATAGGGTGTGCCTCAGGACCAATCCATCTTTTCTTCCGAAGGTCTCTTCTGAATCCAATATTAACCAGTCAATCAATCTGCCTGTCTTTTTTTCCCAAGTATTCAAACAAAGGAGAATACAAATTGCATTCATTGGATGTTCATAGACAATTACATTTTTATATTAACAGGACAGCTGGCCACAGGAAATCAGATCAGCTGTTCGTCTCCTTTGCTAAATTTGCTCTGGGTAAAGCAGTGTCTAAAGTCACTCTATCTAAATGGATTGCTAATTGCATTCTGCAGGCATATGACACTTCAGGCAGACCTGCTCCTCAGAGGGTTACGGCTCATTCTACTAGGGCAGTTTCTACGTCAGCCGCCTTTAAGTCCCGTGTTTCGTTGGATGATATCTGCTGCAGCTACTTGGGCCTCGCCTCATACTTTTATTTCTCATTACAAGGTGGATGTTGTTTCTAGAGGAAGAGCATCCTTTGGCTCAGCGGTGCTCCGGAACATCCTTCCATGACGGCCGCCCAAGATTCAGGTAGCTAGGGACTCTGTCCCACAGGTTGCAGACGAATGAAGTCTGCCTACTTCAGATTTAGAAGTTATGTACTCACCATAACGTTCCATCTGAGTAGGTGACTTCATTCGGATGCAACCATCCCCCCCTCCATCCCCCTGACCTTTTTAGAGCGAGTATTTATGCTGTTTTAGTATACTGTGGTCAGTATTTGAGGCAAACTCAATCTGAGGTCAGTCAGGGCTTGGCAAGGGGTTATGGGTAAGAGGGAGGAGCTAGGAGCTCGGAGCCTAAGCTTTTGAATTGCCGGCTCGGATCCGAGATCGGATCCGATACCCACAGGTTGCATCCGAATGAAGTCACCTACTCAGATGGAACGTTATGGTGAGTACATAACTTCTAATTTAATAAAACGTGTAATAAATAGTTTAAAAAATGGGGAATGTTAAAAAAAATTTTTAAAAACAAATTTTAACCAAACATTAAAAATTAAAAATTGAAAAATATAATGTGCTTAATTAATTCCTAAATCACTTACGTGGTTAAAGGAATTTTTTACAATATATGAGTGATGTAAAACCTTGTGAAGCTATAGTTTGTATTTAAATAAATTGTGATTTTAACTTCAATATGCTTGCGATGGACACTTGGTCATTAATACCAGGCCACCTATTTGCATTTAATCTTAATTGCCAAATACATTCTTTAGCTTCCAACAAAGTCTTAATATCACCTCCATTGTGTAACATTACTTGGGGTATTCTGTCAATTACAAAAAATAAAAACTTTTTGAAATTCACACAGCCAATACTGTGAATATATAAAGCACTAGTTTGTTTCATGATATTGAAGTTAAAATCACAATTTATTTAAATACAAACTATAGCTTCACAAGGTTTTACATCACTCATATATTGTAAAAAATTCCTTTAACCACGTAAGTGATTTAGGAATTAATTAAGCACATTACATTTTTCAATTTTTAATTTTTAATGTTTGGTTAAAATTTGTTTTTAAAAATTTTTTTTAACATTCCCCATTTTTTAAACTATTTATTACACGTTTTATTAAATCAATATTTTATGTAATGTAAAATAATGATTTTAACAAAATGATTATTGTAGTTTTAGGAATTTTCTGAGTCTAACAGGAACTTACAATTGTAATTAAGTAATTTACGAATATACAATTTTAGGCTATTGACTTCAGTACGTCATTACTTTTTGTTTGTACTCTAGATTCACTACTAATTAGGAATACACCCTGTATCATTGTGTGCTGATTAAATGTATTAAGTAATCAAGGTTTGTGTATATAAGGGACGTTGTTGGTTAATTGAATTTGTACTCTGATGATGCCCTAACATGGAAGGGTGAAAGTGCTTAGTACTGTTTTAACAATTTACCTTTTATCGTTCTTTTTCGTTGTGGTCCACGTTTATTTTGAATAAAGGAGAGTTTGTACTACGTTCTAGGAGTCAAGGTTCTGATTGTTCTTGCTTACTAGTGAACTGTTTTGGAAGTTGTCACAAATACTTTTTCAGAGTCCTGATTGAACCTAGATTGTGGATGTGTGCTGGACCAACAGGGATTAACCGCTAACGGTAATATTCAGTTTTTCAGATGGTTCTTTATGATCAACGCTACAACAACGTTCCTGTGTTTAAATTTTCTTCTGATTGATCCCGCAGTTGCTGGATCAAAACGAACTGCTCGGTGAATGATATTCATCTAGTTTACTGAAACTGCCGCTATTGTGTTTGAACTTCAATGAATCACTACCATTGCAAGGTTGATGGTTCCCTTTGAACTACGCTACAATAACGTTCTTGTGTTTGGATTTTTTTCTGATTGATCCCGCTGCTGCTTACTGGAACTGCCGCTATTGTGGGTCAGTGGTCTCTGAACATAAAACGCTTTTATAAGTTCATGTGAGACTCAAATGTTTTAGTGAACTATAAGAAGCAGTAATTATTGGTATACTTTTGTCACGCCAACAACTTTTTAACACTGACTTTTTATGTAGAAGTGTGAGCAGCTTAATGAAGAGCCTTCGCTTTTCCTTTACAAAGGTGTGACGAAAAATAAGAAACTGTTCATTAATTCAGTTCTCACTTAATGAATAACCAGTAACAATATAGTCAGTGAATGCAAGTTAATTTATAACTGGCAATTGCTGTACAACTAACAAGTTTACAACACTGTGAATTGAATAGACCGAACAGATTCAGTGTTGTAAACTCAACGGAACTTATGTGGTGTGACGAATACTAAGAAATTCTTCATTAGTCTAGTGCTCACTTAATGAACAAACTATACTAATACAGCCAGTGAGTGCAAGTTCATTTAAAACTGGCTATTGCTGTTCAATCAATTAGTTTACAACACTGTGTATTGAACAGATCGAATATATTCAGTGTTGTGAGCCTAACGGAACTAGTGAATATCACTACTAGTAACGTATACCGGTTCCGTTAAACAGATGTGGACAATTAAGTAGAATTGGGTCCAGATTTATGTTGAATAACACCTGGTTAATGTTTCACAACTAAGTGTCTTGTAAGGATCTTACTAACGAACTGTCACTGGTTAAATTCAGTTTGAGCAACGGTCTATTTGTTTACACTCAAATTTTACTAACGTAATGCATCGGCTTCTACAAGAGCACTTGGACATTACCAACAAGCTAATTAAAGCTTTAAATGAACAACAAAGGTTTGGAGGGAATGAAACTGAGCTGGTCATCACAGACTCACAAGAGCAGCTTTTTACGTTACATTCCACTCTGAATACTAGCCTACACAATGTGGTTACCAGGCAACGATCGGCTAGTCCTCAGCGACAGGCGGTGACGTCAGGGAGAGGTGACGTTTCGGCTCCACCCCTGAATGTCAATGGTAGTGACGATCACAATCAGACGGTTCGCAGAGTGAATGTGCATAGGAATCACTCGCCCAACAGAAACATTGATTTAATCCAATTTCTTTCAGCACCAAACTTGAACAGAGCGGGTTCAGCAATATCTCGGAATCAGGGAACATTAAATTCACAGCTTGAAGAGTTTGAAAAGACACTGAAAACCTTTAAATCTCTGCAGATGGACAATGCTTTTTTAGAACGCTCCTTAGAGTTAAAGCAAGTCCCTAAGGGACTACGTATTTTCAAGTTGCCCCATGGATTTACAGAAGGTACGCCACTCTTTACAGAACTTTTGGGACTTTATGACAATACTGGTTTTGAGCTTCTCAAAGTCATTATCCGTAATAACAAAGATAAACTCAATGTTTTAAAGGAAAAGTTATGTAACCTTGATACAGGTATTAAGGCTGACGTTCTATTTGAGTACAACAAGTTTAAAATGGAAAATATATTTAGAGATTTGGATAGATATATCACTAAAGGCTTAGACCTTAAGAACATGAAAATTGAGAGAGACACTTATGATTACAAAAACAACAGAGCATACAGTCATTTTAGGGAATACAAAAACATGAAGTCACAAATTCATAATCGGAACAACACAAATGTAATAGGGAATGGTCAAAATTTTAACACAAATTTTAATACCAATTTTAATACTAATTCTAACTCTAATTTTAATGGTTTTAATACTAATGCTGACCATGAATCACGCTATAGAGGCAATTTTGATAATAATGATGAGACACAGTCAGTTTTTTTAGAGCAGCCAGTCCTAAGGAGATCAGAGAGAATAAGGGAGAGACAAGGCAGCCAAAACTACTATGCCCAAAGAAATTACAACAATGGAGGCAACAGAAGGGGCAGATGGTAGTACAAATGGATAAAGTAGGTGAGGTTGATGTCGACAGTTCTGATGGTACACAACTTGAAACTTCATTAATATTGTATCAATATTTGGATGTTGAAGTTTCAGAACAGAACACAGCACGTGTCGACAACAGCACGAACAATATATGTTCTGGAAGTAAGATTACAACTTATAATGGTTTTAATTTGTACAATTTCACTGAAAAAACATTTGATAATAATTTTTTAAATTTGTTTAGTAAAGGATTTACTTTCGTGCCTACTTTTAGGTTAGACATTGGCAATGTCTTGATTAATCTAAAAACATATACTAGGTTATTAAATTTAAAAGTCTTTTTTCACGATTCTAACACTGTGTCACATGATGGTAGATTTACACTTAAACGTCATAGCACTTTTATACCACCTCAGAATCTCACTATACACGTATTTGAAAAACTCTGTGAGACACATATAAGAAGGATACTAAGTGAAAAAACAAGTATCACATACAATTTATCACCAGCAGAACGTTTTTGTCTAAAGGAGCTTACTAGTACTAACAAGTTCAGAATAATGAAACCAGACAAGGGAGGTGGGGTGGTTATTATGTTGACTGACGATTACACCAATAGGATGGATAGACTTTTAGATGATGAAGATACCTATGAAAAGGTGAATAGACACGATGTAGATTGGGCATACACTAAAATTGATTGGCTGCTTTATGAGTTTTTGATGGATGGAAGGATTGATGCACAAATTTATCATTACATTACGGTGGAATTCCCAATAATACCATCTATATTTGGGATTCCAAAAATTCATAAACACTTAGATAATCCTCCATTTAGACCAATTGTTTCTGCCAAAGGATCAAAGACTGAGGCCTTGGCAGCCTTTATTGACTTTAAGTGTAAGAATGTATTAACAAAATTCCCACACATTATTAGAGATTCGTGGCACTGTTTGGATTCCATCCGAGATTTTGTAAACACTATTGATGGTAAATTCGACTTTTGTATGGTCACCATTGATGTCATTAATTTATTTAGTGTAATTCCACATCAAGAAGGTCTTGAGTTGTTTGAAGTTTGTCTTAACAAACACAGCAGTTACGGCAATTCTGAGTGTAGATTGTTGTCACAGATGCTTGAATTAGTACTAGAAAATAATTTTATTTATTTTAATGGTCAACATTATAGACAAAAAAATGGTGTTGCAATGGGAGCCAAATGTGCTCCTATTTATGCTAATTTGGTCTTGGCAGCATGGGAGGAGGAACATGTTTTTTCATGTAAATTTTGGAGTAACGTTTTGTTATATTTAAGATTTTTGGATGACATTTTAATTTTTTGGAAGGGGTCTGAAACGGAGCTCAAAGAATTTATTACATATATTGGGCTAACGACTAGTTTTTTAAAATTTACAAGTCACACTTCACTTGAAAAGATCAACTTTTTGGATATTACAATATCAATTCAAAATGGCAAACTAGAATCAAATATTTATCGGAAAAAAACTTACTCCAATTCGTTTTTACATTTTGACAGCAGTCACCCGAGTCACCAGAAG
The DNA here is from genome assembly GCF_019279795.1 of Protopterus annectens. Lineage (NCBI taxonomy): Eukaryota > Metazoa > Chordata > Ceratodontiformes > Protopteridae > Protopterus > Protopterus annectens. Next base: position 705,408,238 of record NC_056735.1, read on the forward strand.
AGAAATCTAGTAAAAGGTCAGATGGTGAGGCTGTCTAGATTAGTTAGTAGTGAACACACTTTTTTGAATGAACTTACTAAATTGAAAAACATGTTTACTTCTAGAGCTTACCCTGACGAGTTGGTATTAAGAATTAGTCGCGATATATTAAGAAATAGATCAACACTATATAAACCTATCTTACATTATGGTTTACCATCCAAAGATACACCTAATGTTAGAAGTGTTGGACACGACACTTTTGTCATCACTTTTAATGAAATATCACAACAAATCATTAAAGTGTTACACGATTCATGGGACATCATCACAGAAATTAATATTGATTTAAGGAATATCCTGGGGAATAAACCAAAATGCACCTTTAGTAAAGGGAAAACTTTAAAGAATTTGTTTGAAAAACCTATATACAATGAAATGGCTATGAAATCTAAAATGAATAAATGTGGTGGTTGTCGTATATGTAGATTTATCAACAATGGACCATATCTATTAATTTCTAATTACGAAATGATGATTAGATGTCCCGGAGTTTGTGATTGTAACACTAGTATGGTTGTGTATGCTGCTACGTGCACAAGTTGTCAAGCCTTCTATATAGGAAAAACACACAGGAAATTAAAAACTCGAATTATTGAACACACCAGTGACATCAAGATCATGAAACAAACTAGTGCTTTATATATTCACAGTATTGGCTGTGTGAATTTCAAAAAGTTTTTATTTTTTGTAATTGACAGAATACCCCAAGTAATGTTACACAATGGAGGTGATATTAAGACTTTGTAATGTAAAATAATGATTTTAACAAAATGATTATTGTAGTTTTAGGAATTTTCTGAGGCTAACAGGAACTTACAATTGTAATTAAGTAATTTAAGAATATACAATTTTAGGCTATTGACTTCAGTACGTCATTACTTTTTGTTTGTACTCTAGATTCACTACTAATTAGGAATACACCCTATATCATTGTGTGCTGATTAAATGTATTAAGTAATCAAGGTTTGTGTATATAAGGGACGTTGTTGGTTAATTGAATTTGTACTCTGATGATGCCCTAACATGGAAGGGTGAAAGCGCTTAGTACTGTTTTAACAATTTACCTTTTATCGTTCTTTTTCGTTGTGGTCCACGTTTATTTTGAATAAAGGAGAGTTTGTACTACGTTCTAGGAGTCAAGGTTCTGATTGTTCTTGTATGTAACTACTTTGCCAGTATTACAGATTTCATAGATTTCATAAATATTCTAAGGCCACGGAGTCCCGTGACCATTCATGCCTCGATGCTACCTTCCTTCATGTTATGTCATGCTATGTTTTAAGTATAAGTAGGTCATGTTATTGTCCATGGACATGACCATTTATGTAGTTGCTTGGTAGTTTTTGAACTTTTATCGTCTGAGCTGAAAACAACAGCAACACGTAAGTAACAAAACATGTTAGTTCTATAGATTAGCTTTATGTAAGTACATGAAGCCCCCTAATGATTACTGAACATAGAATGAGCTATTAAATGCATATCCTGGGATCTAAGACTTGTTCTGGGACCGTATTTGGTAATGATAGTACTTAAGGGAGGACATTTATAAGGTTTGTATAAGATGTTATGTGCATTTTTTAGTTTGGCAAAGTTTAGTACATTAAAAACGAATCAAAATTCCGTCTAAACAGACCACAGTTACTTTAATCACAAAAATAAAAACAATTTCAACAGAATAAGCGCTTTTGTCTGCCCAATGCAGACTTCATCAGAATACTGAATATAAGGTGCCTCTGATTTTTATACAGTTTTTTGAAAGTTAATTGGTAAATGAATAGCTAATTAAACCTGGGAATTGGATAACAATTACACAATTTGAACAATCTCATGTTAAATTTAAAGGCAAACGCTATAAATAAATGGGTTATATACCATGTAAGATAGTTTGGTTTTGAAATAACACAGAAAATATCCATTGAATTACATCATAAAGTGCATATGTGCCTAGGCTTTTAATATAATCTAAATCAATATTAGTTTAGTTTAAAATAGTTGTTATAAAAATAAAATAATATGATTTATATATAAACCTGAGGTGAATATAAACTGTTAAATTTATATATATACCTATAATAGATATAAACTGTTGAAAAAACAATGAAAACTGTACACTTTAAAAAATACATACTTAGTTCAATAAAAACATATATATATATATATATATATACATGGAAAAAAAGCATATTTCTGGTTGAATACAAAAAATATTTAAACTATTTATATCTAAAAAATACTGTTGGTTAAAAAACATGCTATACATTTAAGTGGTTAAAAAAGTTTTTTGAAAAACTTTTTTATTATATATATATGCAAGTATTTGTATGAACATTCAGCATATATATATAATATATGATGTTATTTTATATTATATAATTAATTTGTAAAAATAAATAAACTTTTTAATATAAATATACAAATGTTAAAACAACTAGCAAGGTAACAGTTTTTATTAATGTTTGATATTTTGGTCATGGTAAACACATGGTCCACACCTAGATATATAAATCTAACCATGTTGGTGTGGTATTTTCAAATATGTTTATGAAAATCTTTTTATAAGTCTTGAGTTAATTAAACCAAGTATGTCAAACTGTAGGAACAAATGTTTAAACTCTCGATGCTTTGTCTATTAAAATGGCTTTAATATTGGTGTACTCATTGAGCCCCGGTGGGATATTTGATTTTAACCTCAATTGCCATTTAATTTCCTTCTGAAGTAAAATATTCTTTACATCACCTCCCCTGGGGTCTGTTTTAATAAGTTCCAAGATTCCAAACTTAAAATCTATGAAACCTACACACTCAATAGAGTGTTTAAACAATGCGCTAGTCTCCTTTCTCCTTTTAATATCATTCATATGTTCATAGATTCTCTCTCTGAGGGTCCTCTTGGTCTTACCCACATAAAAAGAGGGACATTTAGTACAAATGGCCAAATACACTAATATCCTACTACGACAGTTACCTTTGCAAAAGGCAATTTTACTTTTTAAGCCATTTTCTAGTTTTATTTCCTCATTTTGATTAATGTATGAACATTGTCTACACCTACCACATTTTATGGAACCTTTCTTTTTATCAAATTTTATATTTCCAGTTTCAAAGTTTCAAAGTTTCAAAGTTTTCAAAGTTTAGTACATTGTCAAGTTCTAGACATTTTAGTTGTTCAGTACTATACAGTGGTGAGATTTATGTGAGTTTTTTTCAGTAATCATTAGCTGTTGAGTGTTCTGTTGAGATGTGTTCATGGTGAAGAACATGAGTTAACTTTTTCTGTTTTTGTTTGCATTGGTGGTGAGTCTATGAGCCAGTCCTGTTGGTTAATTGAAGTAAATTGAGTTAGTCCTTGTAGATGGATGGCAGACTTTTAGGTGCATTTTAGGGATGAGTCATCAACCTACTGTACAGTACTCCATGCTCAACTGTTTTATGCATGTCATTAGTAAAGAATAATATTGGACCGAGGATGGATCCTTGTTGAACCTACCTTGTAACTAAGATGGGAGTTTTAGCTGAAGAGGGTTTGTAATAACTGTTGTACTTATTCTGTTAAAACATCTATAAATAAATGAAAACAACAGGGAACTGTCCCACATTATAGGCCTATCTTGTGACACAGAAGGAAAACATAGAACTTTGGCCTCATTCCATCTAAACACAAGACATAGACTATAACCCTAATGTGAATATGGCAGACTACTGTAGCCATAGTGGAAGTTCTCCAGTTTGAAAATGACCAAACCTTGATAGGTAAGGAAGAAATCTTGTGTAAAAGGACACAATGGTACTGAAAAGCTGTAAAAGTCAGCATAAATGTACTTACTAATTTTCATTGGCTATAATTTAAAGGAGCATGATTCCAGCAAGAGATAATAACCACTTGGTCAGTAGTAAATCAATTTTCCATGGGATTTGTATGCTTAATTTAGTATTAAGAATTGACTGTAACTTACATCATTAATTACTGATAGGGGAACTACTCAAAAATGCATTAGATCCAAGCTACCATGTGTTTCACAAATATATGAACATATGAAACCTTGTTATAAGCACAATCAGTGGTCCATTGGACCGCAAACATTTTCATAAAGACAGGGGAAACACTTAAATCTGAGACCAAAATTCCTGAAATTGTTAACATTAACTTGAGTAATATTAGAATTAATGTACAACATTTCTGAAGATCAAAGTAGAACTTATTTCTATAAACGAGGAGAAGAATATTGTCTATGTGTGTGTGTGTGTGTGTGTGTGTGTGTGTGTGTGTGTGTGTGTATGTATATATATATATATATATATATATATATATATGTATATATATGTATATACACACATAGGATTGATTACCCGAGTACCCAATTTTAATTTCACATTAGTCCGATAGGGAAAAAAGTGCTCTTGAAGTATTTCTTGTAATCAGAAGGCAATATTGCATGACGTAAATTTAGTTAACACAACTGGTCAGAGGTGGCAAAATACTATCATTTATTTATGGCTTCAAATGACCCTAACCATCACTGACCATCCATAGTGTAAGTGAGATCATGCAGTCACAATATACCTTTTTGTGCCAAGCTCTGCATTTATAATTTTTTAGAGCCAATACCTGAAAGGAAAGAACCCAGTAGGTGAATTGGTATTCCCCAAACATCCCAGGGTGAAAAACTTATATATAAAGCATTATGAATATAAAATATAGTATCTTAGATTTTTAAGTATTTAAGGAGTCTATTAGGGTACCAACTAATTACTCAAGGGGTATGCCCAAATAAAAACTCCCTTAAATGTAAAGTAAGTAAGTGATGAAAAGTAAATGCCTGAGCATAAGGTATGAAGTCTGGGAAACCAAGTCCCAGATCTTTCTGCCTAGTATATACTACATGCAATGGTACTCTTCTTCTTTTATTGTCCCAAATAAAACTTTGCATCAATTTAATTATCTTGGGTAATTATGTGTTAATCTTAGGAACAGTTACATGACAAAAAATATAAAATAGTAAAGGGGCTATGAACATCTTGATTGCAACAATCTGACCAAGTAATTGCAAATGAAGATTTCTTTTCAACTATGGTACCATCTAAAACATTTTCCCAAATAGGTTGTAGGTTCAATTTTAGTATTTTAAGATACGTGGGTTGACAAATCACGCCCAAGCATTTGGGAATTAAAGATCCCTAGGGTATAGTAAAAGTGTGCCTTATTATTTCTATAGAGTAGACACTCAGATTAATGGAGTTTAATTCTGATTTACCTGAACTGCATTAAGTCCCAAATAATTATCAAATGCATTTAATAGTCCCATGATTGGAGGCATGTTTTTATGGGTGTTTTAAGTAAGTATCACACAGTCATCTGCAAAGATCATAATTTTTGTTTCTATATCCATAAGGGTCCAGCCTCCCAAACTCACAGTCTTATTAATAATACAGTTGAAGGGCTCATTTGCTAATAAAAATACAAAAGGTGATAGGGTGCAACCTTACCAGGTATCCTTCTCCAAACAAAATTCTTCTGAAAGGAGATCATTGGTTAAAATCTTGGTTTTGGGACATTACTAAAGACTTTGCATCACTTTAATATAGCCTCTTGGAAAGTGCATTGTCATTTTAACTTCACATATTCGTATATATATTTTCACATTTCAGGGAATCAAAGGCCTTTTCCAAGTCAATCAAAAGACAGATTGCTGGTTTAAAATTTTTTGGCAAATCTTTAAAATATAATTTAAACATACAGATATTATTTACACTTGGATGGACTTTCATGAATTCTACCTGGGAATTAAATATAAGCTTTAGTACTAGTCCATGAACTCTATTCAGTAAAATTATATCATATATTTTTAAAGTCACTGTTATTAGGAGACACTGGTCTACAATTAGATTAGATTATATGGTAGGATCCTTGATAGGTTTAGGAAGCAAGGTTATAATTGATGTTTGGGATGAAGGATTAAGTCCTTCTCCTAACTGAAATTAATTAAACTAAGTAACTAATAGGTTCATAGGTGTGTACTAGGCTAATGGCCCTGGAGCATTTACAAGCCTAGCCCATAGGTTTACCCTGGTATCATGCCAATTGACCTTAGTTCCCAGTGCCTCTGTCAAGCAGAGCCACTGGAGTGATCCCTGGTTCTAGTTCCCATCCACTCATCAAGATTTCTCTTGAAGAGGGCCAGTGAGGCGCTCCACTTGACATGTATGGGAAGTCTATTCCATAGCATGGACAGTCTCTGGGTTATGAACCTGTCCCTCCAGCTTGATCTGCTGATTGTGGTAATGAGGTTGAGGTCTCTGGAGCACGTAATGTGGAGGAATTGGGATTTCTTTAGATGTAGCATTTGTAGCAGAGCTGGGTCAGACATGGCTTTGTAAGTCAAGCAGACATCATCTCTAAGTAGGCGATATGAGACAGAGAATAGTTAGAGTTTTTTGAGTCTGTCCATTTAGGACAAGTGTTTAAGTCCTAGGGTCCTCTTTGTGAGGTACGTTTATGGCCTCCCCAGTTGTTATAGGTGTCTAGTGAGGTCCATGCCAAATGGGGCATTGTACTCGATGACTGGCCTAATGAGGGAAGAGTAGAGGGAGACAATGACCTCTTTCTTCCTGGATGCAAATGTCTGCATAAGAAATTCTTCTAAACCTTTATAAAGTTTGCGGTTAAGACCATCAGGTCCCAGGGCTTTCCCATTAGGTAAGGTTTTAATGGCTGCTTTGACTTCATTCTATGTTATAGAAATATCTAGAAGTTGATATTCTTCATCAGTTAGTTTATTCAGACCACTTTGCTCTACAAATCTGAGCAGTTCAGGTGTTAAGCACCCTATTTTGTGAAGGAAAATAATATATATATATATATATATATATATATATATATATATATATCTTGATAGTAATTCTAAAAGATATTATTGATTTTTTGACTATGTGAAGTACATGTAAAACTATTCAGCACTTTAATACCTGTTGTAATAGCTTTGGATTTCCTTTGCCTAAGATAACAAGATTGTAACTTCCCTGACTTATTTGCAAAGACCTAAGATCAGACTTCAGTTCTTTGCAAACATAACTGCACCTTTGGCACTAATAAATTACTTAATTCCCCATGTTTCTGTTTATATTGTCCTACATATCTATATTTTTAAAAGGAGATCTCTTGAAAGTATTATATAATTGCTCTAATTGGAGTTGTTTATCTACAATATCATTATATTATAATATAATATATATTATATTATATAATATTATATACATAATAATATTATATATATATTATATAAATAATATAGAGACCCAAAGTCTCTAATATTGAATTAATAGCCCTAAAGATATGTCTAAACAACCAAAAAAGTATCAATCTTATTATAGTTTACATTCCACCTGGGAAGAACTTAGAAACCTTAGAGCTAACCCTAAGTTGGTTTGCCATGAATTACCCTCAATAAACCATTGTACTAGGGGACTTTAACATTGACTGGTCCCAATGCTCTGCTCAGACAAATCATCTGCCCATTAACCTACATGGTTTCTCCCAAAATATCATGGAAATGCTCAACAAAAAGAGAGCACCATTGACTGGATTCTTACCAATAAAGACACTCAAAACTATAATACTGGGACCCTCCCCAATGACCTCAGCGACCACCTCATCACTTTCATAATTAAACATAAACTTACCTGTACAGACCTTCCCATATATAGACTTATTAGAAACAAGAAGAAATTTGTCCCTGCACAATTCCTAGCAGAACTTAAATCCTGTAACTGGTCCATACTAAAAACTCTACCCCTAGATGAGAGTGTGACATACTTTAATGACACATTCCTAAAAATACTGGACACTCATGCACCTAACCGACTAATCAGACCTGAAGTACGGATAGCACCTTGGCTATATAGAGAAACCAAATCAAAAATCAAACTTAGAGATCAGGCCTGGGACAAATGACGAGCTACTAAAGGACCTCTAGATCGCATTAAATTTCAGCAGCTCAGAAACGCAACGAAAACAGACACCACCCGGGATAAAAAGAACTACTTCTGTCACCTCCAAGATAAACACCAGAACAATCCTAAGAAGTTCTGGGCAGGTTTCAATAGTCTCCTCCACTCTGGGAAATCAACTACCCCTACCCCTGAGAAACTTATTGGTAAAAACCCTGAAGATGTTGCCAATACCTTTAACTCCTTCTTCACCGAGACCATCTAGTCCCTAGCCAGTCAGCTAACCTCTTCCTCCTCCTCATCATCTATTGCTATGAGCAAATCTTTACCCTCCTTTAACTTACAACCAATATCTACCTCCTACATTAGAACCTTATTGAAGAAACTGAAACCAACCACCCTATTGGCTGATCATCTCCCAGCGGAATACCTACAAATAGCGTCAGATGTCATAGCCCATCCCATCTCAATCTTGATAAACCGAACTATAACTGAGGCCACCATCCCCTCCATTTGGAAAATATCATACGTCATTCCACTTCATAAAGGTGGCTCCTGCACGGAAACATCCAACTATAGACCTATAACAATATTGTCTCCATTAGCTAAAATCATGGAAAGATGTGTCCACAAGCAACTCTTACACCATCTCACCCTAAACAATCTTTTGTCCAAAGCGCAACATGGCTTTCGACCCAATCATAGTACAACTACTGCCCTCCTTTCCTTTGTTGACTCAGTCAATGGTAACCGTAACAATAAAAAAATCTCCTCTGCTCTCTTTCTTGATTTGTCAAAAGCCTTCGACATGGTCAATCACCAGCTATTGCTCCACACCCTTGAATCCCTACACCTCGATAACCCAGCCCTTAGATGGTTCAAGGCTTACCTTTCTGGTAGACAACAAGCTGTTCAGTGGCAAAACAAGCTATCTCAACTGCTACCCAACACCATAGGAGTTCCCCAGGGCTCCATACTTGGCCCCCTTCTTTTCTCCGTATTCATAAATGATCTCCACTCAGTCATCCCCAAGGCCACCTGCATCCAATATGCAGATGACTCTACCCTGATCTGCTCTGATGCTTCTTTCCATGATCTCCAAACAGCCACACAACGCTGCTTTTCTATGGTAGAAAATGGCTCTCCGAACGGAAACTAATCTTAAACCCAGCTAAAACTAAGCTACTAATATTCTTCCCCACCTTAGCTGCCCCGTTAGAGCAACACCCTCCACATTCTAACAATATGGCCTTTTACGTTCAATCCATTAATGGTACCATCATTGAGCCTGTCACTAACACCAAACTACTTGGTGTCACTATTGACCACAAGCTTAAATTTGACATGCATATTAGTCAAACCATAAAGACAGTAAATAAGAAACTAGGTTCCATGTACAGAATTAAGAACTATCTAACCCCTAACACCAAACTAACCATTGCTCAGACGCATCTCCTCTCCGCCCTATTATATGCCTCTCCTATACTTTCATTCCTCAATAAAAGTGAGGTTAACAAACTCTCTGTTGCCTATAATCACATTGCTAAATTTGTAACAGGTGAATCTTATCGCACTCACCACTGCCTTAACCTAAGGAAACTTGACTGGTTAGAACTCCCCAATCTTCTCAAACTTCACCAACTCACTGAAGCATTTAAAATAATTAAGACACCAGACAAAACCCCCTCACTGAGTAAAATTCTGACTCCCTACTCTAATCTTACCTGCCTGCGATCTGCAAATAGCGTTCTGGTACAAACTACTAGATCTAATAACTCTGGTGGCGATGCTCTTTATGCCAATTCCATAGGAAAGATCTGGAATGCCCTTCCTAATAACCTAAGACTTATTACCTCGCTCAGCCAATTCAAAAACAATCTTAAAGAGTTTTTTAAGTCACATTGGCTATGCCCATGTGCTAATCCAGACTAATCCTAAAAGTCCCCTATGCCCTACAGTCTCCTGACTAAGGGCTTCTCCCTCTTCTCTTAGTGCAAGCTATTCACAATTGGAGCTGCTCAGTTCCACCAAATCCTTCATCTCTGCTCTTTCACAGGATTCACACTCCTCTTGGTCTGCCTGCCCCAAAAAGGCCTAGGGTATTACTGTGGAATGTAGTTACTTCTTAGGTTATAATCGTTACCTCTATATCACTAAATATTTCAACTGTATCGATTCTCACATATCTTCTCTTGTGATTATTCTGTATGTATACCTATGTTTTTATGGAGGTGTTCTCTGCTTGACCTTGATTGAAAATGTTATTGTATTTCCAAATTTATATGTATGTAAATTTATGTTTAATGTGGAGCTTTTCTCCCCGGGTCTCCGCTGAAAATGGATATTATCCAGTCGGACTAACCCGGTCAACAAATGTAAAATAAAATAAATAAATAAAATAAAATTATCTATATTAGTATGCCTCTGGTCCTTGGAAGCAATGCACAAACCCTTTAACTCTAGTTTAAAAGAATCACATCAGATAAAATTTGGGATAGTATGTATTGGATTATGCAACATGAAATTCTTAACCCCTTTTTGGATGTAAAGTAATAAATTAGGATATATTAACACCAACGGGTTTAATTACCAAGGTCATCCAACTTTTGATTTAGGAGGTGTTGCAAACTGAACCTGTACAGTTACATGATCTGTAAAGGAAACAGGGATAATTTCCACTGCAAGCCCCAATTTCCATTTTCTTATGAAAAAAGTAAAAATCTAACTTACTGGCAGATTTTCTTATAGGGTATACATATGTAATTTCCTTAACTTTTGGGTGTTGTAATCTGTATAAGTCTGTAGTGCTACATTAACATCTGCAAGAAATGCTGGGTTTAAGATGATGGTCTGAAGATGGGTCAGTTCTGTCACTAATTGAATTTAACTCTGCTAATGCTGGAGTTCCGCCCCATCTAATCTCCTCTGATACGACAAGTAATAGACTCTGTCTCATAGTTTAGTTTAGTACTAGGCTAGCTGTCCTTACGGACCATTTTAGGCCTAGCAAATTACCCCATGTGAGAATCAAACCCTGCACCCTGGATCTGTAAGGTAAACACTTTAACCATTATGCCAATCTCCCAACCCCAAACAACTCCTTGTAGCTTGCTCTTATATAAAAATTGATTTTTGTTCTAAGGTAAATTTGGCTATTAGAGGAAAGAACTTGAATGAGCCAAATGTACAGGTATTTTATTTATTTAATTAATTAATTAATTAATTAATTAATTAATTAATTTATTTATTCTTATTTGTTAACCAGGTAAGTGAACTAGTCTGTGGACCCTTTCCAGCCATGACACAGGACACTACTGCAAAATCAATACAAATTAACATATTACGATAACAAAATAGACAGGATTATAGCAATTATATGGACAGGAATTCACCTATGTATTATCGAGAACAGATAGTGCATCACTGAAATTGTACTTGCTTCAGTAAACAAAGAAAACATTTCCATAAGTATAATTTGTAACAACATTATCAAGGAAAACAATGTGGTAAATGAGCCACAAGTTTATTCCCTTTATGACTCGTAAGTAATTCACAAATTGAATAAACTTCTAATAAGAGAACATTTAATGAGACCATTTGGCAGTTAAGGTACAGTAAAATAGTACAGTTGTGTAAAATATTACTATAACAGTAGATGTCCTTCCCTTCACTGCTGCAGTATTCTTAATATATGGGATTCCCTGCTGTGGAAGCCCGACATCCATCCAGTCTAACAAAGACTCCTGTTGCTTTAATGGTACGCCGAACATCACCCAAACGCTCATAGTATAGGGCATAGAGGTGACTTTTTTTCAGGCATACCATAGTCAGAACTGATTGTACCAGTAGAAACACCAGTCCAAGGAGCCCAAGAGGTAATCTGTATACCCAGGAAGGCAAAGAACTAGGGGAGAAGGAGGGAGGGAGCAAATACTGCTGCAATGAAGGCAAGGACATCTACCGTTATGGTAAGATTTTACACAACTGTACGATGTCCTTACATTCACTGCTGCAGTATTCTTAACATATGGGAGAGTACCAAAGCTCAATATGAAACTAGGGAGGGGGAAGGAGCAGAACAGCCCCTTAAAAAGCCATGACGAACAGCACTGGCAAAACCAACCCTAGCAGCTCCAAAGATACCATTCAACTTGTAGTGCTTGATAAAGGTATGCACAGAAGTCTTCAAGAAAAGAATTAGTATCTAGGCCCTTGAAAAAAGCACCAGAAGAAGCCACAGGTCTAGCAGCATGAGCCTTGACTGAAGAGGGAAGGATCTTGCCATGAAAACTGTAACAAAAAGAAATAGCCTTAGAAATCCAAGAAGAAATTGATTGCTTGGATACAGCAAGTCCCAAAGATCTAGGATGAAAAGAAACAAATAACTGATCAGATTTTCTAACAGCCTTAGTCTTATCCAAATAAACCTGAGTTGGCTATGCAGGTCCAAAGTATGCAACACTCTCTCACTGTCAGTTTGGGGAGAGGGGAAAATGTAGGCAGATTAATAGACTTGATTATGTGATATCTCATTAACCACCTTAGGCATAAAAGAAGGGTTAGTGCGCAAGGACAGTCTGTCCTCATGAAAGATCAAAAAAGGATGAGAAGCCATTAGGGCCTGCAGCTCAGACACCTGCCTGGCAGAAGTAAGAGCTAACAAAAGAACAGTCTTCCAGGAAAAATGTTGCAAGGAAGCTGAAGCAGTAGGCTCAAAAGGAGCCTGAGTCAACTTCTCCAAAACAAAATTAAGATCTGGGAGGAGGAACAGGTTTCCTGGGAGCTCTAATAGTAAGGATGCCTTTTAGAAATTGTTTTACCTGAAATCTAGAAGCTAAAGGAGAAGAAAAAGGCAGACAAGCAGAGGTAACTGATAAGTTGGCCTTAATAGAACAACAGACTAAATCAGCATTGAGCAACTCACACAAGTAAGAGAGAACCACAGGAACATCCACAGTAAGTGGGTCTAAGTTATGAGAGACACCCCAAATAGAAAATCTGTTATTTATTTTACATTTGTTGACCGGGATTGTCCGACTGAGCTGCAGAGCCCTTTTTCAGTGGAAGCCCGGGGAGAAAAGCTCCAACATATTATACAATTTTCATTATAAACTAGCATTAAATAGCATAGCAATGTTACAGGATTATTACAAGGCATTAAGTAGCAATACAATGTTATACAGTGTCAATAATCAGGAATATAGCATAACTATTTCAAGATGTATAAAAAGAAATATGTCATTAAGATGAATATAGTTTTTGGGTTAAGTGGTTACAAAAACCCAGTTTTATCATAATGTAGTTGCATGAAGGCAAGACAATTACAATAGAATGTTTCTCTGAGGGGATTTGCTTAATAGATTTTAGAAGACAGTAGAAAGAGTAGTCAAGGAAGATTAGAGAGAGCTAGTGAGAAGAGTGAGTTAAGGGCAGAAAGTAGATTAAGGTATGAGAAGAAGGGGATGTTTAAGGGGGGAGAGTGCAGTGGCAGAACCAGTGACTTTTAAAGTGCTCTTTGGTGGCTGTCTTAAATTATTTAAGATATATAAGGGTCCTGCTTTCTAGTGGGAGCCTATTCCAGGCAATAGTGGGTTGATAGCTGAACATGTTGCTCCATTATTATATTATATTATATTATATTATATTATATTATATTATATTACATATTATTCCATTTGGATAAGTAGGATTTCCTAGTAGTAGGTTTCCTGGCTTCCTGCAGGACTTGCAGCATGTCCTCAGAAAAAAGGTGTTTGTGATGAATCAAACTCCTATCACCCACAGTGTCAGTTGAAGTTTGGACAGGTGGGGATGGATAAGATATCCCTTGTCTTATGAGAGTAATTGTGATGATTGCCCATGGTTAAATGCAGAAGAAGATGGAACAAGTGCTGTTGCAGCACAATGGGGTTCACCAACAAGATTTTGGGAGCATCCTGTTGAATTTTGAACACAACGTTTGGAATGAGAGGACCAGGTAGGAATGCATGAAGAAATGCCTCCTTTCAAGAAAATGAGAGGTCATCCACCATCCACCATCTCTTCCATACCAGAGGACCTAGGACTCTGGCACAAAATAGAGGAAGTTGTTTGTTCACATGGGAGGAAAAAAGATCTACTTGAGGAGTACTCCATTGATGGATAATGTCCAGAAATACATCCCTGTGAAGCATCCATTCATGGGACTTTGTTAAAGACCTGCTCAGAGTGTCTGCCACAATGTTTCAACCAAAAGGGATAGAAACTGCCTGAAGAGTCACTTGATAATTGACAGCAACATCCCATAATATAAATGCCAACAGGCAAAGAAGATAAGGTTTTGTTCTTCCCTGTTTGTTGGTCTACAACATCTCTGTGGTATTGTCCATGAACACCTTGAGAGGCCCTAGAGAGAAAAGAGGATGAAAGGCCTGAGGAGCTAGGAGAAGAGCTCTCATCTGTTTGACAGTGATGTGTTCCTTCTGCTGACAAGGTGACCACACCCCATGAACTTTTAGGGAGCTAAATGTTACCCCCATCCCATGTATGATGAGTCTTATGAATAATTCCTAAGAGGGAAGAGTGGGACGAAAAGGGGTCCCTTGATTCAGAGACAATTCCAGAATCCACCAGTGAAGTTCCTGTCAGAGTCAATGTCTAGAGGATGTTCATGTTGAAGTCACATTGACCTCATAAAGTAGTGAAACTTTCTCATGTAAAATTTGGGCAGTGGGAGCATTGGAATGGTGGATCCCATGAAACCCAGAGCTCTCAGAAAATCCCTGGTAGAAATGGAAGCCAGATGATGAAGAAGAGTATGAAAGAAAGAAATGAAAGTTAAGGCCTATGAAGGGGGCAGGGAAGCCAGAATTGGCATTGTCTGAATCCTACAAACCAGAAAAACATAATCCTGAGAAGGAATCAGAGAAGACTTTTTGAAATTTATACTGAACCCCAAACTCTGAAGAAGGGAAATGGTAAAAGGAAGATTGTGCAAAATGGTTTCTGTAGAGGATGCCTGAATCAACAGGTCATCCAAGTAAGGCAATATTTGGATTCCTTGAAACCTGGTAGTAGAAAGGCCCAAAGTCAAAGCAAAAAACTGAAAATGCCAGGAAGTAACAGAGAAATGCAAGAAGTTCCTGAAAAGAGGATATATAGGAATATGGAGAGAGGCATCATTGAGATCCAGAGGCACCATATAGGGCTGAGGGAGCAAGAGGGGAAACAGGATCTGAAGGGAGTACATCTGAAACAAGGGAACTTTTAGAAAAGTATTGAGATGACAGTGGTCTAGAATAGGTCTGCAAGTGAGCACTAGGAACAGTCTGGACTCTGGAGTGGAACTCTTCCCCCTTTGGTACACAGGCACTTCTTGAATAGTACCTTGAGTGAAGAGATTTTGAAGAACCTCTGGGAAAAAGAGAAATTGTTCTGGAGGAGACAGAGAAATACCTATAAAAGGAGGATGGGATTACCACATCATGTAATACACCTCATGAATGACAGAATCTGAGAATCCCGAGTGATCTGAAGCCAAACAGGAAGAGAAAGGCGAAGAGAAAGAGGAATGTCGCTGTGAAGGGACGGATAGTCATACAGCACCTGGTTTGTCTGGAAAGGAAGGCTTCGGAGTCCCTGAAAAATGAGGAGCCTTAGCAGGAGAAGTCTGTTTGCCACTCTTCTTGCCTTTAGTAGAAGGGAGGGATTGTCTCTGAACAAAGGTAGACTTAGTGGTATAGTTTCTCTGAAATTTAGGCCTTAATATCATCAGGTAGAGGTTGAAGCCTAAGCCAAGCCCTAGAAGAGGCATCTGTCCCATCATAACAACATGAGAGGAAGTCCGTAGCAAGGAAAGAACAGAAGTTTTACCCTCAGAGTCTGGAAAATCAGAAATAAGTTGGCAGGCCTCAGAAAGGAGAGCCAACACATACCTAGATATATGGATCTGATAATTAATAGCCCTAAAAGCTAGGATAGCAGAAGTGTAAACCTTCTTACCCAGCCTTTCCATAGCTCTGCTCTCCTTGTCAGAAGGAGATAACCTGGGTGAAGGAAGCAATTGCCTAATCTCTCTAACACCCCAACAACTATCTCCATGAGATGACTCAGGCTCTCTGCAATTGCTTTTCAAGACACCATATCTACTTTGTAAATACTGTAAATAGCTTCTTCTGTCAAATTAATGCATGTAAATTGTTTCCTTACTCTAATTGATTATGTATAGTGTTTCTACACTTCAGTTGTAATGAAGAAAAATTCTCAAATGAATCTCTACAGTACAACCATTCAGATACATCAACATTGTCTTTTTCAACCAAGCCTGATACAGAATGTACATACTTGTAAACTGTACTTTATTATGTAGCTTACTTAATTTTGTATCTTTACTGTTTATGTTATATTGGAGCTTTTCTCCCTGGGCCTCCACTAAAAACGGGGTTTCTTGGGCCCAGTGTACTTCCCTGGTCACCAAACTGAAATAAATAATACATATAAATAAATAAATAAACTGTGATGGCTTAAAAGAGTCTACAAACAGTACAGAGGGGTCAGCAGCAGGACATTTATATAAAAAAATAACAATCCTCAGGCACCCATTATATAAAACCTCATTTTATTTACTACTAGTAGTGATGAAAAATAATCCTATAAAACCTGTCAGGTTTCTTGGGAGCAGAGGGCAGAGAATCGGGTGCATGAGGGGCATTGGAAAAAGTATTCAGCAGAGCAGCCAAAGCAGGAGGAATAGCCGCAGACTTAGGAGATTCCAACTGCAGCAGCTCATAATACCTCTTATGGATATCAGAGACATGAGCACAATCCCACTTAAAAAAATCTGTCATGCTAGAGAGTGTGTCCCCAAAGGAAAATTCTCCAAAAGGAACATCAGGACTAATAGATTCCTCCCCCTCTGACCCATAGTCTAAAAGAGAAGGAATTTGAGTAGAATAAGTCAGGGATTTGTCATCAGAATTCAACTCATCCTCAGAAAAATCATGTTGTCTAGGCCTTTTAAGGGGAGTAGAGGACCAAGGAGGAGCAGGAACTGAAACCCCTTGAGAGGCTTTAAGGACATTAAAGCAGTAAATAGCCCTCAAGTAAAGGCCTGTCAGTCTCTTTGTGGATCCCTAGGAATAGAAGAAGCATGTTTTAAGTTTTTGTTTCTTTTTTAAGGGAACATCCCCTCCAAAAAACTGAGAAGGCTCAGACCCAAGATGACAGTTGAGAACCATAGTACAAACTTTTTTCCCAACTAAAAATAGAGGAACTCCCCTAGGCCCCTCAGAAAAAATCAGTGGTGCTTCCCATGAACATCCAAGGCAGATGCCTGCAAAGCCTCTTTGGATGTGCTGCCAGCCAGATCCTCACCACCCTCCAACATAGTTGTGGCAGAGAAACCTGAAAACACAGCGGGGCAAGCCTCCGGGTTTGTAACAACCTCGAGAGAAACACCTGGCAGAGGCTGGGCAATGGAAGATTCCGGTCATACCTATTTCACCTTCTTCTTCACTAAAGGCTGATCCTCGGGACAGGAGATTCCTTCCATTGTATTTTTAGGAAGAAGCTTAATATGCTGGTTCTCAAGATACAAGGAAAGGGAAGAAAGTCTACTGTAAAGGGGTTTTGGGATGAACGTCTGACAAATTGAATAAGACATATGGTCATGAGAATTTTCTAGAGAAAATAGACCATTATTGTGGTAGTGTTTATGGGGAATTTGTCTCTCACACTGGCATATACTATTCCTGGATAATATTAACTCCAAGGAGCACAAACCAAGGCAAGAAAAAACAAACCCTCCCGACAGGGCACTTATCTGCAACTGCAAAGAAGTCAGCAAACAGGCATATGTAGATACTGGAGATTGAAAATGTGTTCAACTGGCAGTAAACAGATGCAGGTAAACAGACCAATGGGGAAAAGATACATTCAGATTGGAAGCAAAGAATTTTTGACTATGGTAGGCCTAAACATCACCTTTATGGTCTACAGTATGCAAGGAGCGTTTGGGTAACTTTCTGTGTACCTTTAAAGGAACAGGAGTCTTTGGTAGACATGCCAGACATCGGGCTTCCATGGCAGGAAATCCCATATGTTAAGGATACTGCAGCAGTGAATGTAAGGACATCAACAAGTATCCAACAGGTAATTTAATCCACCATCTGTAAAAACCTCCTTGAATTGCATAAGTAGGGAACAGTTTACCGAGAGAAATCTCGAAATCCAAGAATGTTTCAGATCGTGAACATCATTACAGAGCAAGGCCTGAGATTTTGATGTAAGTACTGGCTTCTACTTCACCTCCAAGAATACACCTCCAGTCCCTGCTGTACTACCCCAGCTACCACCCAAGGATGTATATCTGTTAGAGAACATAGTTTCTGAAATAAAAAAACTCTAATCATTCAGTTATTCTGGAAAAAAAGGCCATTTAACAATTTTATTTTTTATTTATTTTTATTTTACATTTGTTAACCGGGAAAGTCCGACTGAACACATATCCATTTTCAGTAGAGGCCCAGGGAGAAAAGCTCCAGTAGCATGACATACAAGAAATTTCAACAGAATATCCTTGGAAACACAAATCAGATATAGTTTAACAATTCATTTAGTAATAGATTATAAAAAATAGACATAAAGACATTAATTCAAAAAAAAAATTTTTTTTTCTCTCCTAAATTGCGAGTACTCTCAATGTTTCATTACAGAAATAGCTGGGGTCACCAAGCTTTACAGAGAAAGGAATTAGGGACATTTAGTAGAGAATTTGAACAAGGTATTGGTGCAGATTAACCTGGAGCTAACAAATGTCTAATATTTGTAAGGCCACAATACATATGCCAAGGCGTTTTTATTTACTTTGATTGTAGCTTGCACATATCACTGATAAACAGATAAATTAGTTTAATCAACTGTATGCTGTGGCATACATGGCATATGCCTGGCTAATTCCTTGCCACCATTTTAGACTGTTGAGGTCCTCAAGTACTCACTTGGTTTATGTCTACATTAATGGAAAGTCTTTTGTTTCAGTAAATAATTAAGCAGAACCTTAACACCTCTGGCAAGGGGTTTCTAAATATGATGAGACAAATTTCCAGAATGGAAAATTAGTAGCACAGATATATGGAGGTGGAAAGTTACCTTGGGTGTCAGTGGTTGAGATGACTAATAAACAGGGTAGAATGTAAGAGCCCAGATGCCAAATTTTGTCATATCTTGGCACAGAAGAATGCTGGTATTAGATTAGCCCCGCCTTCATTTGGAATCTTATTGGTAGAAAAGGCTATGTAACCATTTAAATGGGAATTTACCTAATTTGGCTCTTGTTGATGTTTGGATTTGCAGGTGATGATCGGCTGAAAGGAAGGTATGGGTTAACTCAACACATGCTTCCACTGTGAGTTTCCAGTGTTACAGAAATCTATATTCTTTCACTGGCTATAGTGTCCCTGTATTAATCTAAGACGTTTGAATTATGAAATTCTGACAGTGTACATATGAATGGCTTTGAAAGTAAATTTTTGTTGGCAGTGTTCTGTGGTGGGAAGACCTTTACCAATAAGACTGTTTTTTGCACCCCTTCTAAATTTTTCTTACCTTTGAAACTCCACAAATTGAGGGGCAGACAAATAATCCCATGTTCAAATATATGGCTTTAAAGTTCTATACAGAATTTTGAGGCTCAGACTCAAATACAGATATCTACATTAGCAGGTTACTGTGTTGCGCATTTGTCATTGAAATTAATAGTTTTTGAGAAGATGTTGAACCTTTTGAGTCACTGACTATTTACTGGGACACCAGCATCACTGTGAAGCCAAAGAATGGCCAACTGTGTTTGCGTATTGTCACAGAGTGCTTCACACTGTATAATAGGATGACATACCACCAGTACTAACTTCCATGTCTGGTGATTTACTCACCTTCCATGAGATCATGCGCATTAATGTCACAGAATTAAATCTTCCTGTACACAGGCTCACACAGTCATCTGTTGTTAATCAGAGTGCTTTTGGCTGCTAACTGTATTCCTGAGTGCTACAAAAATATCACTGGTAGAAGGAAGACTCATGCCCATCAAACTGGCAAACATATCTGATTATGGGTTTATATATCTATTCACAACCTGAACATTCCCTGCTCTGAACATAAATGGCTTCCTCTTGAACCTACACTGTTAATAGCACAGATAGATGGATTAAGTGTGCCTGCACACCAATGATTAAGATATTATTTACATAAAGCAGATTACAGACAACTGGCTTATATCACTTACTGTTGTGAAAATATACACCTTTCATATAACATGTTATTTGCTTTTAAGAGCTCACTGTGCTAAGTTATAAGTTCAGGATACATTTTAATACATAAACAGCAGCACAAACGCCAGGAGCTAGATAAACAGCCCTTGGACAAAACAATGCTTTCAGTGAATGAGGTTGCTGTAGCCAAAGATCACCCTTGCAATGAGATGTAATACCCTTGTAGTTTTATTTTATTTAGTTTATTTTATTTATGTTTGTTACTTGGGGTAGTGTACTAGGGGCGGCCACGGTGGTGCAGCAGTTAGCATTGCCGATTCACAGCAAGAGGTTCTCCGGTTTGATTCTCGGCTGGGGTGCCTTCTGTGTGGAGTCTGCATGTCCTCCCTGTGGTTGCGTGGGTTTCCTCCCACATCCCAAAGACATGCTGTAGGTGGATTGGACACTCTAAATTGGCCCTAGGCATGAGTGCATGTGTGCGTGTGCCTTCTGTGGAAGGTTGGGCGCCAGGCTGGCAACTTGACACCATTAAACTCCACTGCCAATCATGAGTGGACAGGTGATCCGCTGTGGCGACCCCTAACCGGGAAAAGCAGAACAAAGAAGAACTTGGGGTAGTGTACCAAACAAAAGTGACCAGTGACTTGCAGGGCATGATATAATTAAAGACAGTAACACAGAAGGTTGTGATGATGTCTCCAATCATCACCACATTATTATGTGTTCAAAACATGGATACCAAGAAATTCACCTCAATATTAAGCTCAAGAAGTCACTGTTGGAAGTTATGATGAGAACACATAATGTTGGGTTATGATTGGTGAGACACGATCATAACTCTTTTTAGTGCATGGAGTTTTATCTACTCCATGTGCTAACAGTTAAAAAAAATAAGAAACAAAAGAAAAAAAATTAGAGTTGAAGTGTTTCATTGGCTTTGAAAAGCAGTGAAGCACTATGCGATTGCTATTGCATAGATAGGAAGTAAGGAAAAAATCAGGGATAACATTCAAATATTGCCCTAATTAAGTTTGTTACAGACTGAATTTTGTAAACTTACATGGACATAGAAGGACAAATATTCAGAGACTCCTTATAATCAACTGAAGCAACACTCAGGGGGTGTGTAACATTTGTTATGGACCTTTGAACTTGCTGTTATGATTGAGCCTCACACTACAGAAGCAAGTAACCGGTTTATCTTTTTTCCGATTTCTGTGCATAATCATGGTGCTCCATGCACTATAGGTATTAGCATAATTGTTGAAATGTATAAATACTTACAAAAGAAGAATGCAATCATGCCATATAAAGGAATATATTAACTTATATACCATTGTAAAATGGGGGGGGGGGGGCGAAGGAATGCTGCAACAGAGTGAGAAAGGCTTTTTATGAGCAAAGCTGGATATTTCAGTGTTACCTTTCTATAAATGGTAAGTAGTTCCTTTAAAGCTAAGCTACAAGATCTTGAAGTTGAGGATAAGGTGCTTTGGTGATATGGCCCTTTGTTGTGAGTTAGTAACATTACCTTACAGTTTGAAAGGAGACCCCATCCTCAGATGGAGATGTGGAGAGCTTGCCTTTGCAAAAACAATATATGTTGTTTTCACATTTCTGCCATACAATCTTGTATTTTTGTGCCTATGAATCTTGGGGACTGGGTTATTCAGAAATACATAGGGCACTATCCAACCCTCTTTCTAGCAGGGTTTCTCAGTCCACAAGTGTTTGATTCAGTGACAGCTGCAGTGCTATGAAGGCTAAGGCTAGTAGGGCTACATAGTTCTACTGATTAATGCGACATAAAAATTATCCATATGCTCTATGCCAGAGCTTTTTTTCTGGGATTGAAATAGGAAGGTAGGGTGATTCAGTGGTAAGTTCTGCTACACTATTTTCAAGCAGAGCAGTGGGACTGGATTTGCTGCTTTTCACTGTTTACCCAATACTGTCTATGGAAGCAGAAGAGCATTTAGCACTGCAGTAGGTGGGTGTGCTTGAGTATGTGTGTGTGTGTGTGTGTGTGTGTGTGTGTGTGTGTGTGTGTGTGTGTGTGTGTGTGTGTGTGTGCGTGTGTTTATGAGGGAGCATGAGTGGAGCTGTATTGGTGTATATGCATGTGTCTGTATATCTACACTCACATGTATATGTGACTGTCCAGGTGTGTGTGTGTGTGTGTGTGTGTGTGTGTGTGTGTGTGTGTGTGTGTGTGTGTGTGTGTGTGTGTGTGTGCATGTGAGATAATATGGGGAGCACATCACGTTACCAAAGGAAGTTCTGGCAAATCAAAAACATTGAAGTCAGCTCACCTAAACTGTATTCAGTGAGAGAGGAGTTTGCCTTTTTCTCCAAAATTGCGTGACCCCAGAGTCAGAGCACATGAAGGTTACACGGAGGTTGCCTCGTTGCAAAAACTGCTGAATGCAGTTATGGTAAACATTTTATTGCGTTTTTACATTTGCCAAAACTGTCTTCGACAGCATGGCATGAATCTAGAATATGTTCGGTCTACACACAAGCGAGTGTGTGTGTGCATCTGTCTGTCTGTTGGTGCCTGCACAATGGTGTCGCTTGAGTTAGACAGTCGTCCCATCTGCACTAGGTATCCAATTCGGAGATGTGCAAATGAGTTTTTAATGATAGTTTGTTCCATGAAGCCAGTACATGTCTCTGAGTCAATAATTAGTGCTGTAGCACTTCAGCAGCAGGCATCATAGTGCCATAATTCTCAACCAACCATCTCCAAGACGTGGAACAATTGGGCAAAGTGTGGAACTCTTACAGACAACACACTAATATCCACAGCAAAGAAGCTCACAGCATGGTTAAAGTGTACTATTTTATAGTTATATAAGACTCCCTAAATGAATTAATGTGATTCAGTATTATTAGCCAAGGATATTAGTTTAAAAAAAGTATTTACAATGAATGTGTGATAGACCTTGCCCATGTGGAACAATCAGGAACATGGTATTTTTAAGACTCAATACTCATAATGAGGTATACTTGACAGGTATGTGTAGTACCATTAGCAATATAAAGCTAATTTTTTGCAATAACATATTAGGTTTCCAAATACATATTTTCTTGTGTTCAGCTTTTGTGATTGGTACCTTCATCTGCCTGATACCTCTCCAGCTTCCACATGCATGTGTAATGAAGTCCTGCACAGTTCTGTGGCAACCTAGTTTCTTTCTTAGCCCCCTTGAAAGAATCTAACTGCAGACCACATGTCATTGAGTCTCATGTTAATAACAGACACTGTTAAAGAAATGATTGATGCCGGTGTGTTTTGATAGCCTAGGGCCCAAAGCAGGCTCCACAGCTGTACAGATGTAATATATACATTTTTTACCAGCATAGCTTAGTTAGAAGTACTCTTTTGAAGGAAGTTTTTTTTTCTTTTTTAAGCAGCAGACTAAGAGAGATCAATAAGGTATTAGAATAACATAGCTCTTTTTGTTTATATTCAGGTAATACCACTCCCCCACCTCTGGAATGTGTGTCCTGATTCCCCCACAAGAGCAGTGTAACCTAATACTGTCTTCTCAAAAACTACAATGATTCACAAAGACATTTTTTGGCCCTGGAATCAGTTACTTGTCAGTCTTTTTGGACTTATGTGTAGACCTAAGAAACAATGCAAACACACACTGCCTTTAACAGACAATTCAATAACCATGATTCAGTAAACAGTGTATCTTCAAGAGTAAACTTTTTAAATTTGTGTTAATTCTGAAAATGTTTTTCTGGATAATTCTGATCAATGGTAAACAATGGTTCAGAAGCATATTAAGATCTTTAGCAGGCTGCTAATAGTTAGCTGAGTGCAGTCCAGGCACAACCCAAAACATTTGTGATTTTTTTGGCCTTCTCTGAGAGTGAAATGTTACAAAATCTGCCAACAAGCATGCATTCCTTTGTGGTGTGTCATCCATAAAGAATGTTTAGATCAGTACAGCAGATGAGTTCTGTCACTGAGAAGTCATCTTTTGATGGAAAGATGGAAGTAAAATGAAGCTTAGTTTCCTGTGAGCTTCTTCAGTTAAAGTCAACAGCTGAGTTTTCAAAAGCAATGAGGTTAGTCTTCAAGAATGACACTTCCTGTAAGACTCAAGATGCATGTTACACAAGTCAGCTGTAGTATGCTCTGCATAAATTCACAAATTAACTGTACTACATGTCATTGAAGCATTTCTATAAACCGGAGGGCATTTGAGCACACTAGGGGATCAGCATACACAGCCATGTGTGTGGGATAACATATGCGTTATTTAGCAGTCCCTACTGTGAAATGTCAGAAGCTTTGACGTAACAGATCACATTGTTTTCCTTGCAGATCAGCATAAGTGTGCAGCATGTGATAACGTGCCAGAAATAAAGTGAAAAATGCAACTTAATCAAAAAGAGAGCAACCCACACAAATCAAACTGTATTCCACTTTGTGCTTTTCATGACATTCCAGTGGATTCTCAAGTCTGTCATGCTTGCCTTAAGCTGGTGGTTGCACAATATATACATATATTTATATATATATATATATATATATATATATATATATATATATATATATATATTATTTTGTACATTTGTTAACCAGGTAAGCCCACTGAACACATGTACCTTTTTACAGTTGTCTCAAGAACACTGCTTGATCAAATTACTTGTTCACAGTAACTTGAAGGTAAACAGAAGTGCAAGTAATCAAACCCTACTCCTTTGACTACAGAGAGCAGCTAATTTGTAGCTCAGATAGGATTTTTATGTTGTTTGGATAATAGCAAATGTATCTGTTGAAATTCCAAAGGACATGACAGATCCTCAGAATAGTGGACGTGCAAATGTGGAGGATTAGATATAAATCCATGGATGGGGTTCACTGAGTATTCCTTCTACTCTCAGAATTAGCGCATACATGAAGTAGGAGAGTGGGGGAAGCATTGGAATAGAGAACTTGGAAATGTGGGGTGCATTGGGGCAGAGAACTTGGAAATGTGGGGTGCATTGGAATAAAGAACTTGGAAATGTGGGGTACATTGGGAAAGAGAACTTGGAATACTTTTTAAAGTTGTAAGTGAGCTTTTGCATGCAAAAATAAATAAATAAATAAATGGGAATTCAAACAAAAAACAACAAAGTGTTGGCATTGCAGTATCAGATCTCGACAAATGTACAGTTAATTTTATTACAAGGGTTAGATTTCATCGTATGTGTTGAGATTTGGGAGAGAAGACCCAGGATTTAAAGATGCTGCTTTAGAAAATGCACCATTCCACATAGGGCTGTTAATGAAGGTTCTTGCTACAGTAGAACTCTGCCCTAACACCTCATCCAGATGTGCCACTGCACAGTGCAGGACATGGTCAGCGATGCCACAGGTAGCCACCTGCCTTTGGTGCTGGAAGACCAGAAAACTGTTGGTTATATCTCCACTCAAGATGATTGGATTACTGATACAGTAGTGCAGCATTAGAGGGATGCTACACTCCTGATTTTTTTAATTTCTCCAAGTCTTTTGGGTTTGTAATACCATGACAGGAATGGACTCCATTTCTAAGTCAAAGTACGATTAAAGTTCATGAAATTAGTATTGTTTCAATCTTTAATGTCAGCCAGACGTTCTCTTCACAGCACCCGCAATGTGCCCAGTAATGACTCTTGTTTCTGCAATTTGTATGGAGTTATATGCATTGGTGACATATCTAATATGATTGTAGAGTCTTTTTTATAAGACAGGTTGCTCCTAATACTGTTGGAACTGTCTGGGTATCTTTCTTCCTCATTGCTCTCATTTCTGCCTGCAAATCCTGATATTTTATGACTTTGTGTCTCTCTGGGTGTGGCAATTTCAATGGTCAATGCTACTTTTGTCTTCTTTTCATGGTCTACTATATCCTGGTTTTCTAGCATCTATCTTTTGAACTGTTGGTAATGGGTGGTCCTATGTGATGTAGACTTCATCATTTTCTATGATGTCTGTGTTCATGTTTCCAGCGTTTTTCAGCCACTTCAATACCATAATGTTTGCACAATCCCCAGTGAAACAAACCTGCAACGTTATTATGCCTTTCAGTATACAGTCCTTCTGACATTAGTATGTCACAACCAGCAACAAGTTGTGCCACTGTTTCCAATTTGATTTTACAAAACCTACATTTGTCTCTTTCTCTCACATGTTCAATGGACTTTGTAAACCAGCATGTACGTAGCCCACTGTCTTGGGGCGACAATACTAACCTTTCATCTCTTAGTTTGAATTCACCTCTTCTTAACCATTCCTGCATTTGTTCCTGATCAACATGAGTATCTTCCAGAAGTTTTCTATTTTTGCAACTACGTTTATGCATTTTCCACATTTCTTGCTTTCTCATCTGGCTCTTCACCTTATATTCTTTCTTGTGTTTTTTGGCACATTCAGTTGCTGCCTGATTTTTTATCTACTTCTGGTTTGATTTTATTTCCTGCTTGACACTGAGATGCTTCTGCTAGATTAAGCAGAGAAATCATCTTAAATGGATTCTCCTCATGTTTCAAAACTTTCACTACGTTTGGGATTTGTGAAGTCAGCAGATGAGTAGAGTCTCGCGACTGCTCTATACATGTAATCAGTTTCATATATAATCTTGGTATGCACTGATTTTTATAAATCAGTTGGTGAGCATGAAACATCCTTCTTGTTTTCCTATCTAAGCTAGCCAATATGTTTTGGGGACAGTCAATCTATCCAACATGTTTTCGGAACAGTCAGTCACTCCAAAACTGTAAGTTAGGATCGGAAGAGCAAATCAGTTTATAGCTTGGATTTTGTTCCTAAATGTCAGTGCTGTTTTCAGGATTAATTTAAGTCTCCTAAGTATTCCTTACTAAGTTTTATTCATATTTGTTCATGTTTTATTGTTATCCTTCATCAGTTCCGAAATATTTATACACTCCCTCTTGCTCAAGTTCTTTTATATCACATTCTTGTCCCAAACTGATGTTTTCTTTGTGCTGCAGTTTTCCTGCTTTAAAGGTTGCTTTTGCACATTTATCAACACCTAATGGCATTCTTATATCATCTGAAAAAGTTTTGACAACTTGCAGTATTGCAGTTTCAGTTCCTTATCTGATGAGCTATACAGTTTTAAATCATCGACAAAGAGAAGATGAAAAGTTTTTAGACTTTGCTGTTTTCTAGGAGACAAATTATAGCCATGGCCTAAGGTGTTAAGTAAACAGCTTAATGGGTTAAGGGCAAGACAGAATAACAGTGGTAAACAGCTTAATGGGTTAAGGGCAAGACAGAATAACAGCGATGACAGAGAGTCAGCCTGGAATATCCCCCTTTGAATTTTTATCCCTGGAATAATATTTTCTCCTTTATCATGGCTTAATAATGGTCGGCCACTGTTTCATGGTCACTGTAATGTAGTTGATCAGTGTAGTGTGTTAAGCACTCTTTTATCCATGTGTTTTTATAGTCAATCCATGCCATACTTAGATTCTTCCCCTTTTTACAGTTCTCCACTATGACTTTATTTACCAACAAATGATCTTTTGTTCCATATGATTTTCTTTTATTGCCCTTTTGTTCTACTGCCATGCTTGAGTTTTATTCTAAATGGCTATAAACTCTGTCGGCATCAATTCCAGTGTATAGTTTATATGTCGTCTGAAGGCAAGTTATTGGTCTATAGTTTTTAGGGTAGCTTGCAGGTTCACTCCTAAGTAGGACCATTGTTTTTCCTGTTGTTAGCCAGGTTGGTGTCTGTTCAGGGTGTACATATAAATACTTCTTACTCATAGCTAAATCTTCGTGCATAGATGTTAATGCTTTTAATGAGAAGTTAGGTACTGCATCTGGGCCTGGGATTTTACAATTAGAGGCTTTTCTTAACTTTGTCTCAATCTCTCTGGCTGTTACTTCATCCCATTTTATATCCTGTACCTTTAAGCTTCATATTCTTTCTTTTACTTCTTCTGTCCATTTAGCATCTTTGTTATGTTCTACAGGATCTTCATAAATACTTCTCCAAAATGTATCTATGTCTTTTTTTTTTTTGGTAGTCTTTCAATTCCTTTTACCTTGTTTCCCAATTCTATGTAAAACTTTTTTAGGTCATCAAAAATGTTCTTATTTGTACTTTTCTTTATATTTATCTGCATATCTTCCAAGTTTTTCTGCCTGTGCTGAAATGTTTAGTTTGTTATTTGGATAGTGCATTACAGATCCTGGTCTGCTCTGATACTGTGCATTGCTTTTATTATGTCTATCTTTCTTAGTATTTTTCTGTCCCATCTTCTATATTCTTCTAACAGCAACAATTATTGTCTTAATTGCTTTATAGTTTTCTCTATGTGATACTTTCAAGGTGATATTCGATTTCTCCCCTTCTTTTCCCCCTGTGATTTTGTGGTAGAACGTTATCAGTTATTAATTTAGCTGCACAGTAATATACCCTGTTTACTTCTATTATATTGCATGGATCTCTATGGGTACTCCTAATTACTGTATTCATTTTTTTTATCAAAGTTCTGACTTTTTGGGTTTTATTGATCTTCTGCAGTCTGTTTCTTTCACTCATTTTAATATGTCTGTCTATCTCTATTAAATCAAGTAACTCTTCAATCAGCTCAGTTTCTTCTAAACTGATGGCACATTTTTTGTTTTCCATTTCCTGCAGGCATTCTATGGAAAGTTCTATAGCATCTTCCTGTGGCACATTCTCTTCAGTTTCATCCTGTGCCATCCGTTGCTCTGTCATATGGGAACTCACTGGCCTATCACTCCTCAACATTGACTGCGTCAGAGTTTCCACAGTTTCCTGTTCCTTCCTTTGCTGTCCAACTTCAAGCAAACATTTATGCTGGTTTCTTGTGGAAGGCTCCAAAATATCTTCATATGGCACCTGGCCAATTGCTTCCTGTTCCACTTGTTTCCCCTTTAATTTGGATATACATTTCTCTATCCTATGGTGTTTTCTGAATTATATTTTCTGCACTGAATCCTTCACTTCGCAGGTACTCCATAGCCTCAGTTTCTATTTCTTTAACTTCTCCATTACTAATCTCCTTTTCTACATTTCCTCTTTGTCTTCTTATTTTTTGTATTGTAAAGTTTTCCATGTCTGGATTCCTTTGCCTGTATTTCTCTTCAAATATCTTTGGTGCTGCTCTTTTTGTATTGATTAGTTTTGCTTTGTCCTTTGCATAAATATTACACATATTAAATCTCTTTTGCGGTAGCATTGTCGCCTCACAGTAAGATGTCCTGTTCGATTCTCAGCGAAAGCGTCTTCTGTGTGGAGACATGCGTGAATGGGCGTACCTTTGTTGAAGGTTGTGCATCAGGGCTGGCAACTCGGCACATAAAAATCTACTGCCAATCATTAGCGGACCGGAGTTCCGCTGTGGCGACCCCTAACCGGGAAAAGCCGAAAGACACACACATTCAATCTCTTTTTCTTTCCCATGTCCATATTTCTTCTTCAGATATCTCCTGATCTTCCTGCCTTCCCTTACTTTGGGGACTCACTTCATCATGCTGTGATGTAACCTGTGTTAGACCTTCTACACCAAATCCTTCACTTCACAGGCACTCCATAACTTCAACTTCTATTTTGTTTAACTTTTACTTTACTAATCCTTTTTTCTACATTCCCTCTTTGTGATATTATTTTTTTTTATTGTGAAATTTTCCATATCTGGATGCCTTTGCCTATATTTCTCTTCGAATATCTTTGGAGATGCCTTCTTTGTATTTATTAATTTGGCATTCTCTTTTGCATAAATATTGCACCATATCAAATCTCTCTTTTTTCCCATGTCCATATTTCTTTATTATACTTTTCAAAAATCTCTAGGTTTTGCTGTTTATATTTTTACACTTCCTCAGATGCTTCTTTTTCCAAACAGATCAACGTTTCTTAATCTATATACTGGTTTTCACAAATCTGTTGTATTAATGAATACAAATTTTTATTTGAAGCTTCTGACAGTTTTTCTTGTGGAAGTATTTTTCTTTCCTCTAATTTCTGTATTAATCATGTTGTATATCTTGTGTCTAGAAGTTCTGGGCTTTTTGCATAATAGTAACAATACATAATTTCTTTCTTATCCTCAATACTCCACTTTATTGTCTTTATGGCTCTTCTTTGGCCTATCATTTTTTGTGATTTTTGTGGACTATTACTTTCTTTTACAACAAGGGGGGGCATCCTCCCCCTAGGCCTAGCCTGGCCACATTGTAGGAATGATTCCGTATTTTGAGGATTCTAAACTGTCATTATTTCCAGTCCTGGCACCTGTGTGCCTACCAGGATAGGGCACTTTTTTATCCTGGGTCTTGGGTACCCAGCTATCTTTTTTTTTAATTTTTAACCTACTTCTTTCCATGATATATACTATATAAATACAGTATATATATTTTTTATTTATTTATTTTTTAAATTTATTTAACATTTGTTAACTGGGAAAGTCATCTTGGTGAGATTTTGTGAAAGAAAATGGGGTCCACCTCATGAAGGTACTCGCCAAGAATTTAGGATGAATTCAGTTTCAGCAATACTACTCGCCTTTGTTTGCTGACTTATCATCTCTCCATTTGGACTCCTGAGTATGTCGTCCTTCAGATGAGATTTTAAATTCAGGTCCCATCCTCTTGAGTTGGTGTTAGCTCAGATGGATGTAAAAGATCCCATGGCACCTATTTAAAAGAGTAGGGGAAATTCACAAATGCCCTTCCCAAATTTCCCCACTAATAGAAACACCACCTAGAGTCTCCTCTGAAAAGAGGTCACTATCCTAGTGGGACTAATTCAGTCAACAAAAGATAAATAATTAACATAAAAAAATTACACATGCAAAATGAAAGCAGCAGCACTGGGTATTTTGATTACATTTCTGTATTTGTTAACCAAGTAAATGCAGTGATATTGCATGTATTATTTAAAACCATAGCCTGCTGTACCACAACTAAGTATGTGTGTGTGTGTGTGGGGGGGTGTAGATGTACAACATATGGCCAGTTTTAGAACAACAAATCACACAGTATGTTTGTATAATGTGTGAGAGAATCAATATTTCTGAAGAAAGTTCAGTCGCATGAGTGCACAACTTGCAGTCTCTACAGAGATCAATTAGGGGATGATTGTATCATGTGTTGCAATGTTATGAGGCAGAAGCTTGAACCTCTGGTCTACATTTAAATCATCCCAGTGATCTATGCATTTATGCCACATATAAGTAAAGTATAAATTATGTTTCCCTTTTGTATTGCATATTTCTTCTTTTCAGCACCCTTAGTGCACACCATTTTAGGTTCACATGGATTCTCACTTTACATTATTTACTAATATGGCTGTTTCTGTCCTACATCTCATAGCTGATATTATTTCAAGTTTTGCACCCCCTAAGTCTACATAGTGAGAGGTTCGTAGCCTTGTTTCTTCTCCCACTGACACATAGTAGCTGAAAATGATGGCATGCTTATATCTGTCCTTTAGCAGCAAGAGCACAACTTATTACTGCTTTTAGTCCAAGCTGAGTATGGAATGAGAGATAGTAAACCTAACACCTTTGACAGGGTGTGTGTGATTAGGAAGGGCAAGTCTGCCATACAAAAGGTGATATTTAAGCTGCTGCTACTGTCTGTAGATTAAACAAATGGACCGAAGGACCCATGTGAGTCTGTTTGGAAGACTCCGTCAGGCATAAATTAATGTGAGCCACTGAAAAAATGTTCATATACTCTGACTAAACATTTGCAAGAAAGCAGACTTTCTTATACTTCCATTTTAAATGGAGAGAGAGGTGTGATGGTAAACATGTCAAAACAGCCATATTGCAGTGACATGTAGAACATGATTGGCAAAAGGAGCATTGGCTTAAAACAAAATCCTGTTTTCATGGTTGTGCATAACAGACCATTTTATCTTTAAGCAAATTATAGCAAAATAAGAATGCCCATTTAAAGTGGTACTAAAACATCAGCATTGTCCAAGAGATCAAATTATAATAACTAAGCAAAGTTTTTAGTTTCTGAGCATAGTGGATCTTTAACCAATGAGACACTGAACTAACCATGACAGTAAAATGTCCTTTTGTGCTTGGAGAACCTTGAAAAATCCTTTTACTCTTGATCCTTGTGAAGATGAATGTCTGTAATCAGGGGTTAAAGGTTAAAACTGTGTGACAGCTTCTTCTACCATTAGTGCTTTTGATACTATTTTTATTCCTATTTGGTACATCAAAACAATATCTTTCTGAACTATCTTAAGTGATGTGTGTAGAATATCAAAGTATATTTTGGCACAGCAAAGAGACATACAACATGTATGTCATCAGCCAAAGCACCTATATAATCTTTGAGTGACTCGTCATATTTTGAGATATACTATTTCTGCTCTATTTTGGTAGCATTTGTGGTTTTGTTGAATGTATGCATGTTTGTGTGTACTTACCCTAACTGATTAAGGGGTGTGATAAACCTTCATATGCAAGAGTACAAGATTTTTATCTCACTTTTACCCTCACCAAGATAAAGATGTAATTCACAACGGACAGCAAAGACTAAGCACATCTATCCGCCCTAGCTCAAATGCTCACTCTAACCTTACTAAAAATCACTAATCATTACCTAATGAGAAACATCTACAAACTGAGATGAAGAGAACAGTAAAACCTGCTACCCCCCCCAACACACACACACACACACACACACACACACACACACACACACATACACACACACACATAGAAAACTGCCCAGTACATATTTTCAGTTAAGACCTAGTTACAGTAAAACATTTTAAAAAATGTAAACAAATATAATTATACTAAATGGTAGAGGTGGTGCTGCGGTAGCATTGTCGCCTCACAGTAAGACGTTGTCCTGTTCGATTCTCAGCTAAAGCGTCTTCTGTTTGGAGACATGCATGAATGGGCGTACCTTCATTGAAGGTTGTGCATCAGAGCTGGTAACTCGGCACATGAAAATCTACTGCCAATCATTAGCGAACTGGAGTTCCGCTGTGGCGACCCCTAACCGGGAAAAGCCGAAAGACACAACAACAACTAAATGGTATTAGGTAAAAATGCTAACAAGCAATTAAAAATTAAAATAAAAAAAAAAAAAAAAACACAAAGGTTTAAACTTGCAAAGAGTTGCAGTAAGACGTCTATTTTAAGCAACCATACCTGAGTATTTACATAATGAGACTCTTTAAATAGCTGTACTTCACTCCTTTTTTAAATAAATGGAGAATATCATGAATTCTTAATCCAAGTGGACGTAAGTGCCAAAGTTAAGGCCTTAAATGGTGAAGGCTCCACCAGGTCTGTTGACCCTGTTATACCGAATTTAAGCATCCTGCAATGTGTTTTTATTTTCAGAAGCTTTAACTGCGCTTTGCAATGGTGTAAGTCTAAAAGCTTGTAGGTCGTTCTACAAGTAAGAAGATTTGCTTTTAGTGAAATTCAGTCATTTGCTTTTCAGCTACTGTGAACAAAGCTGTGGGCACTATCTGCAAATGAAAGATTTTCGATTCCTGGAGTAAGCTGCTCAAATAAAAAGTCAGACATATCACAGTATATGTATTAGGGTCCCTTTACCTAGAAACATTCTTGCTTCCTTATGAATGAGACTTCTACTTCCTGCAGGAGACAAGCAGATTGTGGTTCTTAGCAGTGACTTTCTTAATATCTTGGAAAATGTCAATGGAGGACCCAGCTAGACTCATACAGATCTCCAACAATTATATGATGAAATCAACAAATCTGCATATAACAGTATGGTCCATAATGCTGTTACTGCAAAGAGCTATGCAGACAAGTTCTACTCACACCTGGACAAACAAATGTATTAATTTGGCAGTCACAACTAATTCCAAACAAATAGGGAAGTTTAAAAGCAAACCAGTATTCTGGTCTGCAGGAATTAATAAACTATATAATAAATGAAAGCAACTCCTAAGTCTGTATAAAAGAACAAAAGGCTCCCAAATTAAGAATTATATCTAATAGTCTGACAAGAATCTAAAAAAAAGACATCAGAAAAAAATGAAGATATCCCATGAACTCAGACTAGCTATAGAAACTTAAGACAACTACAAATCCTTTTTAATTATATCAGGAAAATAAGAACTAACACTCAACATTGCTCAGAGCTAATTTATAATGGTACTACCTACTCCAATCCAATGGATATTGCCAACATACTGTCAGATACATTTGGTGACAACTTCACCCTTGGAAGATTTGTTCCAAGCCCAGATATTCC
The DNA here is from genome assembly GCF_019279795.1 of Protopterus annectens. Classification (NCBI taxonomy): domain Eukaryota; kingdom Metazoa; phylum Chordata; order Ceratodontiformes; family Protopteridae; genus Protopterus; species Protopterus annectens. The sequence goes on from NC_056735.1 coordinate 705,442,732, forward strand.
AAATGAACTCAAGCCACCAATCACCACTAAAGAATATATACTGAACGTACTCTCTGAAACAAAGAACACCTTATCCATGGGGCCTGACAACATATCTGGTCATTTAGAAAGTAGCACTAAACAAGCACTGGTGGACCAGCACCTAAGTTGCTTTAACCTGAGCCTAGCAATGGATTTTGTACCACAGGTGTGGTGCATCAATTGTGATGCCACTCAACAAGGGTGGCCCCACCACTACCCAAGGAATTACAGACCTATTAGTCTAATGAGTCCTACATGCAAATCCATGAAACATGTACTAACTGACTTAATTAATTACAATTGCAAATATCTTACCAGACGAGAGCCCCAGCAGTTTGGCTTGGTCAATGCTAAATCTTTTCTGATGAATCTAGTGAACTTCTTTGAGAGGGTTAATCAGGCTGTAGGTTGCAAGTAAGCTGTCCATACAGCTTACCTTAACCTCACCAATTCATTGGATACCATAACACATGCAAATATAATAAACAAATTTAACACACTCCAAGGTGATCCTTATGTGGTTAGGTGAATAGACAATTTGCTTTAGAACAAGACTTGTGCAGTAAGAGTACAGAGTGCATCCCCTAAAAGCTTGAATGTGACCAGGAGAGTCCCTTAGGGATTTGTGATGGAACCTCTTCTATTCTGTGTCTGTTTCTGAAATCTCCATATATCAAACAAGGATCTCTGGTTCACAAAGTTTGCAGCTGATTGTAAACTGGGAGTTATTGTCATGTTCCCCTCTGACATACAGGCACTCCAAAGGGAACTTAAACTTGTAAGTAGATGGTGTACAAAACATGGGCTCAAACTCAATCATAAAAAGTGCAACTCTGTCCCATTCAGTAACCAACTCCTAGCTGCCGTTTGGGAACCACATCACTTCAAAATATGAAGGTAGTGACAGATCTGAGTAGTTGGGTGAATAACTCCCCTCACTTTTGACCATCACCTTGCAATGATAATTTGGAAATTCTTTTACCTTGCAAAGTTCACTGCAAAAGGCATTTCTTCTAGATCAAAAGACGTCCTCACCTCTATATACTCTGTACTGATTAGACCCAAGATTGAATACAATGACTCCTTTGAGATGTACATTGCTAAGCATTACGAGCCATTGGAATGTCACCAGAAGTTCTTAACTTTTATGAGCTTAAAAGACCTGAGCTACCAAGAGAGCCTGAAGGCTATAGCTTTATATTCAGTATTGTATAGACTCTGTAAGGGGCAGTTTGTGCCCATACTTATATGGTCATAAAAGATCCAGTAGTCCAAGAATTCTTATACATCCAAAAACAAAATGGTCCTACCAACACTAGGGCTTGAGACATGAGTCTACTCTAAGAAATAAATAAGATTAGGTAGAAGAATAGATTTGTCAGAAAGCACCTACCCCTTCTATGGAACAAACTCCCTTTCAAGTTTAGCAGTGTGAATCACTGCCTGCCTTTAAAAATGAGCTGGACAACTGTGTGGATATTCCTAAATTCACAACTGGTATAACTGGCATGGACCCCCTTGAAAAGAAATGCAAAGTGTAAGGGTGGCTACTAGCAAGGCAGAAATGGCCTTGTGGCTTATTTGCTTTGTAATCCTTATACTCCTGTGATCCTAAGTGTTGCAAATGCAGCAGTCTCACAGTCATCTCTGAGTTTTATAGCGAAGCATAGTTTTGTTTATACAGTACTATATCAGAAGTGGAGGGGTTTCTAACAAAGACTTCTGTAAAAAGGATCAAATAAGTAAATAACAGCAACAACATTTTATTGATACTTATCTACAATTACGTAACATCGGAGGATATCAATAGGTTCATGCTGAGCACCTCTATGTGTATTGATCATGTTCTGAAGCAAGTGTAAGCAGCACATCTTTGGAGTTCAGTATAATTTCCTTAGCAGATACAAGAACATATTTGTTTTTGATGCAAAAGTGTGTTGTTTTTGCATTTTGGATTATTGATAAGGGCAGCTTCCTGAACTTTTCTTAGAGCTGAAAATCGCTGCCGTGACATCATGAAATACTGAACCTAAAATTCCTTACTGCATGCATTTAATTATAGGCTACTATATTTCCATGCTAAATGCATTACTAGTAGTTTCTTATTTCATAAGAAAGGTGTTAACTAGTTCTTAAATGAGGTATACTTTGCATTAAAAATAAAGTGATGATGTAGTGGTGCACCGGCAGTAAGAAGCTGCTCCTCTGGAAAGGTAAGCTGTTTTTTGCCTAGCCATAATGTTTTGCTGTAACTGAAAGCAGAGCAGCTTGCCAGTTTTCCACATCAGCAGCCATTTTATCCAAGTTAAACTTTTGTGATGGAAATCTTGCAAATCAATTATGTTAAGTTGCATTTGTTTCAAAAAGTAATTTCGATGATGTGATTGCATGACAGGTAATGAACTTTGCCAGAGAATGAAAACATTTTGTTAAGGGGCCGGAGCAGTCAGAAGTTTGTTGGCTGAAACTACAGTAACAGTGCTTTTGTACCGAGTATAAATGCCGACTACTGATGTTGTACATTCCATAACTTTAAAGCAAGTAATTTATGAACCATTATTCCAAACTGGTTATTTCTGTGTTCAGTTCTGATTTGGTTCCAAATTCAAGCTGCAAGACTGGTGCATATTTTTCAGAATATATACACGCATACAGTAACAAAAAACAAATGTGTACAGCTCTCAACTGAGCAACAACCAGTCAGAGTAAAATAATCAATTAACCAATTCATTATTAACATCTAAAAAACCTTAAATAAAATCTCATTCTCACATCAGAATAATGACTAAAACATACATACAAATCTATAAAACACTACAAAATATTATAAAATAAATATATATAACTAATTATTTGACTATTTAAAAAGCATCCGGTTCTTCAAAATAGGTTTCAGGAGAACTCAATCATTCAGTCCCTTCCCTTTACCTCTAGTTTCAGAAGTCTCTGTTTGATTAGTAATATCACCACCTCATTCATTTTCCCAGACCTTCTCTATCACAAGAAACGTAAAAGAATGTGTGGGTCCTTCAATGGAAACATGTTTGGCTAAGGCATTAGTTAAAACAAGATTCCTAATGTTTGAAAGGTGTTCCCTGATTCTAAATCTCACTTTCCTGTTAGTCTTCCCTACATAGAAAGCAGAACAGGCATTGCACACTGCCAAATGCACTACATTAAGAGTTTTACAATCTGCTACCACATTAAGCTTAAACTATGTGTCCAAATCTGGGTGCATGAACTTATTAGTGTCATCTATATACTTACAGTAATTGCATTTTGGACAAGGGATTGTCCCTTTCCTAGCATTAACTAAGTATGCTCCCATATTCCTTTTAGGGTAACATAATAGTCTCTTAAGCGATTTTTTTATTCTTGAATAACAGTTAGGTCTGTCCCCTACTATAGTTCTAATTTCAGGGATGTGTGTTAGAATCGGACAATATTTCTTAACTACATTTGTTACTATATTAACATTATTAGGAAAATAGGTTGGCATGCATATTGTTGCCCTATGGGTCTCTCTAACCTTCTCATGGGCATCCCTACACAAGGAAAAATAAGATTTACCTAATCCATCCCTCATGGTCATTACCTCATCCACAATCTTATCAGTGGTGGCATCAGTATAGCCTCTCTCTACAAACCTCTCCCTAAGATCTACTAACTCATTCTTAAAGTCACCATCATTGGCTGTCAACCTAGAGACCCACAGCGCCTGCCCTTTAACCACATTCCTAAAAACATGCTTGGGATGCATACTTTTCCTATGGAGCAATGTGTTCATATGACATCACTGCCTATGTATTTTGGTGGAAAAAGCTTTTTTTTTATTCCTAAGAACCTTTATATCTAAGAATTCAGTCTCAGTCTGTGAACTACTTAAGTCAAATTTAACAATACTGGTGCTATTGTTGATGTCTCGATGAAAAAGTTCTAATTCATCCTTACTCCCACACCACAACAAGAAAAGATCATCCACAAAACAGCTATAAAACAGTATCTGATCCCATCTATTTGGCTCCAAAATACAGTCGTTTTCCCAGGTGGCCATGACCAGATTGCCAAACTGTAGGCACTGGAAGTGCCCATGGCCACACCGTCCTCCTTTAAATATAGTCTATGATCAAAAAGCATAACATTATTTTCCAACACTAACTCCATGAGAACACATAGAAGATCTATGCATCTATGTTCATAAGTACCATCAGAATTTAAGTACTACTTAAGCATCTCAACACCAATATCATTAGGAATGGAGGTGAACAGTGAATGTACATCTAAAGTCACTAATAGAATCAAATAATTACTCATGTCAAAGTGCTGCATAAAATCATAAAGATCCCCCAAAAACTGCTCGAATCAATCAAGACGAACCATTTTTTTATCCACAGTGGGTCTGAGATATTTATCAATATAAATTGGCAAGGATTCAGTAGACCAATTGTGTCCTGATACTATGGGTTTTAAGGGAGGAAACATTGGATTTTTATGAACCTTCGGAAGCCCCTGTGAAATGGGAATCAAAGGTTTAGATACTTTAAAATAGTTATACAAATCCATAATAATCTCGTTATTAAGAAAACATTCATATAGCACATCTTCTAACTTTTTAATCTTTACATTCATCTCATCAACACTAATGATCCTATATGTCGCAGCATCATTCAACATATTATACATAGTATCATGGTAATACTCCCTATCCATTATTGAGATCGGTCCACCCTTTTTAGCTGGTTTAATGACAATTGTTTGATCTGAATGTAGGCCTTTTAAGGCCTCATATTCATTCTCAGTCACATTATAAAACCTGTCTCTATTATCAGATGTTTTTAAAGCCTCAAAAATCTCATTTTTGCATAGGCTAGTAAACCCATCCACTACCGGATGGTTAGGTGGAATGTATGTACTTGGTTTCCTAAAACATTTAATATTTTCATTATTATCATTTTTAAACAACAATTTCAGAAAAACATTCCTACTAAAAAGTTTCAAGTTCAAAACAGTTTCTGTTACCTCTGTCCTTTAGGTCGGTATGAACGAGAGGCCCTTGCTAAGTAAACTAAGTTTCTCTGCTGCTAAAATCCTCGAGGATATATTCCACACTAGCGAACACTTGCTTTTTTGTCCTGCCAAGCCCTCTTCACCATTCTGGTTGTCGAGGAGTCTTGTGGCATCTTCCTCTTGGTGCAGCTTCCGCTGAATGATCGTTCACTCCTCCTCACATAATCGGGGATTTCTAATCAGATCGGTAACACCTGAAAAACTGACCCTTGGCCCTCCATTTGCACTGGCAATTGCTCAAGCAAACCTGAAGGTGCTTTCCTCTTCTTGTTTGAGGAGTTCGCAGTGTCAGCAGTCTTAAAACCTGAACCCGACTTATGCTGAAAATCCATAACTCCTTCCTCTCTATTGTTGGAGCTGATAGTCACTGAAACAGGTATCTTGGTGATCTCTAGTGTTGGGAGGGCATTGGTCTTCCGTATGGCTCCCAACCTGTCATTCATCTCAACACATTCATTGAGATAATTTACAGCTGTACCATTATCAGCTGTATTCATTAAGTAGTCTTCTTACTTAAGGTCATCTCTCCTTTCTTCCTCTTGCTGACCAACACTACATTAAGAGAACGTATATAACAAGCAGAAAGGTTATTGCACACATACAGGAAAATCATTTATAGAGTATATACACTGTTCTCCAAAGATAAAAGTTTAACAGATATACAAAAATGTATAAAAAAGTCTCCCCCAGTTACTTCTTAACCCCACAACCATTTAATGGCTCATATACAATTGGCAAGGCAAACTTAGGAACCCTTTTGTCCTCAACAGTGCCTGTAATTTCATCAAAACAGGTGATCTGTTGTTAGAGAATGTGATATATATATAAAAATGTCTGACAACTGGCTAGCAACTCCAAAGTAGAGTGCCCTAGACCTGCATCATATAGGGTCTGTGGTCTCATTCACAGTGAAACTAATATTACAGGTGTCCTAGGTCATAATAGTTGCTGATGCAGATATGTTATATGTTACCAGCACTATTCATTCAAACTCTCCATCTGCCATCCTGTTCATCACTTACCACGCACACCCTTTCCTTTCCCTATAACTATTTGACTCTCAAAATGGCTATTTCAGTGGTCTATCCATTAACCAGGCTGTAGGTACCAAGTTAGGTAGTATCTGATATCCCTTTTTTCACATTTCACCTAGTCATTTGTAATAAGTAGCTATTGTACAGACCATCACAGTATTTTCAGCCTACCAGTGTCACTATAGATACCAGACACGTACCCGTATGTTTAGCAAATAGCTGTGTACCTAATTTGAGCCCAAAGCAGGTTCAAGCTAGCAATGGGAAGTATTGTGTAATCTAGGTTTAATATTTTGATTTCTGCAAATTCGTAGGCACAGCTGTAGATCAGGATTCACTGTGTTAATACTCTTTTACACTGGACTGTGATACCCTTTCTTATCTACCAGATATTTGGATAATTTTTATATTTAAAACCTGGAATATCAGTCACTTATTATGTTTAGTATTGTTGTGTTTCCATGGAGATTTTGTTCTTGGTTTTCTCCTGCAAATAGCTGGTGGGTAACCAGGAGAAGAAAGTGAAATAAGGAAGTAAAATAAACAAAAAATAAATAATGGTTGTGAAGAAAACAATAATAAACAGAGAGAGCATTAACTTTCATTCAAGTGGAAAAAGCATGAAATATATATATATATATATATATATATATATATATATATATATATATATATGAATGAAGAGAGAGAGATTGTGTGTGTGTGTGTGTGTGTGTGTGTGTGTGTGTGTGTGTGTGTAAATTCCTGTTTAAAAGATCAAATCAAAACAAGTTGCATCATATTTTTTGTGAGGCGTAATGTCTAAAATAAAATGTTGTAAAATGGTACACAACTCATTTGCTACTGTGGAAATGTGTTGCAGTTAAACTAAGTCACGTTTCGTGCCTATGTCGCCTATACAAATGAACTGTTGCAGAGACTGCTGTTTGGAGGCTGCCAAGTTAGGTCACACAATGGTTTAATTTGGGCTGTGGTTTGCTGAATCCTACCTTTCTCCTTGATAATGCAATAGTAGAATCAGGAAAAGCATATTCTAAATTCAAATCAAAACTAAAACCACTGGGAATCCTGTTTTGCAATTTTCAGAGGACATGTCTGATAATTCAAACAGTTAACAAGTAAGAGTTACATAAAGTAACAGAAGACACTGGACATACTGTTTTGGCTCTTGATGCATACATTGGAACTGAGATGCAATTCTGCTGTCTGTAAGGATGTTGAAATTACATTTTGGATTGAGAAAACAGAAACAGTAAGAGACAGTTAGAAAATTTCTTTTAAAGGCTAAATAGATTTTTTCTGACCATCCTCTGCCATTTTTTGAATATTTTCAGTTTCTTGCTATTATTGTTTGTAGTTTCACTTGGAAAAGAATTTTTAAATCCTTTATTTCAAGAAAAGAGCATGATTATTCAATTAGAATGTTGTGTCTGATGGTTTATTTATTGGTTAAATGTTTTATGTATTTATCTGCGTACCAAACTGCAAGTTAACCACCCTTGGAATGCTGACTACTTTGAACTATTTGTTACCCTATGATTATCTATATAATGGCATATGTAAATGGAAAATATGAAGGTGTGTTCTGGTTTTGCATACATTAAACTTGAAAATGAGGGAGTTGGTGGTGGAAAAACATTACCATTTACATGCCTCTGAAAGTATTTTACGCAAGTGTGTGGGTGTTTATGTGTGAGGGGCATCCATGTTTGTGAGAGCTTCTGTGAAGTAATTAGGGTCAAGCTTGTATTTGTTTGTGTCTTTCGGCTTTTTCCCAGTTAGGGGTTGCCACAGCGGAACTCCAGTCCGCTAATGATTGGTAGTGGATTTTTACGTACTGGGTTACCAGCCCAGACGCACAATCTTCAACAAAAGCACGCCCCATTTAGGTATGCCTCCACACAGAAGACGCTCTAGCTGAGAATCATACAGGACAACGTCTTGCTATGAGGTGACAACGCTACCGCAGCACCACCACCGCAGTTCTTTGGAAAAGTAGTACTGTGGCTAAATCTGATGTGGGTAAAATATGTCTATATCACGTCGTTGAACTTTGAAAAGTTAGAACATCATATGGTCGACACCATATGATCAAACTTTTAAAAGTTCGAACGTCTCAATGGAGATCTCCGTACAGTGTGGAATGGGAAGATTTCCCTTTTCTGCACTGTAGTGCGATCTTAGAGTTGGTATATTTAAATGGCGGGGGGTGTGGGGGGCCCAACCCCCTATGTGGGGGATTAAACCATTCAGTTAAGTTTTTCCTTTGTTTTTTTTTTTTTTTTAATTACATTTTCAAACTTAGTTCAATCATATGTTGTCGACTATATGACATTCGAACTTTTAAAAGTTTGATTATGTACTATAGATGCGGGCAAGGGTAAAATATTTAAAAGTCAGTAATTATGACCTGTGGCTGGGTAGTGCACATTTACTATATACCCTTAAGACAGATTTTCCTTGGTGCCATTTTGATGGTTCAGGTTGGCATCACACATTGATACCATCAGTATGTGTGTTAGAACCCCTACCCCCTGTCAGTCTGTCACAAGGGTTACTAGGCCAACTGCATGTGGCAGTAGGTATAGAACCCAACTTCAAAAGAATGAGCAACCTCACATGAAAAAGCACAAATAATCAAATAAAATTGTGTGTTATAGTCTAAGAAAATGGAACCAAATCCAAAAAAATAAATAAATACAATGTAAACTTTCTACTTTATTAACAAAATAACAATACCAGTCAAGTGCTTTCATCTTGGTAAATGCAAGACCATCAGAACATGTAATACAAAAACTACTCTTTCCACAGTTTAAATAATTTCATCAACCATATGAACCAATCATAACTTAATACTTAAATTGTGTTAATTTCTTCTTAAAGAAATTGCATTAAAGTGTGCACCCTTCTTAAATATCATTGCATAAAATCAAAAAATACTTGATGGACATATGAAATAGTAATATCAATTAAACTGATCCTAAGATAAAATATAGTAAATATAACTAAAATAAAAAAAAATCATAGTTATGATAAGAGATTATTAAAACATTACATCAAAGCTTTGCAGCCCTTAATTTCAGGACAGCTATGATAGAAACATTTTTATTTAAGCTGGGGGAGCTGTGACATTTCATTTTAATTGCCAAAACAGCTCCCTGTACTCTAGCTTCATTTCCCCCATTCCCACCTCTGGGACAACTATTAATATTTTCCATAATTATAAAGCTGAATTTTTTTTAAATCCAAAAACAAAGGCTTACCAAAAAGGAAAAACTCAAACACAACACCAAATAGGTGAACAGGCATCCCAGGAACAAAACAACACAGCAAGAGGGAAATGTACAAAATATTTATTATAAAAATAAAAAGTGAATAAAAGGTCACTTTCATACAGTAAAATGTTAGGACCATCAGAACAAGACATATCAATCAAATTGTTCCTTAAATAGTCACTTGTAAAAATCTGCTTGCTAATCTAAATAAGTCAATTAACATCAGTCAAATCTTAAAGTTACAAAAACTATAAAATAACATAAGTAAACAGAAAAACAACTGCCGAGGTAAAAATGTTAAATATAGAATCATAAAAAATGAATAAGTTTAAAGATAAATATAAAAATAAATAAATGCTGGTTTATAGAGTTAGCGAAGTGAAGGAGGCAGTGATTATGCTGTGGTGTGGTCTGAAACCATGCTATCTTTCCAAGAGCAGATTATTTAAATTTAGGTAATGTAGAAGCTGACCATGAATACATTTTTCAAGTATTTTTGATAGAGGGGAGAGGACTGCAATGGGCCTGTAGTTATTAAACTCTGTAAATGTGCCACCTTTATTTAAAGGAATAATAATGGATTTTTCAGAAAGAAGGGATTTTCTTTTCAGATATAGATCTATTTATCAATATAGAGAGTAAAAAAGCAATTGCATGTGCAGCCATTTTTAAGTGAACTCTGATGGGAGTTGGTTAGCAGCCATGATGGTTGGTTTTAGCTTATGTAGGAGATTTTTAATGGTGGAGGTAGGCACTGGGCTGAAGTCAAATAGCTAAGGATATTTAGCAGAGGCTGCTGGAACTGAGGGGGTAGTGGTAGTGTTCTTGAGGGACAATATAGTCCATATAAAATACTTGCTAAACTATGTGGGATTTGAATAAGTATTATTATTGGATGTAGGGGTGGGGGTGGTAATTTAGCCTGGATGTAAAAGTTTGTTTATGGATGTCCAGAAGAGTTATGGGTTGTTTTGATGTTTAGTTTGGAGGATATTATAATATGTGTGCTTGTCATGTTTTATTTGGTGTTTTATTCTATTCCTTAGTTGCCTGAAAATTTGAAAACTATTTTGTATTCTATTTTTAGCCACCCTTTCCAGGACTTGTCACACTGTAGCATTAATTTCTTTTCTTTTTTTTTTTTGACATGGTGCAGGATTTAATTTGACCCTTTTAGTACCTTCTGGGGCAAGGTTATTGAGAATTTTTAGGAATATGTCTTTAAAGTGTAGGGTAAGAGAGTCTAAGGGCATAGGTTTTAGTACTTTCCAGTTATATTCTCTTCAGGATTTGATAAAATTGTATTTGTCAAGTTTTTTGAGTTGAGAACTTCTTGTAAATTATATGTTTATTTTGGATATTGTAACTTTTGAGTGCGTAAGTAGGTTGATGTTCACTTATGCTGTCTAAAAGGCTACTGGCTGCCCTAATTTTATGGGGTTTATTACTATAAATCGAGTCTAAGGCTTATTGCCCACCAGTATTTTTGTGGACTCTAGTAACTGATGTAATTTACTGTGTAAAGCCATACATGTTTATGGAATAAGATGGGGTGTTGCTATTAATACGTTTATGATATTTTCCACAGTGGTAATGTTTTTACCTGGTGGGATATATATGGCTGCTAAACAAAGTATTTTCCTATTATTGATTTTTTGCCAAATCATACATGCAGACAAAAGTACACATATACATACCGGATCGGTCGAGGCCCGGGTTAACAATGACCGCCACCAGTACTGTTGGCCAACAGGGTGCTGGCGGAAATTGGGCTACTGTTAGCCGAAGGAGGAGAAGAGGTGGAAGGCATGGCCGAAGGCAGGTAAAGGCTAGGACTGTAATAGTGAGGGTCGGAACTTTGAATGTTGGCAGTATGACTGGTATAGGGAGAGAGCTAGCTGATATGATGGACCGAAGGAAGGTTGGTATATTGTGTGTGCAAGAGACCAGATGGAAAGGGAGCAAGGCTAGGTGTATCGGAGATGGGTTCAAATTGTTTCATCATGATGTAGATGGGAGGAGAAATGGCATAGGCATTATCCTGAAGGAACAGTATGCTAAGAGTGTTCTGGAGGTGAAAAGAGTGTCAGAGTGATGTTTATGAAGCTGGAAATTGATGGTGTAATGATGAATGTTGTTAGTGCATATGCTCCACAGGTTGGGTGTGCGATGGATGAGAAAGAAAATTTTTGGAGTGAGTTGGATGTACCCAAGGGTGAGAGACTGGTGACTGGAGCAGATTTCAATGGGCATGTTGGTGAAGGTAACAGAGAGGATGAGGAAGTGATGGGTAGGTATGGTGTTAAGCAAAGGAATGCAGAAGGTCAGATGGTAGTGGATTTTACGAAAAGGATGGACATGGCTGCCGTGTTGAATACATATATTAACAAGAGGGAGGATCATAGGGTGACATACAAGAGTGGAGGAAGATGCACACAGGTGGATTATATCTTATGTAGAAGGGCCAGTCTGAAGGAGATTGGAGGCTGTAATGTGGTGGAAGGGGAAAGTGTAGTTAGGCAGCATAGGATGGTGTTTTGTAGGATGACATTGGTGATCAAAAAGAGGAGGATGAGTGCGAGGGCAACACCAAGGATCAAATGGTGGAAATTGAAAAATGGTAATTGTGAGGTGATGTTCAGGGAAGAGATAAGACAGGCACTGGGTGGCAGTGAAGAGTTACTGAATAGCTGGGTAACTACAGCTGAGCTAGTAAGAGAGATGGCTAGAATGGTGCTTGGTGTGACATCTGGAAAGAGGAAGGAGGAAAGGAGACCTGGTGGTGGAATGAAGAAGTACAGGAGAGTATACAGAGAAAGAGGTTGGCGAAGAAGAAGTGGGATTGTCAGAGAGATGAAGAAAGTAGACAAGAGTATAAGGAGATGAAGTGCATGGCAAAGAGAGAGGAGGCGAAGGCTAAGGATAAGGCATATGACAAGTTGTATAAAAGGTTGGACACTAAGGAGGGAGAAAAGGACCTGTACTGATTGGCTAGACAGAGGGACCAAGTTAGGAAAGATGTGCAGCAGGTAAGGGTGATAAAGGATAATGAGTGAAACATACTCACAAGTGAGGAGAGTGTGTTGAGCAGATGGAAGGAGTACTTTGAGGGGCTGATGAATGAAGAGAATGAGAGGGAGAGAAGGTTGGATGATGTGAGGATAGTGAATCATGAAGTGCAGTGGATTAGCAAGGAGGAAGTAAGGATAGCTATGAAGAGGATGAAGAATGGAAAGGCTGTTGGTCCAGATGACATACCTGTGGAAGCATGGAGGTGTTTAGGTGAAATGGCAGTGGAGTTTTTAACTAGATTGTTTAATGAAATCTTGGAAAGTGAGAGGATGCCTGAGGAATGGAGAAAAGGTGTTTTGGTACCGATTTTTAAGAATAAGGGTGATGTGCAGAGCTGTAGTAACTACAGAGGGATTAAATTAATCAGTCACAGCATGAAGTTATGGGAAAGAGTAGTGGAAGCTAGGTTAAGAAGGGAGGTGATGATTGATTATTGATCAGCAATATGGTTTCATGCCAGGAAAGAGCACTACAGATGTGATGTTTGCTTTGAGAGTGTTGATGGAGAAGTACAGAGAATGTCAGAAGGAGTTGCATTGTGTCTTTATGGATTTAGAGAAAGCATATGACAGAGTGCCTAGAGAGGAGTTGTGGTATTGTATGAGGAAGTCGGGAGTGTCAAAGAAGTATGTAAGAGTGGTACAGGATATGTACGAGGGTAGTGTGACAGCGGTGAGGTCTGCGGTGGGAGTGACGGATGCGTTTAAGGTGGAGGTGGGATTACATCAAAGTTCAGCTCTGAGCCCTTTCTTATTTGTAATGGTGATGGACAGGTTGACAGACGAGATCAGACAGGAGTCCCTGTGGACTATGATGTTTGCAGATGACATTGTGATCTGTAGTGAGAGCAGGGAACAGGTAGAGGAGACCCTGGAGATGTGGAGATATGCTCTAGAGACAAGAGGAATGAAGGTCAGCAGGACTAAGACATAATATATGTGTGTGAATGAGAGGGAGGATAGAGGAATGGTGAGGATGCAGGGAGTAGAGGTGGCGAAGGTGGACGAGTTTAAATACTTGGGATCTACAATTCAGAGTAATGGTGAGTGTGGAAGAGAGGTGAAGAAGAGAGTACAGGCAGGATGGAGCGGGTGGAGAAGAGTGTCATGAGTGATTTGTGACAGACGAGTACCAGTAAGAGTGAAAGGAAAGGTCTACAAGAGGGTAGTGAGATCAGCTATGTTATATGGGTTGGAGACAGTGGTACTGACAAAAAGGCAGGAGTCAGAGCTTGACGTGGCAGAGTTGAAGATGTTAAGATTTGCACTGGGAGTGATGAGGATGGACAGGATTAGGAATAAGTATATTAGGGGGTCAGCCCAGGTTGAAAGGTTTGGAGACAAAGCCAGAGAGGCAAGATTACATTGGTTTGGACGTGCTGAGGAAGGATGCAGAGTATATTGGGAAAAATGCTAAGGATGAAGCTGCCAGGTAACAGGAGAAGAAGAATGCCTAAGATAAGGTTTATGGATGTGGTGAGAGAGGACATGCAGGTGGTTGGTGTGACAGAGCAAGATGCAGAGGACAAGAAGACATGGAAACAGTTGATCTGCTGTGGTGACCCCTAATGGGAGCAGCCGAAAGAAGAAGATTGATTTTGAGAGGTGTTATAAGGAGTTCCACATTATTAAACTGCGGTATCTCCTGTGCATATGTGGTTATATTTATGGAATTCTTGTAGTTTCCAGCTATACCACATGCCCACTTATTTTTCTGTCAAGCTTAATTATACTGAAACTAGGTGGGGTAACATCATTGTCATTTATGCCTTTTTTCAGCCACATTTCCATAACTATGATTCTGTATGGGAAATATATGGCAATACAGGCATTCATGGCTTGGATTTTATTGCATGTTCTTCTAAGATTGATATTTAGGAAAGAATGCTGGAATTGGGGAGTGGGAGAGGAAAAAATAGCTGTTCATTTAATACTGTAATGTTAGTGTGCATTTTTTGTATGGGGTCAAGGTTTGGGAGAATGTCTCCACTGATTTTTCTTGGTGGAAATTTTATGAAGAAATGTATGTAGCCAAATGCATTTGGGCTATAATTTTACTGAATTTCATATGGTAATATACTTCGATTTAAGATACCTGTAACTGAAAAAAAAATCTAAGAAGGTTTGCTGGTACAGTGTGGGTGCTGCAGTGATTGTTAGACTTGGTAACTGTTGGTGTAGCGAGTATGGGTTTGTAGGACTATTAATTACATTTACTTGGGAGGTATGGTATTCAATAGAGGCTGCTAATAGGCTGAGGAGGCACACTAATAGGGTTTGAGTCAGAGACATTTTTTATAATATGTAAGATTTTGCTGAAAATATTAGTTTGCACTGTAAAATGTTACTGCGCAAGAATAGTTCTACTTAAAGCAGTATAACTTTTAAAAGGTAAACTCGATACACCACTTTAAGTAAATGAGTCAGAGATGCTAATTGTAAGGAAGCTGTGATTGGGTTATGTTCTGATTGTTTTGATACACAGATAGGTTGGAGGAAGTGTAGGGGTGGAGTTGGGATATTTTAAATGTAGAGTAGGAGGAGGTGGATGGGAAATGGAGTTAGGGTAGGGGAGAAGAAGGAGCTTGATTGTAGCAGGGCCCAACCACCGAATCAGCACATTAATGGTGTTGAGAAAAACAATTAGTAAGATTTGGCTATGGCAAAAGGTAAGAATGTTTCCTGAGATAACTGTGTGAGTTGAACACTGTGAAAAAGAAGCTGAGTGGGGAAAAGGAGAGAGACAGTGCGTAGTAGACAAGTCCATGAAGAGTAAGCAGAAATTTACATGTGTGGTTAAGTATTTAGAGAGAGAGCTGCAAGATTCGCTAGTAAAGGATGAAAAGGATGAAGGAGTAGCCTGAAAAAGAAAGCAAGGCAAACAGTTTGTCCTGATTCAGTGGGTTTGGGGGTAAGAGTGATGACAAGATATGTATTGAGCAGTTATACTGCACTACAAAAGGAAAACTGCTAAACTGATTGCCCATTATTATGGGCTGTAGGCTATATTAGTATAGGTGATGTTGGGGTTCGTATGGAGCTAAGTCCTCTACTACAGGGTATGCACTAATATAGCTACCTACTTCATGTGAGTGTACGTAGACACTCGGCTGTTCCTATAGTCTGATTGCACAAGCTGCAAATCTTAGCTTATGTTAAGTTATCTCAGTATACTATCTGGAAGTAGTTTGATGCACATCTAAGGCTACATCATACTTGCTTGAGGATAGGCTTTTTTGTTTAGATGTGTTGAGGTCAAGCTGTTATTGCTGCCTTGGGTCATGACCCACTGGACCTCTCTAACCCTACTATATAATGTAACTGAAAACTCATTTTGGGACATTGTCAGTCCTCAGGATGAACAATTTTGTGGTACAAACTTAATTCAGTACAACGTTGTACATTTCAGGTGTAACACATGATGTAAACTAGAAAACCTAACTGGCACTTAGAGCTGTTTAAATGAAATCAGTGAAATCCATAAAGTCCAGTCTCTGCATTCTACAAGGTTTTACCTAAAAACAGGAGAATTCATAAAGTCCAGTCTCTGCATTCTACAAGGTTTTACCTAAAAACAGGAGAATTCATAAAGTCCAGTCTCTGCATTCTACAAGGTTTTACCCAAAAACAGGAGAATTCATAAAGTCCAGTCTCTGCATTCTACAAGGTTTTACCTAAAAACAGGCGAATTCATAAAGTCCAGTCTCTGCATTCTACAAGGTTTTACCAAAAAACAGGAGAATTCATAAAGTCCAGTCTCTGCATTCTACAAAGTTTTACCTAAAAACAGGAGAATTCATAAAGTCCAGTCTCTGCATTCTACAAGGTTTTACCTAAAAACAGGAGAATTCATAAAGTCCAGTCTCTGCATTCTACAAGGTTTTACCTACAAACAGGAGAATTCATAAAGTCCATTCTCTGCATTCTACAAGGTTTTACCTACAAACAGGAGAATTCATAAAGTCCAGTCTCTGCATTCTACAAGGTTTTACCTACAAACAGGAGAATACATAAAGTCCAGTCTCTGCTTTCTACAAGGTTTTACCTAAAAACAGGAGAATTCATAAAGTCCAGTCTCTGCATTCTACAAGGTTTTACCTAAAAACAGGAGAATTCATAAAGTCCAGTCTCTGCATTCTACAAGGTTTTACCTAAAAACAGGAGAATTCATAAAGTCCAGTCTCTGCATTCTACAAGGTTTTACCTAAAAACAGGAGAATTCATAAAGTCCAGTCTCTGCATTCTACAAGGTTTTACCTAAAAACAGGAGAATTCATAAAGTCCAGTCTCTGCATTCTACAAGGTTTTACCAAAAAACAGGAGAATTCATAAAGTCCAGTCTCTGCATTCTACAAGGTTTTACCTAAAAACAGGGGAATTCATAAAGTCCAGTCTCTGCATTCTACAAGGTTTTATCTAAAAACAGGAGAATTCATGAAGTCCAGTCTCTGCATTCTACAAGGTTTTACCTAAAAACAGGAGAATTCATAAAGTCCAGTCTCTGCATTCTACAAGGTTTTACCTAAAAACAGGAGAATTCATAAAGTCCAGTCTCTGCATTCTACAAGGTTTTACCTAAAAACAGGAGAATTCATAAAGTCCAGTCTCTGCATTCTACAAGGTTTTACCTAAAAACAGGAGAATTCATAAAGTCCAGTCTCTGCTTTCTACAAGGTTTTACCTAAAAACAGGAGAATTCATAAAGTCCAGTCTCTGCATTCTACAAGGTTTTACCTAAAAACAGGGGAATTCATAAAGTCCAGTCTCTGCATTCTACAAGGTTTTACCTAAAAACAGGAGAATTCATAAAGTCTAGTCTCTGCATTCTACAAGGTTTTACCTAAAAACCGGAGAATTCATAAAGTCCAGTCTCTGCATTCTACAAGGTCTTACCTAAAAACAGGAGAATTCATAAAGTCCAGTCTCTGCATTCTACAAGGTTTTACCTAAAAACAGGAGAATTCATAAAGTCCAGTCTCTGCATTCTACAAGGTTTTACCTAAAAACAAGAGAATTCATGAAGTCCAGTCTCTGCATTCTACAAGGTTTTACCTAAAAACAGGAGAATTCATGAAGTCCAGTCTCTGCATTCTACAAGGTTTTACCTAAAAACAGGATAATTCATAAAGTCCAGTCTCTGCATTCTACAAGGTTTTACCTAAAAACAGGATAATTCATAAAGTCCAGTCTCTGCATTCTACAAGGTTTTACCTAAAAACAGGAGAATTCATGAAGTCCAGTCTCTGCATTCTACAAGGTTTTACCTAAAAACAGGAGAATTCATGAAGTCCAGTCTCTGCATTCTACAAGGTTTTACCTAAAAACAGGAGAATTCATAAAGTCCAGTCTCTGCATTCTACAAGGTTTTACCTAAAAACAGGAGAATTCATAAAGTCCAGTCTCTGCATTCTACAAGGTTTTACCTAAAAACAGGATAATTCATAAAGTCCAGTCTCTGCATTCTACAAGGTTTTACCTAAAAACAGGAGAATTCATAAAGTCCAGTCTCTGCATTCTACAAGGTTTTACCTAAAAACAGGAGAATTCATAAAGTCCAGTCTCTGCATTCTACAAGGTTTTACCTAAAAACAGGAGAATTCATAAAGTCCAGTCTCTGCATTCTACAAGGTTTTACCTAAAAATAGGAGAATTCATAAAGTCCAGTCTCTGCATTCTACAAGGTTTTACCTAAAAACAGGAGAATTCATAAAGTCCAGTCTCTGCATTCTACAAGGTTTTACCTAAAAACAGGAGAATTCATAAAGTCCAGTCTCTGCATTCTACAAGATTTTACCTAAAAACAGGAGAATTCATAAAGCCCAGTCTCTGCATTCTACAAGGTTTTACCTAAAAACAGGAGAATTCATAAAGTCCAGTCTCTGCATTCTACAAGGTTTTACCTAAAAACAGGAGAATTCATAAAGTCCAGTCTCTGCATTCTACAAGGTTTTTACCTAAAAACAGGAGAATTCATAAAGTCCAGTCTCTGCATTCTACAAGATTTTACCCAAAAACAGGAGAATTCATAAAGTCCAGTCTCTGCATTCTACAAGGTTTTACCTAAAAACAGGAGAATTCATAAAGTCCAGTCTCTGCATTCTACAAGGTTTTACCTAAAAACAGGAGAATTCACAAAGTCCAGTCTCTGCATTCTACAAGGTTTTACCTAAAAACAGGAGAATTCATAAAGTCCAGTCTCTGCATTCTACAAGGTTTTACCTAAAAACAGGAGAATTCATAAAGTCCAGTCTCTGCATTCTACAAGGTCTTACTTAAAAACTGGAGAATTCATAAAGTCCAGTCTCTGCATTCTACAAGGTTATGGGATTCTAAACCCCAAAATGAAAAAAAAAAAAAAAAAAAACAGCCTTAATGCTACTGGCTGGTCAAGTTTCACAGACCATGAGCTTAATATAGCTCATTGATTCCAAATGATAGTTCTGAAACTGATTTATTATGGAAAAACTAACCAACCAAAAAAGAAAATGTTGATAACCGAAGGCACTTAACATGATTCAATAACCAAAGAAGAGCAGCTCGCAAAGGCAATTGCTAAGTTATTGATTTATTATGTCACTATTGTGCTATGGTGGATTACAGAAGAATTATAATCATAAATTTCAGAAGAGTCAAATATTCTTATAAGACATACTTAATGTTAATGAACCATTGCAGGCAACGGAGTGAAGCTTAGTAATTCTGCATTTTAGTATACCCCATATGCTATTCCATGTTATAGGGCATTAAGTATCTAGAGTTGTCCCCCTTCCATTTCCTGAACAAATTACTCTGTCTAAGACTCCTTCTCTTCTATCTGGCTTGATACCACTGAGGCAAAAATCCTTGACTATTACCCGCCTGGAGAGTCTTTGGCTTTGTACGGCTGTGCCTCCACACTGTATCATAAATATTGCATATCTGAAGTTTCACAACCTCAATGGGGAGATGATACTTGGTTTTGC
Organism: Protopterus annectens; assembly: GCF_019279795.1. NCBI lineage: Eukaryota > Metazoa > Chordata > Ceratodontiformes > Protopteridae > Protopterus > Protopterus annectens. Next base: position 705,462,162 of record NC_056735.1, read on the forward strand.
TGCAATGCTCATTGTAAACATATGCTTGCAGATGAGAAGGTGAAACATTTCATAGCTGTCCGACTTCCATATTTTGTTGCCATTGTAACAGTGGCTGATCATACTTAATGATGATTAGTGTTCTTAATAATAATAATTTTGCTTTCATAACCTCTGACACTACAGGAGGTGCCTGCTACATTTTTCATCTCATAGCATAATCTCATATTATGCCAGAGGATCTAACAGTGGTGCGTCATGGTAATCATCATGTAAGGTGGTGTGGAAGTGCTGAATTAGAAGCGATAATGCAGTGACAGATTGTTCAACAACAGCACAGGACTCAAAGCAGCAGTGTAGTTGTAGATGAGTGAGATGGCACTGCTCTGGGAGTAGTGGAATTAGCATTTATGTTACATAATACAGCCATTTTCCTAGTTAACACTTCATAAAAATATTCCATGTCTTTTAAGTCTTGTGGTGTGAAATGTTTCTGCATGTGCATTTCAATTGTGTCTCTGGCAAACCAAACAATACTGCAATTGTTTGTGAATATACCTAGCATAATCAGAGTACAGGAATGCCTTCTGCTGACTGCCTGCCAGCAACTCAATCTGGTCATCATATGTGTGGCTGGAAGTACTGCAGCTTGACCTGGATCTCTGGGATACATATAAATGTCAGGCTGAGATCAGCAATATCACTGCTCACCACTCATGTTGTCTCCTTCAAAGGCTGAAGTACAGTAATCTGGCTTGACATTAGATGCCACGGACCGACACTGATGTTTGCATCCCCTCTCCCACTAAAGTGTCAACACTATATAATGATAAATTTATTTCATACTATATAACATCTGTAGCATTGTAAGCAGAATGCCACCTGGTAGAAACACCTTTGATCATATGTTGCAGTGGAAGTCCATTCTTTGAATCTGCATTTCATATTATATAACATCTGTAGCATTGTAAGCAGAATGCCACCTGGTAGAAACACCTTTGGTCATATGTTGCAGTGGAAGTCCATTCTTTGAATCTGCTGAAAGAACTTTCTGGCTTTGAATGAATATCTGAAACGAGTGTAGACCATGCGAGAAAACGGAATTACATTCTACACATTTTGGCCTTTAATGAAATCCTTTACTACCAAGTTCATTGTAAGAAACTATGGTAAGTTGGTCATCTTGTCTATCTGCAGAGCACTTGGAGTATTTCCAGACTTGACAAATGTACCATAGTGACTGTGGTGTTGACACCCCTGCACCCTTCTTCCCAAGTGAGTAAAGATGTTTGGGATGACGATCTTTTTAAAATGCAGAAAGACAATTACTGTCGCACTTTGCCTGACTTCTTTCTAGTGTGGATACTCTATTGCTACAGTCAGAACTCATACTTTTTATTTGGACTTTTCATACCTGCACTGACTGTCATGACTCTACTCATTCTTTTCCTAGCAGGTGATGGCCAATCATAGCACAATTAACATCCAAGCAGCCATCAAGAGATTTTTGGATTGCTAAGGGCTTCTTTATTTGTTCATACCCATCCATCAGAGCCCCTAAAGGTGGGTGTGCAGTGGTTATAGTTTAGGGCTGTCACTTGCTTTTGAAAGTGATATAAGCCTAGAGACATTTTCATACATCCCTTGGGTTAGACACATCTGTTAATTTTATGGTCTCCATGGAAGAGCTCAGATGAAAAGCATGTTTCCTGTCATACACATCTCCACCTTGTATTGGAGAGTAAGCTATCTGATCCCCTACAGTCTTGTCCCTCCTCCCAGTTGTCTCCTCAAGTGCTGGTGCCACCAAATAAATCTTAGCCACTCAGGCATAGTCAGGACTGTATCATGCTATGCCTCCACACCTCTCAACTGTACAGATTTTCACAGAATGTCCAGATTTTTACCTCATATTTTTGATACATTTTTCATAAAATTGTGGTTTTCTAGTAAACCATTGGCAAATTATTGATGATTTAAGTCAGAAAATAATGGCAGACATTTGAGTTTCAGACTTCATATATTTCAGAGAATTAGTGCTAATGCAAAGCCTGTTATTCTGTCTACTTTTAAAGCTTGTAACAGCAATATTTAAAAATTGTCCCTATTTTTGGGCCTTGTCCCCCCATTTTTTATAGCTTTGTCCAGATTTCTTGCTCTAAGAGGTTGAGAGGTATGTATGCCTCAAAGCTGGCTGCAGCATTGGTACATGAAGCTAAAGCAGATAGTGATGATAACAATGAGGAGAAAGTTAAGGTTATGGTTGGAGAGGTGGTCTAGTGGTCAGAACTGGCTAAATAATCTGTGGTTTACCCACTGCACAACATATCAGTGCTGGTATGCAAGTTTTCTTCCATGAACTTCTCAGACACTTGGTCATAATGCAGTTGACAGTTTTGTGGAGGTGAAGCATGGCATGAGAAATAATCTTCCCCAGAAATGTGGTACTTTTGCACTAATATTTCTGTTATGGTTTGAAACTCAGATGCCAAAACTATAAAACAAGAGAGCAGTCCACTGGTTAGTGCCACTACAGTGACCTTGCTTGTGTTGCTTCAGGCTTAGACACCTTTCACTTGTGTGTCTTTTTAAAATAGTCCTTCACTTGGGAGTGCAGTAAGACTTGCCACCCCTGAAATTAAACTTGTAGCTGGATGTTTTTTGTAGATAGTTTTGATCATAATAAACAGCATGTACTTGCTTTCAAGCTTTTGTTTTCCATTTGTGGCTTGCTGAATGTTTCTGATATGCCTCTTCTAAATACCTCCACTTGACGAAGTGGTGTTGTAGACTGGTTTCTGTCAACAAAACTGGACTGTACTTGTAATGATGGTAGTAGTGAAACTTAGAGCTAATAAAATCATTTTGTAAATTGTTTCTGCTTTAGGATCAGGATGGCACACACCTCTAGGCAAAGTGCACAACCACCACATCAACATTTAACTCCATGACAGTTCCATCTCTACCATCTTCACCTAATTAGAAAAAAATCCCAGTCACTAACTATAGGTAGGCACTAAGCTAGCCGCCCTTGTGGAACATTTTAAGCCTAGTCATTTTCTCTTTCAAATGTGGGAATTGAACCCTATACTTTGCAACTGTCAGGTAAACACATTAATCATTATACCAACCCCCCCCCAAACCTAAGATTATTATCATCTCAGATGGTATTTAAACCTACAATCCCTGGTATAAGAGAACAACTCCTTATCTATTAGGCCACTAGGGCCTCTGTCTCTCAATGATTATTTATTTCAAATTTGGTAACCAAGTAAGTGAGCAGGTCTGTTGACCCTTTGACTCATGACCTAGGCATAACAAGTTAATATACAGTCATTAGAGGCATTAAGAATTGCCATTGCAAATTACACATTACACATAAAGGAATACAGCTTAAAATGTGGTCCAGTGCAGTTAGTGAAAAACATAAATTACAGCAGGATCTTATAAATATCTGAGTAGATCCTTGAGGAGGAATCAGTCTAAGTAACAGCATTAGTAAGTTAGCTAAGCATCAAGTACAATAAATGAGAAGCATAACACTGGCTAAGATTTTACCCAGTATGATAAGACGTTTTAATCTGCTTCTTGAAAAGAATTACAGGTGGTTTCATCATGTAAACATTACTTTAATGCAGCACTGGAGGGCTATAGGCTCTGATTTGCTTCTCACCTCACTAGGAAAGTTGTTCCATATGGTAAGGCCCAATCTGGCAAAGGCTCTTTCCCCATGTCATCCTTAAATCTTGGTTGATGAGTATTAGAGAATCACCCTTATTGCTTCTTAGTGGACAATAAATGGACTTAGCTAGCTCCAACAGCAATGAGGAAGGTCCTCCCCTAATATCATGGGGGATTTGGTCGATGGCTTGGAAATGGAAACTGTGACCTGGATTAGCATCTATGTATTTCGCTAATGCGTTATCCTTCTTATTTTTCCTTATAGCATAGATGTGTTCATATAGTCTCTCGCGTAACTTCCGGTCTGTTTTGCCCACATAGAAAGCTGTACAGCAATCACATGTAGCTAAATAAACTATAAACCTAGATTCACAATTAAGTTTGTGGTTAATAAAAAATCTTCTATTTTTCATAACGAAAGAGTTTGCAGGTTTTATATATCTGCACCAGTTACATGAGCCACAAGTAAATGTGCCCTTAATTCTAGTTGAAACAGAATCATTTTTCTTTTCCAAAATCATTTTATCCCCCCTGATATTAGGGGAGGACCCTCCTCATTGTTGTTGGAGGTCCGGGAATTGGAGTGGCAACTTCTTTTAGATGCCTTCACTTTTCCTGGGCTGAATGAAAATTGTAATATAATGTGTCTTTTAAAACTAAAGAGTTCTTTGAGGTAACATACTTCAGAGTAGTGCAACAAAAAAAAAAATTTGCTTTTGTCCATATTTAAACTTTTTGGATGCATAATATAATGTCTTTTGATTGTTTGAATGTTTTTATAAAAAATTAGCACTTTCAGAAGATGTATGCTAGTTCTGATGTGATAAGTTACTTGCTTTTACACATTGAAAATTTGCTGTGATATTTTACTTTTATTTTTATAGTTGTTCTTATTGATATTAGTATATGCTAACTTTTATAACTGCTAAAGGGTTTTAGGGTCATTAGATTTTTTGTAGTTATGTACATAGTTGGATAGTTTATTTATTTGTACAACCTAGTACTAACAATGACCTGCTGTTTTTAATAACGTTTATTAGTTTCAGTCATAGTGTTCCCAGTGTCCCTTACTGATAGCATCTACTTTTCTTAAATGTCTTAATATTCATGAGGCATTTTGGTAACGCGATTACGCCAACTACTGTTTAAATTTGGCGCGATTTTCCTTCTGTTGGTTTCTCTGATGAAGATTACTGTTCATAACAGTATCGAAAACGTTTGTGTTTGTTAAATAAACGTACGTTTAGAACTTCTACATTTTGATTGCCATGGCTGATTTGAAGTACACTTTCTAGATTTTGCTTAGTGTCCATGTTTGCTAGTTCACGAGTTTTAGTAGAATTCAACAAGACCTTGTTGCTAGAAAGCCAAGAGGATAACTTACTGAAGCTTTTCCAAAGTTCATGTTGTACAGACTGATAATATATTGCTGGATTCTGTCATCTGAATGCCATCTGCATACATAACCAGATGAAAAGGTCTGATGCACTATCGTTAATAAAATTGAAAAACAAAAATGAATCCAGGACAACGACATGGGAAGTTTTAGTATTTATGGGGCTATTCTCAGAAAATTTATTGTCGATGGTGACTTGGAAGGTTTAGTTTGTAATGTTTATGAAGGTTGATGTTATGATTAACTGTCTCAAAGGCCCTAGTTGCGTAAATGAAAACCCCTGCAGAGAGAAGTCCATTACTTATATTGCTATATAATATACAGGTTACTGAGGTAAGAGCAGTAATGGTGCTAAAAGAGTTTCTAAAGTCAAGCTGTTGGTCACAAATAAGTCCATATTTGTTTGTGTATTGAGTCACTTATAAAATACGTTTTCAAATAGTTTTTGTGATAAGACATAGATCAGATGTGCTTTTAAAGTCCTTCAGGTTTGTGGGTTTTTGAATTTTGGGCAAAATATTGATGACTAAACTCTTTAAAAGGTGGAGGGACCTTCTTTGACATGAGGGAGTAGTTACAGACATGTATGAGAAGATTGGCAATTTTATCAGCTGCAAGCTTGAGGAAGGAGGGCTGTAACGTAATGAGTATGGTGCCACTGAAATTTAGGTCCAGTAAAGCATCCTTAGTTTGTTTAGCTGTGATGGCCACAAAGTGAAAGGGGGCTGAGTATCATACATCTCAGCTGTACAGTTTTTTGCAGAATGTCCAGAGTTTTGGCTCATATTTGTGGCCTGTTCCTCTTTTTTCCTGGCAAATCACTGGGATGATCTCAGGATTGCAGTCACGAAATAATGACATACATTGAGTTTCAGACTTCAAATCCTTCAGAAAATGTATATTAAAAAAAATCCTGTTACTCTAGCAACTTTCTATGTTTATAAGACTAATATTTAAAATATGTCCCTGTTTGTACCCCCATTTTGTTAGTCTTTGTCCAGATTTTTTGCATGAAGAGGTTGAGAGGTATGCTGAGTATTCAGCCAGGGACTATACATGAGGATAGCTATCACTGCTGTTTAGGAGGCTTGAGGTAGTAAGAAAAAGAGTTTACAACAGCTTGTGTGTACTTTTATGAGAACATTCTTGAACTGATTAAGGATATCCATGCTGTGCACATTGAAATTGTTAGGGCAATTTGAGAAGTCAGCGATGTGGCCAGTAAGATGCTTTATTTCCTTCTGATATTATTTTGGTTGTTACCTCTTTGTCTTTGTCTTAGGCAGAGGGTCTTTGCACTGCTTGTCCTTATTCTACTAGTTGTTCTATGTTTTAATTAACTAAGAAGGAGCTGGTCTTCAGCTTGATTGTTCTCTTTGCCAAATGGAGAAATGTGACAGTCATATCCTCTTTGTGGTGGAATGCTTATGATGGTGCCCTGTGTTCCTTTCACTATTGTAATTTTGCAGAATTTGTAGAATCTGTCAGTCATTTGTGAATTGTACTGTTAAAAAAAAAAGAAATCTTCAGCTCTGAGTTTCCATCTTTTGTTGTTTATACTGCTCAGCTGGGGACATGTGTCTGGGCAGCATAGGTCCTGCCTAAACCAGAACCACCTGTGCAGTCAGTACACCTGAATTTGACAATGACTATAGCTGTGTCAAGTAAGAGCTCTCACTTCCTAGCCATCTAGCTGCTCTTCCTTCAACCTCTGCAATTCTCTATTAGTTTTTATTATTATTGCAATTATTTCTCTGTATAGTTACTAATAAACATTGGTTTGTGGTCCTCCTGTAGGCATTGGAGGATTTGGTGTGGGGTGAGTGAACAGTTTTGGTCAGCTTATCCATCCAGGGCTAATGGGATTGATAGTTCAGTAGCCTACAACACTAGACCCACTGAGGATGACATAGAGTAATTAGACTGGGGACATGTGCTTGATTTTAAACCGGTTACAATAGTCCTCTGTTAGAGTGTTACTTCCTGGATAGCACTTCCAGGAAGTGTGCACATATTGCCATTAGTAACAGGACATTGCTGGGCTACTGTGCTATGGGAATGTGCAAATCAGCTACAAAGGTTCATGAAGCTGCATCCCATAAAAAAAAAAAAAAAAAAAACAAAAAAAAAAAACATTGACTAACTAGATAATGGTCTCTTATGCTCCAGTATAGAGAGAATAAATTGGCTTAAATGACAGCAAGAAGACTGATGGTTGTTAGTAGTGGAAATTAGATACAGAATTTCTGAATACAACATTTTAAAATAAATATTTCTGATTAGTTGCTGCTCTTGCAGTGAGGTGTTTGTTTTGCTGCTTTCTCTTTCTCACATTAAAAATTACAAAAGTGTATTGTAGCTGTGTTTATTGTCTTTCTCATCCACTGCAATATGTGTGTGTGTGTGTGTGTGTGTGTGTGTGTGTGTGTGTGTGTGAGGATGGAGGTATATACTTGCATGCTTTCATGCCACTAACGAACCTTTGCAGCAAGTTTTGTATGTCATAGCAAGTAATCATATCAACTGATTTTCTATTAACATTATTGTTTTAAATTAATTAATTTATTTTGTATATTTCTTTCCACCATCAACATTTAAGTGTATATGTGTATATCAGTGTTTTATGTTGCCAGTGGGGGGCTGTGCCTGGATGCTTTTACTTCCTAAATGGAAATGATTTTGTATATCACTATAAACAATAAATGAGTCCATCCATGCATAACTTTTCTTCTGGCTAACTCTGGTGTTTCTACTTATTACTCATCTCACCCACTGTACTTGTTGTGTTGTAATGCCAGTGTCTTCTGTTTTTCAGAGGAATATGTTATTTGCTTTTCAAATAATTGTAGACAGTTGTCTACAGAAATCCTGTTCTGTTTATGTTTTTTGTGGAGCTGTTCTCCCTGGGCCTCCACAGAAAATGTGCTCTAACTGGCCCAGTGGACTATCCCCATAAATAATTACCAATAAATAAATAAGTAAACTGTTTTTTCTGGTAAAGTACAGTTATAAAGGCCTGATTATGGCCTAAGCAAACCAGGTTTGATTAGCAGTTTGGCTGCTTGACAACACAGACAGGGAGGATGGGAATGTTTGACCTAGGGAGAGTGTGGACATGCTATTACATAGATCCCTGGCAGAGACAATAGATTCATGCAGCATGTTGTCTCCAGCGACAGGACTCCGGGTAAGTCATATGAGGCAGTGTGGATTTGATTCTAGTATATGCCCACCCCTGAGCATGATGGGAGCATGCAAAGGTGAGGATTTAGGGAAAAGTACTGTCTGGCAGCAGTTTGATACTGCCCTAGGATCCTCAGTCTCTTTGCTAGCCCTGGACATGGTGCAGGTGTAACCAGAAAAAGGTAAGTTGTTTCACAAAGAACCGTGTGGCTTGGGAACAACTGACAGTCTGCTGTGGAGGGACATGTGGTAGCTCTGGATGCTATAACATAAGGTTGCTGCAGGAAAGCTCAATAAATAGTTGTCCAGCGACTCTTGATGGTCAAGTGGTAGTCATATTAGCATAGAATGGTGGAGGCCTCCAATTTGTGTCCAAAATATGACCTGATATAATAATTTCACATCGATGATTCTAATAGCACGTAAGAAGTGGATTGTCTCTGTATTTATGAGTATTTTTTAAATTATGCATAGGACAAATTAACGTTCCCTTACTCTTTTGTTTTTCGGATTATTGCAAGCATGCTTTACACACATACACACACACACACACACACACACACACACACACGCACACACGCACACACACACACACACACACACACACACACACACACACACACACACACACACACACACACACACACACACACACACACACACACACACACACACACACACACACACCCTCTTTTCTTCCACACTTGCTACACTCACAGCTTGGGTATGGGTGGAGGAGTGA
>NC_056735.1:705476142-705521142 GCF_019279795.1 Protopterus annectens
TGCAAAGGTACTTCCCAAAGACTGGGTACAAAGCAGTTGGAACCCTGAGGTTAAGTCAAAAGTTTGTCCCATGGGTATGCAGATCTGATTCTTAGTTCATCCCAAAGTCAGCTGCTTTGCCCGTCCGAGTATTTAGTCTCATCTTCATTCATCATACTAATGATATTGAAGATAAATTTATCTGTTACATTTCAAGGTATCCACACTATGTTTTGCCACCTATGTTTTATACAACATAAAATGATAAAAACAACATATTTTCTAAAATTCTATGCAAGATTTTACTTATTTTTGGTATTTCACATTGTCACTTGTAAGTAACTTATTGTAGTCCTGTTGGCTTTACAGCCTCTAGAGACTTCAATTTTAAGGATATTTCTACCTGCTATTGCTTTTACCAGGACACTTAGATCTTGCAAGAGTAATAGTGTCCTGGCTATTCTGTTCACCAGTTGATACAAATATTGGTATACCAATAAGTATAGAGTAATTCATTACATGAGGTGAAAGGGAATGTATGTGTTTTAATATAAGGAAAGATAATACACAGGTGTTTTAGTTATGCACATTTTAGGATAGATTTACTGGATGTTCAATGTAATTACACATTTGCGTTTTTTATGTATTTTGTGAAATATTTATTATATTTGTAGCTTTCTTTAATATTTATTTTTGGTTATGATATATTGTATGTATATAGGAACAGCACACCATATATTTTATACACATTTTACATTTTTTATATTTTTGGTGCACTGATCACTTTAAGGAATTCTCAGAGTTCAATTGGTGCAAAAATGTAGTATTTAAAAGTGTAGCTGAGTTTTTTTATATGTTCTGATGAAGCCCACATTCAGTGGGTGAAAGCACTTAACTGTTTAATTGAGATTGTGGACATTGATATTAAAAGAAAGCTTTTTATGCCACTTAGTTTTTGCTGGCGTTTTTAATTGTGTGGTGTCATCACCTTTCGGGAGTTTGTGGACTTCAGCGTTCTTATTGGTGTGTACTTGCAAGTTATTTGTTGTTTGAACACTTCGTTGTTTCTATACTTATTTTTGAATCAGTCTATGTCTCTACTGCTGGTGACACACAACTAACTTCAGCCTTCGTGTGGTTTTACTTGTTCCTTTCATTTTAATGTACTTCTGCTTGGTTTTGCTGGGTGTTTCTCTTTTGGTTAATTTCATTTTGTTTTCTAAGCTGAGACTTACACATATATTGTTATTGCTGTAATAGATAAAGTTTTTCAGTACTAAACAGCCAGTGACGTGCCAGAAAAGTAAAGGTTTTCTACACTTGTTTGAATGCAAAGTGAGTAAGTTTAAACCTGTTGGATTTATTTCTCCACATTTAAACTCCACAGTGACCTTCCCCATAAGAAATTACAGCAAGTGCAGTTCTATTTATGTGCTTACAGTGACTGAAACTGTGTATATAAGTATGGAGCATGAACTGGTAAACATTCCCATATGGTTGGGGCAGGAAGGCTTGTGTGTGCGCATGTGTGCGTGCGTGCATGTGCGTGTGTGTGTGTGTGTGTGTGTGTGTGTGTGTGTGTGTGTGTGTGTGTGTGTGTGTGTGTGTCTGTCTGTCTGTCTGTTTCATCAGACTGACATTTTTGAGGTTTCATTTGGATTATTCCATCTGGTTGAAGTATCAGAAAAATAAGTGAAGAAAAAGAAATGTGTCTCCGTGCAATATCTAACGTTATATTGTAATTTATTTACACATTTTTGTCGTTATTTATTTATTGCAAGATACATATTCTGTTTACCTGAGTTAGGATTTGTTAGTATAATAATTTGTGTTTTGGGTATGATTATATTTCTATTTATTTGTTTAACATCTTCATTTTTTTAAGTTGATAGAATACCTCAGTTTTAAACTGGAAAGCCATGTCGCTTGCATTTAAGCTGCATAAAGGTCTTTAATTTTCATAGTTCTATTTTTATGGATGTGTATGGAAGTATGTTGCTGTGTCAATGGTTAATAAATATAAAAGGCAGGAAAAATGTCTTTATGGCTGCCTGTTGATGTCTTTTCATGTGCACAGTCAAATAAAGAAGCACCATTTTATGCAGTGCAAAGGCAGGCACCCGGGGATTCAGAAGATTATCATCTCTAGCACTGATTGGGTAGTGTGGGATGGCCAGTTAGTGAGACAGTGCTAATCTCCATTCAGAAACTCAGGAAAGGCACAATTAGAAGCAGCTCATTCAGTGTTAACTACCATGTCTCTATATTGATGACTGCTGTCAGAGCTGACCATGCTAGTATTTCCCCCTACCGCCTCATGTATTGCTGTTGCACAGGCACCTCTCTACATCCACACACACACACACACACACACACACACACACACATCCCTGCACACTCTTAAAGTGCTAAACATTCACACACACTTACAGCCAGCCATGCACACACACACACACACACACACACACACACACACACACACACACACACACACACACACACACACACACACACACACACACACACACACACACACACACCACACACACACCACACACATGGACACTCACAGACATTCTCATACATGAAGACACACACACACACACACACACACACACACACACACACACACACACACACACACACACACACACACAAAAACACACACATACACAAACACAGACATCTGGACAAATATAGTCACCCCCCTACAAACGTGTGCATGCACAGACACACACATACACACAAATATACTCAATTATATACATACATACACTCACCATCACCACAGACACATGGACAGACAGACACACACAGACACACACACACACACACACAAACATGTGAATAGCTTCAAGGAACCATTTTGCAGTTGCTCTACTATCTCCGCTCCATCCATAGGAGTGAATTGGTTTATGCTGCAAAAAACAGTATATACCTTTTTCTCCAACCAAAATAATGCATAATAATGATTCTTTGAATTGCTCTAGTACACATTTTATTGTCCTGGAACTTGTTTTTGTTGGGCATCACATGGTTAATTAGCATTTGCATTACCCATACCCCTGGACAGCCACATTGGCATGTATTCACTGACCTCGTTATGGTCGATACCTGTGTGCTGTTCTAACTGTGGAGCAGTCTGTGAATCTCTCAGGCTTACCACACTAAAGAAACCTACTGAATAATGAGGTAATCCATTTTGAATCCCAGGGATATTGTTTTGAAGACTTCTCTCTCACTTCCTTCTTTGATCTTTGTACATGCAGCCTGTATCGTTTTCCATACACACTGTGGAAGAATGTAGTACTTTGAAGCCTGAACAGCTGTTTCCTGCAGCAGGTATTTCTGGGAGTCTTCTCTAGTTTCCTGAATGTAGTCTTTTTCATTTTAGGCAGTTGTTAGCCTTTTATACGTAGTCCGGCAATGTTTAATGAGTTATAGTGTTTGCAAGACTGTTCTTCCACTTCCTGATTCAATCCAGTTTTAGTCAGAGAAACTTTATACTTTAAGTTTAAATTCAAAGTAAAGCAGAGACTAATTCTGCGCTTTATTTCTGCAGATTCTGTGGTATTCAGAAAAGAAGTAAAGAAATATTGCTGACGTTTCCCAGTAGCTCCCTAACAATTTTAGGGGGATGGGAGCAGCAGTAACTGCAGTTAACTTCACAGTATCTTGTAGCAAAATTCAAAGGATCAAGGCTAGGAAATTAACTTTACTTTGTAATATGGATTTGATTCCTTAGTCTCCACACTGTGTGCCTCTGAACAAGAAACTCAACTCTGCAGTGCTCCTGGGTCATCCCTACAAGGGATATTCATGCTTTGTGACATTTTTATTTAACAAATAAAGTAAATTGTGCTTAGCTCAGCTGTTACCCACTAAGACTCATCCTGTTAATGATCTTTTAAAGTGAAACATTTTCTGTGTACCTTATTCATTTGTGGTACTCAGTTGATCAACTTTGGTTTTAAAAATTCATTTTAAATGCTTATTAGAAAATGAAAAACACCCGCGGTGGTGGTGCTGCGATAGCATTGTCGCCTCACAGTAAGATGCTGTCCGGTTCGATTCTCAGCTAAAGCATCTTCTGCGTGGCGACATGAGTGAATGGGCGTACCTTCATTGAAGGTTGTGCGTCAGGCCTGGCAAGCCGGTACATAAAAATCAACTGCCAATCATTAGCGGACAGGAGTTCCGCTGTGGCGACCCCAACTGGGAAAAGCCGAAAGACACAAACAAATTAGAAAATGAAAAACATTGAATCGAAAGAACTTGCAAAATTGTTCCATTGACAGTTAAAAATAGGTGCAACAAAACTAAACTGGACAGGTTTCCTTTAGTTGATTTGTGTGAAGAAAATTTTATGCAGATAGGGCTTATTACCTCCTGAAGTCAACAAATGCAGCCGGTACATATTTGTTTGACTGCTAAATTCATCCTACCTGAGCTTCTGTCCTTTGTACTCTCTGCTGTTAACTTACTGTAAATAGTATAATTAAGTATAATTAAGTAATAATCAATACATCTCCTGTGGAATGTTCAGTATTTATACACAAATGTTAAAGTTAAAGTTTAGCTTGTGAGAGAGGCACACAGACCATAATCAGTGGCAGAGGAAAACTGGCACATACACTAAGCATATTAGTTGACATATCTGTGCTTGGTCTCTTCAGTTTACATTTACAGAACAAGGTCATTTTTTTTTTGCTACTGAGAAGTCTTGAAACAATGATCTGTCATGCTTAGAGAAAGGCTTTGATTGATAACTTGATATTCATATAATTTTGTGATCCTGCAAGCTTCAATGCTTTTTGGTCCACAAGTTTAAATTCTTGGGTTGAAGTCATGATTGTTATACTATTTTTGGAAATAGTGTGATGTGTAATTGTAAATTCAACAAAAAAAGCTAACAAATGTAACATGCTTGCTGTCTGGACAGCAGTAGTCCCTTTAGCAGATTATGAAAGCAGCAGAAAGTCAGAAACACTCATAAAAGCATAATGCTTATTTTATTTATTTAACCTGGAAAGTCTGACTTGGAAACAAAGCCAATTGTCAGCATAGGCCCAGGGAGAAACACTCCAGATGCCTGTCTTTGCAACATGGGAGGAGACTGGAGCACCTGGAGAAAACCCACACAAATGCAGGGAGGACATGCAGACTCCACACAAGAGGCACTCCAGCCAAGAATCGAACCAGAGAATATCTTTGAGGTGACAATGCTACCACTGCACAACCCAGTTATAGTCTGCTGAGGGAACTTGGACAACAATAATCTCTCTGAACCTGTCACTGACTTGTGTATTCTTTGCAAAATGTAGAATAAAACAGATTTAGTGTTTTCTGTATAAATTCTAGCTACCATGAGTTTTATTTTACTTCTGAAATTCTCAGACAAAACAAAGACACTATGAAATTCTCAGGTATTGTCTCTGTCAGATCACTAGTATTAGAACTGGTAAATGATTTACTTTCAGACTGATGTAGTCAGTTTTCACTTACTTAGCAAACATTGACAGAAACCAGTTGCTTGATTCCTTTTGTGGTACATCCTCAGGCACGGCTCTATTACTTATAATGCAGGACCCCATAGGAATGTTTTGGAATCACAAAGGAGAATTCCAGGGGATGTAAAACTGCTGGAATGGAATGTCCTTTTTAGATAAACTAGAAAAACAAACAGAATGGAGTAACACAAAATTCATAAACTGAAATGTCCCAGAGAGGTAACACTTTCCTTTTACTTCCATGGCTGTAATAATGTAAGAGCTCTGTGATTTTAAAATTACAGTAATTGTCTGCTTATAAAAAAATAACGGGTTCTTGAGCAAATACATTTGAGAGTACATAAATTCACTTTCTTTGGCATATAATTTGTATACCAATGTCAATCTACACTGTAAGGCAGAAAAATGAATTGAAGACTTACAAGCCAGTGCAATCTATTCAAGTGCAACTGCAATGTCTTTTCATGGTAAATAGTACATCTAAAGGCCTATATAAGACTTTTTGGCTTATGTGATAAGCTATTGGCATGAAAAGTGTATTTTAAGTGAAGAATAAGACATAACTTAATTACCACTGATGGTGGCAGTATCATGTCCTTCAGACTGATATTACTGCATAATATGACTTCCAGATGTGTATTATCACAGCCTAATGCACATCTGGAAAACATTACTGCTGCTGTTTGATTTTTTAGGACTATTTAGGATATGGCCCTGCAGGCATAAAGCCATAGAAAAGGATTTGACATTCTCTACATATTTCCTTTTGATGGACATCTTAGATATTTTGCAGTCACTTTTGCAGAATACCTCATTCTTTGTACCTAACAGCAATCTGGTTTGTCTCAGATTGTTATCTGTCTGCTACTTTGATAAGTTGAAGAGTACCTTGTCTCTTTTAATAGTAAATATATCACTGTATCATTTATGTACATGTTTATTTCTATTAATACTACAGTAAATACATCACTGTAGCATTTATGTACATGTTTATTTCTATTAATACTACAGTAAATACATCACTGTAGCATTTATGTACATTTTTTTTCTATTAATACTACAGTAAATACATCACTGTAGCATTTATGTACATGTTTATTTCTATTAATACTACAGTAAATACATCACTGTAGCATTTATGTACATGTTTTTTTCCATTAATGATACAGTAAATATGTCACTGTAGCATTTATGTACATGTTTATTTCTATTAATACTACAGTAAATACATCACTGTAGCATTTATGTACATGTTTTTTTTCCATTAATGATACAGTAAATATGTCACTGTAGCATTTATGTACATGTTTATTTCTATTAATACTACAGTAAATACATCACTGTAGCATTTATGTACATGTTTATTTCTATTAATACTACAGTAAATACATCACTGTAGCATTTATGTACATGTTTTTTTTCCATTAATGATACAGTAAATATGTCACTGTAGCACTGATGTACGTGACCTTTTCTATTGCTTTTAAACTCACTGGTTACTATTTCCGTCTTGCTATCTTTTTACTGAATTTAAATACATAAGAAGAACATATATTAATACTGGATATAACCTGACTGACTTGCTTGATTTGATTACTTCCCAGCCTGTTTGATTATCTTTTATTAGTTTATGAAAAGTATGTTTCTTCTTATACCTCAATAGAAATGTTGGTGATTATAGAACGGGCACCTTAATTGTACCTTCCCAGTACATCAGCTGTTTAAGAGTTCATTGACTAGCTTTGCTGATACATGTAGAAGGTTCTGGCAGTCATTCACCCTGTTCAAGTTTTTCATTCAGGTTTCTGGGACTGTTCTCAAAAGTTTTAAAATGCTGCAAGTTCCATCCCAAGACCAGACGCTTGGAATCATATTCTAGTACTGCTGTTACTATATAACATGGGGGGATGCTGTAATTTTGCTTTGGTGTTAATATATTGTCCTACTGTTAAACTATTGTCCTGTTTCAGAGTTAGTTCAGGTAAATCATAAGATTAAATAGTATTTGGCAATGAAAGGCATTTTTTTATTGGTGCATCTCTTATAAAAGTCTTAGATCACATTTACATGAGAAAGTCAGTAGTTTTGTCTCTAAAGTTTAGAATACATCACATTCGTGAGAACTTATTCATATTGAAAGAAAAATGAAATAAAGATGAAGATTTTCTTTAAAAAAGTCAGCTAACCCTATATCATATATCCCAACTCAACCATGCTTGTGTATCCTACCTTTTAGTTTTCCTCCTAATATAAGGATATTTAGAAATACAACGCTATTTTTACAAGAAATGTTGTGCCACATTTATTTGTTTTTATAAACTCCATTATGCACACAGCCATTCGCAATTATCCTTTGAGCAAGGGGAATCACCAATAAAATACATTTACTTGGCTTAAGTACCTTTTTATCGGTCCTTTCCTTTGTTGGCCTTGCAACATCCCCGTTTTGCAGGTATTAGTTTCAAAAATTCAAATTGCTTAGTTTTATTATGGCACTGTTTTTATATTTTCCTTCCCATTTGGACCAAACTGCCTGAAGCACATACCCATGCACCTGGTACCAGTCCCCTTTCTGTGTCATACTTACAAGGTCATTTACGAACACAAAGCTTCCCAGCTACCGCAGCTTTTTTTCTTTAGTTCAAAGATCAGTGCTGCAATGTCACTATCCTTTTACTGGAATGACTGGTATCCTTATCAAGTAATGCTTGCAAGGCAATACCTTCCCCATGGAGCCAAAGGCTAAAGGTGGAAGAACTGTTCTGCACTCAGCCAGATGGGAGTTATAACCAAGATCCTGCATGCACTGCCTGTCCTATCCTTTGGACAGCCTTGTCACCCTTAATCAGCTATCTTGACTGCTTACCCTATCAGTCTCAGGTGGGAACCTTTCTGGGTGAGACTTGCATATTTGACATCAAAACTTTTTTTAAAAAAAAACACAGGTCTTGTATTCACCACTGCAATAGATCAAATACACCACTTTCTCTTTCCTCTGAAGTTATAGTCTGTAATTGGATTAATCAGAACCTACTTCTTTTCTGTGAAATACCCCATGATTCTGATCTATCAATTTTTTTTGCATTGATTTTAAAAGCCTGCTATAGATACCAAAAGTACAATAATGCTTTTTCAGTAGGTAAGGTAAATCTAATTAATGAATTGCTATGGGTGTTCAGCTTGTTGTGACCTCATGAGCTACCCATTGTGTTTCACTACCCTTAAACTCTGTTTAGATAAAACCCAGAGAATTTTTGCTTTCCTTACTTTTTGTAACACAACACAATCAGATTTTTCCTAAATGTCTACTTTTTGCCCCACTCCAATATTTGTGCCATAAGCTTATACCCATAAGGAATTCCCTCTCATTTTGGGCAAGTCAAGCTGGATTGAAGCCACCCTTTGGGGAAGGGGATCCAGGAATGTAGCTCTGTTTACTAAAGCTAACTGGTAGGGAATATGTCTGCCCCTTGGTGAGAATTCATGATCAGTGCTTCATGCATCCCAACACAGTTTAATCTCTTCCTTCAGCAATCTGCGTGTACATTGAAAATGTGGTGACTGAAACTTTATGCTGTTTGCATTGTAACTCCTTGAACTCCTGTACCTTCTGAAGCCACCAGTCTGAAATCACTTCCAGTACCCTGACAGGCAGTTACCACTAAGTATTTGATATGCCACCCGCCAAAGTAGTGGGCAGGTTTTTATGTATTTTTTTTATTTATCTATCTATCCATCTATTTATTTATTTATTCATTCAGCATGATAGAGGGCTAATCCATATTGACCATTACAGTTTTAATGTACTTCTGGCTTAGATATTCTGGGTTTTTTGTTTTATTTTTTAGTAATGTAAGAGTGATTATAGTTTGATACATTACTGGACTCCTTTATTTTTGAATATCATCATATTAACCTCCATTATTGCTAATCTTTGCCCTAGAATTCCTGTACTGCAATTTCCTTGTCCTTGAAAATGTGTTTTTGAATCAAGCTTTCAGTGTTGTGATATGTCAGTTTGACTCCAGGCCCATTCTAGTTTGAATTGAAGTTTCTGCTGTTGGTTGATTTTTCTACCCTGTCACTTTTTACCCATTGTGAGTTTACTGTTTTTTTTGTTTTTTCCTTTCTTCCTAATACACTTAATTTGCCCAGTTTGCTCACATTCCATATTTAAACAACTACCCACTTTCTAATGCCTCACTCATACTCAACCTTGTTAAGCTTCTGGTTTCCAAATCCTTAATCTCCTATTTCAGTTTCACTGCTGTAACCCCTGTGTAGTTTCTTGTCTTTCCATGTTCTGGATTATTATAAGTCCGTCTAACGTGTGTTCCCACAGACATTACTTATCCATTCTACAAGAAAGTAAGCAGTTTTACTCTCCATAGATACATTTCTCTAGTAAGACACACAACTATTGTATTTTTCTTATAATATATAAAAGTAATGGTCTATGAGTGTACGTCAAACCTGCGGCCTACTTATTCTTTTTCTCGTATTCTCCAAATAATTACCTCAAGAAAACTTTGCTGAGACCGAAGACAGCCTTGAGATTGAGAATTGAAATGGATATTTTTTACTCCTAGTTTAATATTAACAGCCCTTACATTCTGTCTCTTTCTAAAATGGTGGAAGCATGATAGCGCTCATTTCTTAGTAACCATGTGTGCTGTTGTGATGGGAGGCTATTCTGTAGGTGAAAAAAACTTCATTAAATGTGTAATTTAATCTTAACTGTCTCAACTATTGTTCTTCTCAAGATGACTTTTACCATAAGTGAGGTTTGGTAACAAACCAATTTGTCCAGGGACATCTTCAGGTGGGGGTCTAGGTTGAAGTAGTATTGAGAATTAAGAGGGTAGGGGAAGAAAGCTAGTTGGGGGGGGGGGTGGAGGAAAAGGTTAAATGGGAAAGTAGAATGAGTGGGAGGGAATGAGGTAACTGCAGGGAGGGGCTTAATGGGGTTTTAAGAGAGCGTAACTGGTTAAGGAATCACATTTTAGCATGAACTTGCTACCAGCCCTCCCTCCCTGTTTTGGGAACATTGGGGATTGTGAGGTTGTTTTAAGTTTGGGAAGTGGAAAACAGGGGCAGGATTGTCCCTCTTCTGTTCCCCTCTGGTATTGTATGCTCATTTCAGTGAGCTGGGAAATGCAAGTGAGTGGTTGGTCACTGATTAATAAGTAAAAGTAAGCGAGTGGAGGTAAGGACGCTACTTATTTGGTTAGTTGGTTAATGCAAGTGAGTGGTTGGTCACTGCTTAATAAGTAAAAGTAAGCGAGTGGAGGTAAGGATGCTACTTATTTGGTTAGTTGGTAAAAGCAAGTGAGTGGTGGGATGCTGCTTGATAAGTAATGTAAGTGAGCAGGAGTAAGGATAGTATTTATTTGGTCAGGGTGAGCGGGGTCATGCCGCCCTAGTGAACAGTTAGGTAGATATTTATGCTGTAATTAATAAATTGAAATATTAGTTGGTCATTAAAGTTACCTTTATAGAATTTTAATAAAGGTAGTCAAATGTCATTTGGTGTGAT
Organism: Protopterus annectens; assembly: GCF_019279795.1. Classification (NCBI taxonomy): domain Eukaryota; kingdom Metazoa; phylum Chordata; order Ceratodontiformes; family Protopteridae; genus Protopterus; species Protopterus annectens. The sequence continues at coordinate 705,487,168 of NC_056735.1, forward strand.
GTGAGTTTATTGAAGGGGACTGGGACAATTATTAATAGTATAAATAATCCCTTGAAGTAAAAGATTCTCTACTGCCTCTTCATCATGTCACTTTCTTTCTTACCTTCTATGCTTCCTTCATTGCTGGAACTAATTAAATTGCATACACTCAGAATTACTCTATGTACTTAGATAACACTAGCTTGATTTTGCTTAGTGATTCTCAACCCCTTGTTTCAGAACTATCTAGAACCTTGATGTTGTTCTGCTACAACAATCATTGTGTCATTGTCTGGATCTTGTACAAATAGTGCAATCGGATGCAGATGCCAGGGATAGCATTGCATAATGCTTAAAGTAGTTACCTCACATATAGATATTACAAGGTTTGATTCTGACCTCTGGTTATTGGCTAGGCTTGTAATAGCCTGCAGACTGATAGCCTAGTATTGCCCTGTGTGAAATACCCTCAATTATCTTTACTTTGACAACTATTATTTATTATGCATCTCTGTACATATTTATGCATATATAGCTATTAATTTATATATTTGTATTTTCTTGATTTTGTTAATCCTGCCTGGTAAAGCCCATTTTCCAAATGGACCAAGAGCAGTATGCAGTGAGCAGAGAAGAAAAGAGAGAACAAAACAGATTTTAAGTAATACTAATACATGAAGTTCAACGCAATGCCCAGATGAAGGAAAAGGAGAAATAATTATATTTGTGTAGATGTTGTACAGTTGTTGTCAGAATGATTCATTGAGTGACTACAAAAGGAAATATGACAGAATAGGGATGTGAAATTACAGATGTGATGCTGTTGAGGCAATATTAGAAGTATACTTAACTGGAAGTGTAGGGAGTTGCAAGGGCAATCTGCCTTATCTTTCAGCCTCATATTCTTTCAGTGATGGTGCAAAAGTTGATATGGGTACAGAAGGGGTAACATTTACATTAGTATATAAAAAGCTGGAAGGCCAACAATGAGTGGTATTTCGTAACTGAGCAACTAGACTTCAGTACATAGGTGATGTGGTGACAGTTTTTTAAGTTGTTGAGTGCAAATAGTACTCTTTCTAAATGATGGCCCTGAAAGGGAAAATCCACTTTCAGCATGGAACAGTAAATTTGGATATGAATGGGTGGATAGGGTTTTATTCTTATGTGAATTCTCAGTTAGAATTTGTTTGTTTGTTTGTTTGTGCCTTTCGGCTCTTCCCGGTTAGGGGTCGCCACAGCGGAACTCTGGTCCGCTAATGATTGGCAGTTGATTTTTACATACCGGCTTGCCAGGCCTGACGCACAACCTTCAACGAAGGTGCGCCCATCCACGCATGTCTCCACGCAGAAGACGCTCTAGCTGAGAATCGAACCAGACAGCGTCTTACTGTGAGGCGACAACGCTACTGCAGCACCACCACCGCGGGTGAATTCTCAATTAGAATAATGCTAGAATAATTGCTAACTCAAGTGGAATACAAAGCTCCTGCCATTTATATATCCTTAGTAACTTGTAGAAGGAGTTTACACAGTACTAGTTAGAACATTACGAGTGAGGTTAAATTCCTTCCAAAAGAACTTACCAGTTTGAAACAATTTATTTATTTATTTATTTGCTTTTGTTAACCAGGAAGGTCCACTGGGCTGAAATGAGCCCATTTTCAGTGGAGACCCGGGGAGAAAAGCTCCAAAAAAAAAAAAAACAATGTACATAATTAAAAGATTATTTAGAGAGTTAATAACAGCACTTAACAATACACAAGAGTAATAACAGCATTTAACAATATATAATAGAATAATATAGGAGTCAGAAGTGACACAGTAATATAGGCAATGTATAGCAACATTTTGTGGAATACTCGAGTGCTTGGCAGGTATTCAAATGCTCAGACAGAATGATAATCTGAATTTACACAATTTTTACACACCATATGAGGCAGGATTCAACAAGGTTCCAGCTACGGCATTATCTGTTTCCCTAAACATCATTTATTTATGATAACCTGAAATGTTGTTCAGTATCTGCCTGTATTGCTATTGATTTAATCTACTCTTGATGTAATTTTTGTTTTCATGCCTGAAAGTTGTCCAATTAGGATTATTTCATTTTTGGAAGAAGTTGCAAAATACTTATTACAAGGTTTCTTATGCTAGAGATTATTGTAATAGAAAGGAGGTCAAACCAGTGTGTATATGCTTGTGTGTGTGTGTCAGCACTCATACGTGTGTGTGTGTGTGTGGATATGTATGTATTTTAGTGGACATGTTGGGTTCTGTAATACATATATGCACAGTTTCATATTTTTGAAAAGCATCTGGTGAGATGGAGTAAGTACCAAAAAGAAAGGCTGAGGAGGAGAAGGTAGGTTTTTATCCATGATTAATTATTTCCATTTGTTGGGGTGGCTGCGGTGGTGCAGTTGTTAGTGTTGCCACCTTACAGCAAGAAGTTCTCCGGTTCGATCCTTGGCTGGGGTGCCTTCTGTGTGGAGTCTGCATGCCCTCCCTGTGGTCACGTGGGTTTCCTCCCACATCCCAAAGTCATGCTGTAGGTGGATTGGTTACTCTAAATTGGCCCTAGGCATGAGTGTGTGCCTTCTGTGGAAGGTTGGGCACCGGGCTGGCAACTCGACACTGTGAAACTCCACTGCCAATCATGAGCAGACAGGTGATCCACTGTGGCGACCCCTAACTGGGAAAAAAACAAAATAATTATTTCCATTTGTTATTTAGAATAGAAAGCTATCTGGTTCTTCCCAGGGTACAAAACAAAAAAATATTGGAACTTATTTTACTACTCAAGTATGAATAAGTATGAATAAGTTGCAATTAAATATTAATTCATACAGATAGAGTATGATAACTATATATGGACATATAAGATGTGAATTAATATTTATTTATTTATTTACATTTGTTGACCAGGAATGTCCGACTGGACGTAGGTCCATTTTCAGCGGTGGCCCGGGGAGAAAAGCTCCACAAATTAAAATATTACAGACATAGTTACAGATGAAGAATCCTAGCAATTAAAATATTACAAACATAGTTACAGATGAAGAACATAGTACATTCAGTAGATAACTAGCATCTCTTCCATCCACTAAGTCATAGCAGATGTTAACAATTGTTACAATAAGAAGTTACTGCCATATAATAAGTAGATAGGCATGGAAGTATCAGAGCTTGCTGTAATCAAAGGTAGTTTGTGGGGTGTAGAAATGTAGAAACAATACACGAGTAGATACCACTACGATAAGTCCAATAAACTGAGCAGCAAAGTTTCAGTACATTTATTGTAATTATAAAACAAAAAAGATGAGCGCTTTCGCGTACACACAAGTACGCTTCTTCAGATCTTAAAAAACTTTAATTTAAAACACCCTTTTTATATAAAAAGTCTTTCATTCTAATGAAAGCAATTAATCAATCAATCAATTACTCAGAAACACAATTTCCTAATGGACATTCCCTAGTTACCTAGCGCTTCTCATAAAATCACAAGAATAATCAACATCATAAACAATAAGGCATCCCAAATAATTCATGCTTCCATATACATATCTATGTGTTTCTATAGTAATGTTCTTCTCACAAAATATATGGAACGAACGTACAAATATGCAAATATACATAACGTTAAATTTACACAAGCAAACAAACAAAACAAAACAAAATAAAACAATATGCATAAACTTAAAGCACTTAAAATAAACAAAACCTTATGCATCTCTGTACAATCCAATACAGGTACCATACAGATACCATATAGATATACCAATGTTTCATATAATGGCCCCTTACATGGAGCCATTGCTATAATAAATCATATTAATTTCTAAAAATGTTATTATTAAATCCAATAGTATCATTATGACACAAATAAACATTATATATACATATATATATATATAAATAAATGTATATACATGTATATATATATATATATATATATATATATATATATATATATATATATATATATATATATAATGTACAAAAATAGATATGAGCTTTAATATGAATATGTACATAAAATCATTTATTACTACGTGCTTCAAGTATAGGTTTGATAGTTATAAATTGATTAAGACCAGATGATAAATGCGCTCGTAACTTAAAAATCCATTGGAGTTCAACAGTCTCCAAATAATTCATATTGTTGCCTCCTCTTTTATTGGGGGTTATTAGTTGCAACACTCTAAATCTGAAATCATGCCCCTCATTCAACATAACATGTCTAGCTAAAGCATTCTGTTGATTAGACTTTCTAATTTCATATGAATGATTATACATTCTGTCCTTAAGTCTTCTCGTTGTCATGCCAACATAAAACGCTTTACATTGTAAACAAGTAGCTAGGTAAATAAGATTAGAACTATTACATGATGCAAAAAACCTGGGTTTAAACACATAGTTCATGTCCGGATGTACAAATACCTGTGAATCAGTAATCAGTTTGCACATATTGCACTTGCTACAAGGATATGTGCCTACTCTCTCATTATGTTCAGAACTTTGTTTATCTAAATGTTGTCCATGGTCAAGACAAAGTAACATCTTCAAGTTTTTGCTATTTTTATATGTGAATTTAGGCGTTTCACCTACAACGCTAACAATGGAAGAATCCATTGTTAATATATGCCAGTTTTTCCATATAATCCTTACAATTTCCTTGTTGTCATTAGTAAACCTGGTAGTAAACGTTACTCTCTTATCCTCATTAATATATGGAAAGCCCTTGGACCCAATGTACCCTTTTTTATTTACATTACTATGTTTTTTAAGCACCGAAGTTCTTATATCTTTCACCATATCTCTATTATATCCCCTTTCCATGAAATGGTGCTCCATTATGTCAGCCTGTTCATTTAATGCATTACTCTCTTTACATAGTCTAGTTAGTCTAATAAATTGACTTTTAACTATGTTAGGGAAAACATAGCGCGGATGCATACTATTATACTGGAGTAGCGTATTTTTCCAGCATGGTTTTCTATATAGAGATGTTAAAACCCGACCATGTCCATCTAAACTAATGGTAATGTCTAAGAAATCAATGGCACTACTAGATCATTCCGTAGTGAACCTTAAAAAACTAGTAGTAGATTCCAAATAAAGGATAAACTTCCTCACTTCTTCTATGGTCTCATTCCAAAATATAAGTACATCATCCACAAATCTCCTGTATAACAAGACTTTCTCATAATATCTACTGTTAAAGAGATAATTCTTTTCCCAATAATATACTACCAGGTTGGCATATGTATTAGCACATGGGGTGCCCATAGTGACACCCCATTTTTGTAAATATAACTTGTCTCTGAACATGAAAACATTATTAGAGAGAACAATGTCCAATAAGGCACATATAAGTATCTGTTTATCATTACTAAAACTTACATCATGATTCAACAGTTCCCTGATAGCTTTGATACCATATTCATTAGGGATCGATGTGAACAAATTCTTCACATCAAATGTAACTAAAAGACAGGTATTTTTAGTCCAATTAATAGAAAACTGTTCAAAGGTATCTATTAGTTGATAGGTGTCCCTAAGTATAGTTGGAATCCCCCTAACTAAAGGACTCAGAGCCTTCTCTATATATACAGATATTGTTTCAGTGGCCCACCCTTCGCCAGATAGTATAGGGCGCATGGGTAATGGAAATACCTTCTTATGAACTTTGGGTAGTCCTTTGATACAAGGAATTACCGGTTGTTCAACATAAAAGTAATCATATAACTCCTGGCTAATTTGTCTACACATGAGTAAATCATAAACTACTTCATGAATATTCCTAATGATTTCAGTTAGTATATTAACATCCATCTCACTATATGTAGTGACTTCTTTTAACATCAGATACATAGCTTCATTATAATCTGTAGTATTAAGTAGAACAATCCCACCCCCTTTATCAGCTGGCTTAATTGTCAGCTCGGTATTGTTATGTAAATTTTTAAGCGAACACCATTCCTCATTGGAAGTGTTAAAATATAGACACTTCCTTTTACCTTGTGAAAAATACTTGTAAAAATCTTGTTCACAAAGCTTAATATAACACTCCATTTGTGCTGGTAGTACTGGTGAAAAAGTACTCTTACGTTTGAGGCCAAAAAAATGGTCAGAAAGTTTCTCTTTCATACCTTGTTTATCACAAAAAAAACAATTTCAGAGATACTAACCGTCCAAAAATTCTCAAATCAGTTAATAATTCACTCAGTCTGCTACTTTGAGAAGGAATATATGTAAGCCCTTTATTTTATTAAGCAAGAAATTATCAGATAACGTAAGCTCAAACCTGGAAAAATTAAAAACTAGTTCATTTAGTCTTTCATGCGGCGCCTCTGATCTTGGTTTCCTCCAGAAAACTTTCTCTTCCTGCGACCTCGGCTGTTGGAACGGTTCCTCGAAGCTGTCCGCTTCTGCACCGGAAATGGCAAAAATCGCTGTATGCTACCAACAGGAAATTTAGATCTAGCTCCCAACATATTTCCTATCTGTCCTTCTTTGTAGCCTTGCTGGTTCGGTGGAGGGGTGTCCATGTTAGATGGATTCTCTAGCATTTCATTGTTACCCGGTGGTGAGTAAAAGTTTCACCAACATTATTCTCATGTGCAAAAGCAGTTTTCATATTAATAGAAGCAGCACCACCGGCCATAGAAGATTCAAGATTGTTAGAAGTGGAGGAAACAGGTGCTGCATCCAAGTTTATTTGCTTATTTGTATTAACTCTTGGCCAAACAAATACTTGCCCGAGAGAAAAATCTCTAAAGTCATGCTGAAGTTTACGATGTTTGGTAAGCTGTAACTTATCACTATATGTAGTGACTTGCAAATATATATTATCAAGTCTCTTTGCATAATTCTCACCTTTAAAGTGGTTGCGCAGATCCCTATTCAGAGCCTCTACCTTAGCTAGCAATTCCGCTTCCAAGGGAGAAAAATATTCAATCAGCAGTTTCATATAGTTCTTACTGAGCTCAATATCCAGCTCTTGCCATCTTTTAAGAAGCTCAGGATGGCTATCACCATACGAGGGCATGCAGAGAACCCTCATGCCACGAGGAATAACATGGAAGTGCAGACACGCTTCCATGTGTCTTCTCTGCCATGTATATCTTTGTAATTTATATAAATCGTTCTCTAACTCTCTAATCAATATATTAAATTCAGTATAGTTCTCCACATTACCTCCTGTGGGAGCTGCTGCCAAAAATTGCAAGTCCAAAGAAAGTAAAGGATTTTTAAGTTGATTAACAATTGTATTCCATTTCAGGTTAGTGTCTCTTCCTTCAGGATTATAGTCCAACTCAATGGGCATTCTATCCAACATGTGATAATAGCAGTACCAGCACAATGCAGAAATCAATAGAAACCAAATAGGTGCCGCTATAGATCCAAAGGTCCACTCGTCAACACAAAAAGCAGCCTGAAAAGATGTAGAAACAATACACGAGTAGATACCACCACAATAAGTCCAATAAACTGAGCAGCAAAGTTTCAGTACATTTACTGTAATTATAAAACAAAAAAGATGAGCGCTTTTGCGTACACACAAGTACGCTTCTTCAGATCTTAAAAAACTTTAATTTAAAACACCCTTTTTATATAAAAAGTCTTTCATTCTAATGAAAGCAATTAATCAATCAATCAATTACTCAGAAACACAATTTCCTAATGGACATTCCCTAGTTACCTAGCGCTTCTCATAAAATCACAAGAATAATCAACATCATAAACAATAAGGCATCCCAAATAATTCATGCTTCCATATACATATCTATGTGTTTCTATAGTAATGTTCTTCTCAAAAAATATATGGAACGAACGTACAAATATGCAAATATACATAACGTTAAATTTACACAAGCAAACAAACAAAACAAAATAAAACAATATGCATAAACTTAAAGCACTTAAAATAAACAAAACCTTATGCATCTCTGTACAATCCAATACAGGTACCATACAGATACCATATAGATATACCAATGTTTCATATAATGGCCCCTTACATGGAGCCATTGCTATAATAAATCATATTATTAATTTCTAAAAATATTGTTATTATTAAATCCAATAATATCATTATGACACAAATAAACATTATATATACATATATATATATATATATATATATATATATATATATATATATATGTATATATGTATATATGTATATATATGTATATACATGTGTATATATATAATGTACAAAAATAGATATGAGCTTTAATATGAATATGTACATAAAATCATTTATTACTACGTGCTTCAAGCATAGGTTTGATAGTTATAAATTGATTAAGACCAGATTTTTATTCTAGTTTGTGGGGTGGAAGAGAGGTAGAGGGTAGATGGAGTGGGAGAAGTTAGAGGGGAGAGTTACAAGGGCATAGCCAGCATGTTTTTAGGTGTGCTTTAAGTAAAGCTTTGAAGTGGGTGCATGATGGTACAGAGGTTGTTGTGGCAGGGAGGGTGTTCCATAATTTGGCTATAGCGCTGGAGAATAGTGCTTCTGCAGCAGTATTACTGGCTCTAGTAACCTATAATTGATTTTTGTTGCTGGATCGTAGTGGTATGGTGGTGAGATAGGGGTAATATTGTGGGTAGTGTATGATTATGCAGTATGCAAAATGTATACACACCTTTAGAGTACTGTTTTTTATGATTGGGAGATGAGGTAGGACAGGAAATTATGAATATGAAAGAATGACCATGAAAACACACTAAAGACAAGATGAACAAAGAAGTAGATGATGAGGGTGGGGAGTAAGTTAGTTACCGATATGCAGGAGAGGAAGGAGAGGGTTGGTGGGTAAATAAAGGTAAATTGTTTTGGAAAGTAGTAATGGATATACACGTTGTGGAACACAAAACTAAAATTCTCCAAAATTTGTTTTCTCTATTAGGGGAATTTGAGAGAATCATTGGCCACATTGTACTGTATCAGATGGCAAGAACAATGGAGGACAGCTTCCTAGTGCTTATGAGGAAGCAGAACTGGAAAGCAGTATTATAGTATATTTACTCTGCTTTCATAATGGTTGAGTTTAACACAGAGTGACCATTTTTCTTTTACAGGACAGATTGTTTTTCATAAGGGCAGTTAACCCTTACCTTAGCAGTGTTAGGTTCATAGTTATATGAGAGTAAGATGTCTCATGATTTAAAACAACCATTATTGAGTTGCTAACTTTACAACCTGTTTACTCATTTAACAAACAGTTGATACTAAGAATTTAGAGAAAAGAAAAAGGGTGAAATCTGATTCGACATTTAACACAGTCAGTTCAGTCCTATAGAAACGTGAAGGTCGTAAAAGTATTTACCTTAGAAAACTATGTTAAGAAAAGAACAAAGTTATGTTACAACTTTAGCAATATCTTTCAGCTTTTCCTGGGTAGAGGTAGCCACAGTGGATCACCGGTACGCAGATTGATTGGCAGTGGTTTTTACAGTGCCAAGTTGACAGCCTGGCACCCAACCTTTACAGAAGGAACACACCCACACGCACCAACCTGCATGTCTTTTAAAACTCACTCAGCTGCAGGAAGGACATGTAAACTCCACACAGAAGAAATTACAGCCAAGAATTAAACCAAAGAACCTCTTGCAGGGAGGTGACAATGCTAGCCACTGCACCACTGCAGCCAATGCAACGAAGCTATGTTATTACTCTGATGTGCCTAATTCAGTGCATCACTGATGGCCATAAAGTGCTTGCCCCAGGGAATTTTGGAGGGAAAGGAAGCACAGCTCTTTGTTTTTTTTTTTCAGTTTAAAATGCCGGTAAGGGGAGTGAAAAATATATATAAAGAGGTATTTGTTGGCTAACTTTTTACAAAGGACACCATCATTTATTTATTTATTTAGGTATTTATACTTATTTAATTAACTTACTTGTTTACTTGTTTGCTAGTGAACATATTGTTTCTGGGCAATTTGCAACTCATTGCAGATCTCATTGCAAGGCTAAATACAATACAGCCATTTTATTATCATAATCAGTTTAATCAACATATTTGCAGGATATGGGAGGAAACAAGAATGTTTACAAAAAAGCTGCTCAGGCAAAGGGAAGACATACAAATCTAAAATTTAGGAATGAACTTCAGACCCTGAAGCAATGAAGAAGAAGACGGTTGGGGTTTGGTGCATGGGAATTGTGTCACAAGGTGCAGGATTTGATTCTACCGTTTGAAGTGGAAATTGGCTAGGTTTCAAATAGACCGCAAGGATAGCTAGCCTAGTACTTATATGGGGCAACAGTGATACATATAATGACAACTCCATTCAGAAATTATTAGGACAACTTACTTTTTGCGTATAGTTTTCCACTTTGCTCTCTTGTTTTCATTTTGCATTATTTTTTTAATGCTTTATTGACTGAGTTTGTCTCACCATGCTTTTGACCTAATTTTAAGGGATTCCTAAGGTGGTATTCACACTAAAAAAGGGAGATTTGGCCAGGATATTTGAGAGACTCTGTTGCTCCTTGCAGGGAATTGTGCAGGTGTTACACATGAGACAGAGAGCAGAAGATGACTACATCATTTAACTGGAGCATTGCAGATGTTTCTGACAACCAGATTAATATTAAGTTCTCTAGAAGCTTGCTATATGATATTTTGGTCAATTTGACAAAAGAAAAGAAACCTGACAAAGTGCTTCTGCCAGGAGTAGGACAATTTACACGTGTCTGCCTTTGTGTCCAGATAATAATTCCTTGCCTGAAAATGTGATTTATGATCATATGCTTCTGTCTCCTCATGTTTGTACTCGGATAAAGATTCTGTTATTTCCTGGGCAGCTTAAGGGAGTGATATGGCATTGTACAGATGTATTTTTGGAGGATGCTGGGAAGAACAAGAAAGGTACTATCCTTCTTTTGTACACTGTAGTGGTAATAGTACACAATAGCAAAGCTGAACAACTAGTTACAGCAATGAAAACCCTCAGATATGTATAAAAACAAACAAAGAAAATACATTACTATAAATCAGTTTGCACTTTGGGACATGTTGATAAAGCTTTGTTTGGTTTCAAAATATAGGACATTCATTCATTCATTCATTTAGATGCTGAACTTTTTTGCAATATAACATTTTAATGAATCCGGATAAATGATTTTTGAAAGTTTGTATTACGAAACCTGATGTATATCCATGGAATGTTTCTGTTGTTTAAATATGAGCATTCAGACTCAACACATAGTTGTCATACCATTTGGAAGTGAGGATGTTCAAGAACTCCTTGAATACTTTACATACTTCTGTCATGCAGTGTATTCTCTGCAAAAAATAAATAAATAAAATAATGGTAATAGGAACCTGCAGAATGGGTCTTGAAAATTGTTGGTTGTATGTTATAATAATAATACATTGCTACATTTACCAAGTATTATCAATATTAATTGTTACAGGGTACTAAATAATATTCTGAGTAACACAAATCCTATTATTATGGTAAAGATGTGCATTTGATAAATATATACTACAAGAAAGATATGAATATAGGGACATATTATTGAAACATTAAGCTGTTTAGTAACAAATGTTCTAAAGCAGGATATTTGTGTTTTTAGCACTATCAGACAATGCACGGGAAATGCATGATACTTTTGCTGCCAACATGGTCTCTCCGTAGGCATTATTTGAGACTGCTCAAAAACAGAGTGAGGAAGAACTTTGGTTGAAGGTGTTAACATGTCTACCACTAAATACAGACATAAGGACAAACATATTTTATTGCCACTATAAGATAAAACAACTGTATCAATTACTAAAATGTTTGAAGTCTTAGCAAATGGAAGATAGGGATAGTTGATACAGTGAAGATAGATTAAAGGAAAGGAGTGAAATTTGACTCAACATTTAACTGAGTTCAGTCATTCAGTAACTTGAAAGGTGTTTGCCCTAGAAAATTATGTTAAGAAAAGAGGAAAACTATTTTATAACACTTGATGGTGATGAAGTAGTCATACTAGATACATGATGAAGTGTTGATATAGGTGATAAAGTTACTCATAGGAAATACATGACAAAAGATGATTCTGCCTAACAATCAAGGAGGGAAAACATCATTTTTTCTCTCTTAGCAGTTAGTGTTGGTGGTATTAATAAACAGTTATGATGGTCTGTGGTTTTGAATTGATGTAGATGGGTACATGCTGATTTCATTTGTTTGTTAGATGTAAGGTTCTTGCAACATACTCAAGGAGTTGTACAGTTTGCAAGACTAAGGGAGTAATAGTTTGCTTATACTGGTCTAAATGCATTTCTCTGGTACTGGCTTACTACTTGATGTTGCCACAGGTAAAGCTGGTAGAACATTCATTGTTAATTTGAGAATACTAGTGAGAGCTTTATGACTAATAGTGTTATATGCCTCTAATAAGAGCTGAGTTCTTTGAAGAATTGAAATAATATGAATTTATTAATATAAAAATAATTTTTGCATGGCACAGTCAAGGCTGGATAAAACCATGGCAGAGGTGTTTAAAAGCAGAAATTGATTGGTTTCATTTCTCAGATATTTTGATATAAATTGGTGGATGAAGAACAATTGCAGGTTATTCTGAACAGTTTGCAAGTTAGCTATGCTTAGAGGTAATTATAATGCATGAAAAGTGGTTAAGGGTTCTAAACGTTTAATGGGGCCTTGTAGTTTTTTTCTTTTCCTTTTTTGCATCACTTTTTATCCATACAGATGACTTTCAGCTGACACTAGTGTTTCTCCTCATTCACTAGATCTACCCACCTCTGACATTGTCCGTAAGGATTGGGATCATTGAGGAGAATGAGGCATCCTGGGATAGCTCATATTGCTTATGCAAAGCTTTCTCTACTTAATTGCCACCTTATTGTGTGTTCAGTTCATTTCTGAGAACAGGATAATCAGTGGGTGTCATTAATGTAACACCCTGCTGGTTTATCTAGCACCCCATCATGCTCTGAGCATTTCAGCTGAATCACTAAAGACAAACAAAAAAGATCCATACAGGATATCTCCACCTCTGTTCTTAAGTGGAAGAGCAACAAAAAAAGGAGGCTTCTATTTTTAACATTAGCAAACCAGTTCAAACCAATTGACTTTTATAGCACATTGGTACACAAGAATTACTAAAACAGTGCTGAAAGTAATACAGGAACTTGTGATCATGACCTCTAAACCCTTGTATCCAGGATGGTTGCCTGTTTCACCCCACCCTGACTACATTTCTATAATGGACTGATGTTAACAAGCCCCCCCCCCCACACACACACACACACATGTTTGGTATTCAGTAGTAGTTTCCCAGTCACAGCCAGGGAAATTGTACTGCTTTCTGTGCCCTGTACTCATGCCCCTCCTGCACAAGATGGATGAGCCCATCCTCCCCTGTCAGCACTTCAGATTCTGGAACTGATAAACTCAGGTAGCCTGGACTGTACTCATAGATTTATCCCTCTATGCTGTGATTCTGACTGAGGCAATGTAGCTTTCTGAAGTAATTGCAAGAAGATAGGCATCATTTATACAAATACCATAGATCTATAATACATTTTGGACATTCTACACTACCAGCTGGAGTCAGAAAAGGATTGGATTAAGCACAGGAAATGTATAAGGAGTGTATGAAGTGTTGCAATTACACAGTGAATTCAGGAAAACTACAGCTTTGTTAGCATTTTTCTGATGTAAGAAATGTACTTAACAAAGCTTTGTTGCACATCTTTCAGCACCAGTAAACCCAAAAAGTTAAAATGGTTTTAAAAGTTGTAAAAAATGTTGAACTGTCACACTTTTTTGTGCTTGACAATATAAAATGTATTACATTTTTTCCAGGATCAAAGATGCATTTTTTTTCTGTCCCGTCTCCAAGAGGTAATGCTTAGTATGTGGCAGCTTTCCAGCTTTCAAACCTGTAAAACACTTTACTTTCCTAACCTTTTTTTTCTGCAACACCTAGTACATTGAGATACCTGAGATTATAAAAAATGGAAAACCAGGGTGGTCCCATGCTGCACAGGGGTAAAGACCTTATTGTGTCTCAGACAACTCTTGTTTAGTTAGTCATGGGCTCTTGAGGGGTCAAAGGGGGTAGGATTGGAATGAGCAGCTGATGCTGGCTTGCATATCTGGGGGGACGGGTTAAAACAGGTACAATGAAATAAGCAGCTCATGACCCTGGTCTGTTTCATGTTGCAAGTACATGCAGATGCATATCCTGTGAGCATTGATCACAGAGCTGTCAATGTTACTGATTGGTGCCAAGAGTTGCAGCATACTCCTTGGTAGCAGTATGATACTGCCTCAGTATCCTCAACCTCCTTACTGGCCTTCAACACAGATTTGGTTGGGCCTGGGAGAGGCTAAGGTGGGTCCAGGTGAGCTGGTGAAAAAGAAGAGGATCTGGTGGCAACTGATGGTCAGCTGTATGGAAAAAAATACACCTGAAATCCAGCTGAGTATGCCTAGTTTAACTTTAAATAAAGAGAAATCTAAATGCCTGAAGGAGTGGGTAAAGGGATGTCGAATTTATTTATGCAAACATTACCTTTTTAGGTATTATCTTGTTGGGGGTAGAAATATGTCAGGAGTGGGAACATAACATCATCATCATCATCATCCCCTTTTTCCTACTTTTCATAGGGTTAGGGCATTTCATCAGCTGCTACAGCTTTTCTTGATTTAGTGCCACTCTACTGCCTTCTTTGACAACCATGTCTGATCTGTCACAGATCATCTTACATGTAATGATTCAGTCTCTTGACTGGAAGCCTTCATCTCCTCTTTGCCTCTTCTTGTATGTCCAAATCTACTTTACAAAACATATTTTGCTTTCCTACACATCTGATTGACATTAATTTACTCTCCCTGTCCTTCTACACAACTAGGAACACTTTTTCTTCAGCTCTGTTGTCCTCATTTTTTCATCTATTCAACAGTATCTTACTGCCTGCTTTAGGCCTTTAATCTCCATCATTTCAAGCATCCTCCCCTGTTCTTCCTTTACTGCCTCCACTGCCCAGGTTTCGGTGGCACACAGAAGCATTGGCTGCACCATTGTTTTGAGCTCCTTACTTTTCAACTTCTTTGGCTTTCTACTGTCACAAGCTTACCCTGGATACTGCATCTCTGATTCTAGATATGACCGCCTCATTCAGATTACCCAACACCAGTCACTGTGCCACTCTTGATTAATATCCTAATATAAATTAATCTTCTTCTTCTTCTTCTTCTTCTTTCGGCTTTTCCCCTTTTAGGGATCACCACAGCCGAACTCCGGTACGCTAATGATTGGCAGTAGATTTTTACGGTGCCGAGGTGCCAGCCGGATGCCCAACCTTCAATGAAGGCATGCCCATTCACACATGTCTTTCGAATGCCACTCGACCACTGGGAGGACATGCAGACTCCACACAGAAGGTGCTCCAGCCGAGAATTGAACGGGAGAAGATCTTGCTGTGAGGCGACAACGCTACCTCTGCACCACCGCGGCAGAAACAGAAAATGGTAAATGTGCAGAACATCCCTATCATTTAGAGGGGGATACCAACATTTTGGCAGCCTACAGTACTTATACCCTCTCCTCAGATAATTAATGTAGAAGTAAACTAAGGTTAGAAAATCTTACAAGATAATTATAATGTTGTTGTGTCTTTTGGCTTTTCCCAGTTAGGGGTCGCCACAGCGGAACTCCGGTCCGCTAATGATTGGCAGTTGATTTTTATGTGCTGAGTTGCCAGCCCTAATGAACAACCTTCAACGAAGGTACGCCCATTCATGCATGTCTCCATGCAGAAGACGCTCTAGCTGAGAGTCGAACCGGTCAGCGTCTTACTGTGAGGCGACAACACTACCGCAGCACCACCACCACTGCGGATTACAATATAATTATAATAATAGTAATAATAATAATAATAAACTTTATTTAGAAAATAAAGAAGTTAGACAATGTTGATACAGACTGAATATTTGGGTAATGAATAGAAAGTAATACAGAATACTAAAAAACAAATATTAGCTAAATAAACTGACTCCAGCTTAAGAATACTGCACAATTAACTTAACTGTGCTAAGTTACTAAAATACTGTATAGTCAGATTCAGAAAACATTTAAATTCATGTAGACAGATCGTGGACTTCCAAAAGAACTCTTTTTACACTGGTTTTAGCTCTATATATATATCTCAGCTTAGTATTGGGTTCCCCACAGAAATCTGAGTCAGTTAGCTCAGTTATTTCGCTCATGCAGAAATTACTAGTAGAGAAGTAAACAACAGGACTTTGCATATATCTAATAACTGCTTGCATAATCAAATACTTGTGTCTGGATCCTTTTACAGCTGTTATTGAGTTTTAGAAATTTCTTTGCAATGGCATGTGGGCAGTTACTTCTTTCCTAATATACTGCATTTCATCACACAATTACTTCAGAACAATTACATTTTTCAGTTATAGTTTTCATCTACGTTAGATAAAACTGCAACTGTAGTACTCCTGTCACTGTTACAGCAGCTTATGAATGCAATTTCCTAGTGTAGTTTTCTATTACATTTTCAAAAGTTAAATATAGGTTACAGATCTGTTACAGCCTGAATTAAAAAAAGAAGTGCAGACATTTTGTTTTTATATCCCAACATCACAGTTGTTATTGAATACAATGCAAGTTAAAGCATCTATGTTAAGAAAGAGGATGGAAAAAAGAGTTTATCGTTTATCTAGCACTGAAGAAATGTGATAATGTGCATTCTTACATTTTAAGAGAGTTAAAGAATTTTGGAAAAAATATTGTTATCTAAAGATTTAGTAGGTAAAAGCATTATTTGAAACATGCATGTATCTCCATGATTATTTATGGCAAGTATGACTTGACACTGGTTTCTGTGGCACACAGCACTGTAACAGTAAATGATTCAGTACATAACGTATGCTTTGACGCTGGTTTCTGTGGCACACAGCACTGTAACAGTAAATGATTCTGTACATAACGTATTGTTTGACGCTGGTTTCTGTGGCACACAGCACTGTAACAGTAAATGATTTGGTACATAACGTATTGTTTGACACTGGTTTCTGTGGCACACGGCACTGTAACAATAAATGATTCAGTACATAACGTATTGTTTGACACTGGTTTTTGTGGCACACAGCACTGTAACAGTAATTGATTCAGTACATAACGTATTGTTTGACATTGGTTTCTGTGGCACACAGCACTGTAACAGTAAATGATACAGTACATAAAGTGTTGTTTGACACTGGTTTCTGAGGCACACAGCACTGTAACAGTAAATGATTCAGTACATAACGTATTGTTTGACACTGGTTTCTGTGGCACACAGCACTGTAACAGTAAATGATTCAGTACATAACATATTGTTTGACACTGGTTTCTGTGGCACACAGCACTGTAACAGTAAATGATTCAGTACATAACGTATTGTTTGACACTGGTTTCTGTGGCACACAGCACTGTAACAGTAAATGATTCAGTACATAACGTATTGTTTGACACTGGTTTCTGTGGCACACAGCACTGTAAC
Source organism: Protopterus annectens (assembly GCF_019279795.1). Classification (NCBI taxonomy): domain Eukaryota; kingdom Metazoa; phylum Chordata; order Ceratodontiformes; family Protopteridae; genus Protopterus; species Protopterus annectens. The sequence continues at coordinate 705,504,693 of NC_056735.1, forward strand.
AGTAAATGATTCAGTACATAACGTATTGTTTGACTCTGGTTTCTGTGGCACACAGCACTGTAACAGTAAATGATTCAGTACATAATGTTTTGTTTGACACTGGTTTCTGTGGCACACAGCACTGTAACAGTAAATGATTCAGTACATAACATATTGTTTGACACTGGTTTCTGTGGCACACAGTACTGTAACAGTAAATGCTTAAGTACATAACGTATTGTTTCCTGCTTCTGCTTTATATTTTCAAGTGGAGATGAGTGAACTTGTTTATTGTGCGGTGCTGCACTCCTGAATGTGTCTTCCTTTGGATAAGATGCTTACTAACTGTAAACCTCCTGTATGTTTGCAATCCGTTCCTTACTGCATATCACCAGCACTTTTTTTTTTTTTTTAGTAAAGTAGGCAACTTTATTCTTCAAGGGCAGTAGTCAATGAATTTGTAGATGAAGCACTGAAATGCAAACTGGGTTAAAATTCTCTTTCAAGTGGAATTAATCAGAAGACTTTTACTTCAGCAGAAATTATGCATATTGACTGTTATTGGTGGATTATAATGATAGTAGTTTGAGGAGCCTTTTATGGTTGAAATGTTCTGACCATGGGCAATCTTGTCATTACTGGTTTGTATGTTTTGTTTCACTGCTTACTGGCAAATTTTTAAAAACTACAAATTTAAAATGCACTTCATCAAGTGGTGATTTATTAAACAATGCTGCACTCCTGAGTGTGTCCACCTTTGGATGAGATGAGTAGTAACTACAAACCTGTTGTCTGTTTACCAGCCATTCTCTATTGCATATCAGCAGCAGCACTTGTGGTAGTATATTAAACAAAGAATATCATTTAATACATTCAGGAAGGTGAAGAGCATGTACATTTGTACATGGTTCTAAAATAAGTACAGGGGACCCATGGTTTGAAAAATGTCCAAATGTTCATTTAATCTGCCATTAGCCAAATGCATTTTCTATGAATACAAGTTTCAATGCAGTTTCAACAAATGTGAGTTTCAAAGGCAGAAAGGCTTGATGTATGGCCCACCTCATAAGTAACAGTATTTCATCCAGGAACAAGGAGTTCATAACATCCCTGTACTCCTCCATTATCAGACCCATTATCAAGTACAATGCCCCCTTTGGCATGTACCTTGCCAAACACATGCAGCAGCTGAGACCCTGACCTGAAAATCCAGGGTCTCAAACATCTATCCTATAGAGATATGCTAAAAGCCCTGTCCTTTGCTCAGTCTCATACAGACTGCTCAGAGGTGACCTGTGTCTGCCATACAAGGCCATCTTAGACCCAGCCTTGATGGAGTCGCTGCATATCCGTAAGTCAAACCCCCACTCACGCATCCTGTATGCAAGGCCTCAACCTAGTCAGTGACATTAATAGAACTTGGCGAGATAGATTTGTGCCACAAAGACTCTCCCATCTATGGAATAGACTCCCTCTCTATATCAAGCAGAGTATCTCTCTAGCCATCTTTAAGAGGAACCTGGATGACTGGATGAGAAACGCACCCCTGGAATCCTCCCTGTGGCCCTGCTGGACAGGGGAAACAGGTGCTGACTTTGTGGGAACATGGGCAAAATGTTTGGCTAGATTTATAAGGGCCTCTGGGCAAATAGCCTAGTATCATCCTATGAACCTATAAAAGTTTAGTGTTGCTCATGCTTAATCTATTTTCATTATGAGACTGTATGGTTTTGTTTAGCAAATGACTGTCAGTGTTTGTGCTATAAAATCTGTGATAAAAGTTTTGAATTAAATCCAAGTGTCTCTAATCATTGTAGAAGTTAAGAAGAAAATAATATGCACACTGATAGGTTTGAAGGGTGTCTTATGGTAACTGGGAGAGAGAGGCAAGTAATTGGATGCAAAATGGCTGCTGGAGGGAGACACTGGGGGGCAGGGACATGGTAGGAGGGCCTGGTCTATTACCCTGTCTAGGGCCCCATTTGACCGTAATCCAGCTCTGCACACATCCATCCACACACCCACATGTACAAACACATACACATATCCACTCCCAGATGTACACATTATGGTAGCTAAAAAAGAAAAGGAAACATAAAATACAGTATCACTATGTGTGAATATCCTCGTTGCATGTATTCTCCTTATAATATCTAGCTAATTATTTGATGCTTTAAATTTTATGCCTAATGTAAAATACAATTTATTGATTTTTCAACCCTTAAGACTACATTGTGCCCACATCTTCCCTCCTCTTTTATCTTTTATTTCTTTATCACCTTTTCTGCTATTCTGACATGCAACAACCTTCAGTAGACATTTCACCATTTGACGTCTTTCTGAGCCAGTACTGATCTTATTTTAACAGACTTATTTTGCTGCTGTAATACTGATGACAAGGATACCTTGAGGTAAAACTCCTTAATCCATTTAACATTCTTTTTTCAGCTCTTGAGGGCTTTAATCCCTTGTAGTTATTTTGGTTAGAACTTTACTGAACTGCATATGCTACGTGTCCTACCTCTTTCTACTCGTGCATTAATTTACTGACATGGTCTCATGCAATTACTGTAAAATGTTAGAAAGCATAGCTTGTTACTTATACATGGTCAATCGACAGCTGTAAGTTAATTACCCTTGTGATACTGTGAGGTACTAGATTAATCATGCATGCGTAATACATACGTCTTGTCTAGCATAAAGTATTGATTGCTGTTATTTCATGGTTAAATCTAACACTTCTCTGAAAAAAAAAAATAAATTCATTACTTTTTCTTTAGCTGTAGGAAAAACATACATTTTCCACATATCTTTCTCTACCATTGTAGTAGTCTTCTTAACAATCTTTGGGAAATCAACCTTTTTTTCTAAGACTGATTACACGCTTATACCAGCTCCTTATTATAACAAATTTTCAACATACTTATTCTTGTTACTTATTATTACAAACCTTCTTTAAGTGCCTTCTCCCCGATAGTCTCATTATCAGAATGTGTATTCCAACACCTGGCAATGCCATGGTTCATTGCAGAGGCAGCAGGAAGGACTGGGGTCTGCATCCACCAAGCAATATGTAACCACACTAATGGCATGCATAGATGTGACTGTGTCCATTGACTAGTATTGTCAGCGCCTGCTTTCATGGCTACTATTGGAATGGAGACTTAAGGTATACAAGTGTCTTTGATGGCTGTCTTGCTTGAAGAAATGTGACATTTGGGTACTGTAGGATCAATGGTCAGCGGGTATGTTGATCTGCAAGATCTCTTCAGAACTGCACAGCTTGAGCCATAATTGCTAGGCTGAAACTGAAAGAAACTGACAACTCAAGTATTTCCTGCCTCAAAATATGTGTACTTGATGCTCAACAGTTAAGTCCAAAGTCATTATACTATAAAAAACAAAAACAAAACAAATATTTTTTTTTTACAAAAGAGGTAAGAAGCCCTATACCCCATGGCTCTCAACACCCCACTTGCTTTATTAATTTCATTGAAACTTACTACATATCAGAGTAAAGGCGCTCAGTAACATGAATGCCTAGGAAACTGCATTATTCTTATGGCATGAGGCTTTGTTATTAGACTGCATAACGACTGGCAGCTTTGCAGTTCAAATATATAGTATCTATATGGAATCAGCATGAATAACGAACACAGCCGCTCTGTTTAACAATAAAATTTGCTAATATATGTGGGTGTGTGAATACGTGTGTGTGTGTGTTTGTGTGTGTGTGTGTGTATTTTCATAAGCACAATAATAAATCCAGTACTCCAAGACAGAAGATAGCATTCTGGCATAAAGTATGACCCAGGTTTGATCAGTAGCTGGGATGTCTGTTACACTGACAGGGAAGGATGGGCATATTAATTTTCTTTGGAGAAGTGTGTATTAGGATGCACCTCCCACTTGATCCCTGGGAGATACCAGGGATGTGGAGTTTACTGTTTTCCTTAAGGGTAATGGGGGGATTTAACTGATTCACCATGGAGGCAGAAAGACATGCCACCAGAATCCCATTGGACTTCAACTCCTGGACATGCAACAGGTACACATGGTGGGAGGAGAAGCTAAGGTATTCTGAAAACCCCTCTCCACCAGCAGGATGATGCTGCATCAGAGTTGATATCTTTACTAGCTTTATAGCAAGGGATGATAAGGTAGGGATAAGGGCAGGTTAAGGGCTAGGTAAGGGGATATATTTAGGTCAGGATTCAGAGACCGTGCCAACTGCAAGTAGTAAGGCTGTGGCAAAAGAGCCTTTTAACATGATTGTGGAATCCAATGATTCATACGCAGATAGTCTGCAATGAGGAAAGTTTCATACTTCTTAATTCGCATTTGCAGCTTCTAAATAGAAATCCTGTTTTATTAACTTTTAAAGTGAGTTTAGTTGTTGTGTCCTTCGGTTTATCCCGGTCAGGGGTCGCCACAGCAGAGCTCCAGTCCGCTAATGTTTGGCAGTGGATTTTTACGTGCTGAGTTACCAGCCCTGATGCACAACCTTCAACGAAGGCACGCCCATTCAAGCATGCCTCCACACAGAAGATGCTCTAGCTAAGAATCGAACGGGACAACGTCTTGCTGTGAGGCGACAACGCTACCACCGCACCACTACCGCGGGTTTTAAAGTGAGTTTAGTAATATTTAAAATGTTTATCTTGTGTTTAGTGCCCCCTGAATTACATCCACTGCCCATTAGCCTAGGGAGGAGTAGAGGTATGATAGTCCCTATCTTCACACACACACGCACACGCACAGTCACAATAACACACTCACAAACATGACTGCAGATACCCACAGACACTCTCCATACATCAAACAGCCTCCCTTATCTGATTGCACTCACTCTAACACTCATCCATTCACTCTCCCCCCACACACATGTACCCTATCTATCCTCAAACTAATGCCCCTACATTGACCATCCAGGAAGACATACACTTATACACACTCACCTAACACCACTCATCCTTCTACATACACTTACGCATTCAGCCACACATGTGCACACATCCACCCCCCCAGCACTACTACCTGCTGAAGTCCCTAACGCATACCGCTAACGTGATCTCACCCATTGAAAGTAATAGGTGAACATAAGTTTTTGAACTCATTAATTAAGGCATCTAGCAGTAGTGATTTACATAGCTGAGCAATTCATAAAATCACTTACCACGGGCATTTCCATAGGCTTGCATGTGACCCATTATCATATACCTCTCCTCTAGAATTTCTCTGTAGTTGTTGTGGCTGGCCAGAAAGGCAGCCCATCAGAGTGCTGCATCTCTCTGAGCTAAACACTGCAGGAGGGCTGTCTAGGAACTGGCATCAGATATTGCAAGCAGTAGAAAGGACTTACCATTCATGGTAAAGTTTTTGAATGTTGACCTTAGTCTTATGCATATTTACTACTGTATGTAATGTGTGCTTGTCTTGTGTAATGGTACTGTTACAAATGTTTTTTGCTAAGTTATTGTGTTGGGTTGGAGCTAGGAGCTGGGGATAGTTTAGAGTTTGTGTTAGCCACATTAATCAGATGTTGCAGGTGGGAAAAAGCAATATGAAGGGGGCTGCTGTTTTACATTCTTTAGAGAATGTAATTAAGGAAAGGTTTCATTAAGATAATTAAACTGAGTAAGGTTCAGTTTACTGAGAGTGAATTTCTGTAATAAAACAATGTCTGAATTTCATTCCCATCAAACAAGTTAATATTAATGTGTATATGATTTCTAAAAATGTATTTACAAATACATTGAATGTAAATATTTTGAGTCACAAGGTAGAGTTAAGTAATGAATTTGCTGTTAGCATCCTTTCCAAACCTAGTGAGTTTTTAAATCATACAGCTGACATATTTAAAATATGTGTGACAAATATTAGACTATTGTGAAAAATAGCTTTGCAATGAGGAATTTTACAATGTCAAGCACTATGGAGAGACAAACTTTATATAAGACCAAAGTATTTATGTGGTAGGATTATAGAACCCTGATAAGGAGGAGCTTTGGTTTTAACCATGTCTGAACAATATGATTCAAAAATGCTAAAATATTTAAGTGATGTTTAATCCTACACAAAAGTTTCCATTGCTGTTATTTTAAAGTCTATAAATAGATTGATGTCATGTTAAATAACGTTTTGATTGATGAAACTTTTAGCACAACAGTTTTTGTTTCTTCACTGGATCCCAGAAGTGAGAATCCTAAGAATTTATGGAATTTCAAAGACATACAATTGAGTAGGTAACCTTCTTTGTGGACTATTGTTGCTATAGCAGACTCACCAAAAAAAAACTATTTGCCATAGTGTGGCAATCAACAGAGTATACAATAATTAGATCTCGTCTACTTTCCCCAGTAGTCTGATGGCCACCAGGAGACATCAGAGAAACCATAAGAAATTCAAAAATATTAGACCAGGAGCCATATGTGTCTTACCTAGAACCGCTCACAAGCTCTACCAACATTTTCAAGGATGGCAAGAGCTGTGAGTCCCAGAGTGTATTTTAGGGTACCCTTTCAATTGCCTAAGCTATGTTTGAAGGCAAACAAGGAGTTGAACTGCTTGGCATGCAAGAGTATTCGATTTTAAGAAAATGGAGGCTCTGGGTGATAAACATTTCTCTCCATTTAGTTTTAATTATTCCCTGATGTAGATTCAAATCTCTACTCTAGTATTGCTGTACTGTTTGACACAATGAGAAAAAGGAGGTTTCAGGTAATGGATTCCCCTGAGGGCACAGAAAGCAAGGCATAGGGTTCCCCCATAAGAGTGTGATACTGAGTAATATAATGTCTCCAGTCTTTCTTGTTATCTAATATTTGTGAGGCCCATGATTCTTATGGTTAGAGACCTTTGAGGTATTTTATGTTTTCGAGTTTTGTGAGATACATGACCAAGGGGTGCATTATATTCTATTTACAGGTCTAACCAGGACAGAGTATATGGGGACAATAACTTTCTTAGTTTTGGAATAGATGCTCTTGGTCATTACTAGCGATGTATGGAAGGATTTCCTGACTATGGTTACTATGTAGTGATGAAAGACGGAGCCATCTACCTAAATGCCCAGGTCTCTGCTAGCAAAGTAATGGGATAATTTGGTGTAATTGATGCAGTAGATAGTAGCAAGCTGTTATTTACCAAAGGAGATGATACTACATTTCCTAGCATTTAGTTTGAGACATTTCTCAGAGCACCATGTGCTAATCCATGATTTGAAGGGAATTTGTATGATTTGGTGATTTGATAGCTATATCTAACTTGCAATGACTAATGGTATTTTCAAACAGTAGCTATTATTTCTGTTTGATTTTTATTTTCAGCAAATCTTCTATAGTAGTGATGTATTGAATACTGGTGAGCTGAATGGGTCATGCTATGTAATGGGGGGGGGGTTCATTTGTATGAGAGATGTCTTCACAATCATGGTTTTGTCAAAACATGGATGATGAATAACTCAATGCCATTCTGTAAGAATTTGGCTATACAATTTTCAAAAGTGTCATGTGATGTTAAAAGAAATTGGAATCAAAGTCAAAGTTAGTCAGCCAGAGATTCTTGTGTTGCGATCAGAGAAATGAATGCTAAAAAGAAGGTCCACTGGTCACCTTTTCTTTAATTGTTGAGGAATTATTGACCATGATAACATGCTCTGTTCTTGAGCAAATGTGCAGTCCATCTTACCACATAGAGATTTATGTTAAGGCTATTAAATGGTTTACAATCCTATTGTATGATATGGTATCAAATGCTTTTGCTAGATCCGGGTAAGCAGTGTGAACAGTGACCATTATCCATGATCTGCATGACCTTGTCAAAAAAGTTGACAAGACAAAGGAGGCATGACCTGCCCTTAATAAATTGGAACTTCTGCTAATGGAACTTTATTCAGTTCTTAATTGTACGGTTTATGAGGTTAATATTGATGCATTCCATGGGTATTCAGCTAAGTCTAGGAAAGCTAATGGATCTATATTTGCTTGATTCAGTGGCACAGACACCTATACAAAGGTACACCTCCAACTCATGACACCATTGATTATGAATATAGCATGTGACAAGGCATAAATTGAACAACTTAGGGAGAGGATCAGCAAGGGCATGCTTAACACTGTTTATAACATAACATTGTTGGGACCCAGTGAAAAAGTATTTTTGGTCTTGGAGAATGATATGTTCCTTGGCGGTAGTGAGATGTAAGTGACTATGTATGATATGCTTGGGACGGAACTGATAGTTTCAAGGGAAAATAAACAGCAAAATTGTTATTATTTTCCTGATGATTTGAATAGAAGGTGCCATTGTAGATATGGTCTGAGTACTCATATGAATTATTCATTTTTTTCTAATGTAGCTGAAGAAGGACTTATGATTATCCTTTGCCTCAGAAGAAAGCTTATGTTCATGGGAGGCTTTGCTGGTCTTAATACTTGCTTTCAGTTTCTTGGTGAGATATTTTATCTTCTTGTTGTGATGAGTGGTTCTGGCCTTACAATGTAATCTAAGTAGCTTCTTCATTCTGCTGTAAAGTTTTTATCTACTGACTACCATAGACATTTGTTATTGAATTTGCTGCTGCTGTATTTGGTCCTGTGGGGGACAGCCCTTTTAACGCATTTATCTAAATGAACTGGTGATCAGACTTAATAACTGGGGGAGCAGCCATAGGAGCAAGACATTGCTGAGTTTCAGAAAACAAGATCTAGGATATTTCCAGCCCTGGTAGGGTTACAGGCAATTTGGTCCAGGGAGTTCTCATTCACCCAACCTGAGAAACATTATGTATACCTAACATTAAAAGTATAAGTATTTCAGTCTATGAAGAGGTTGTTGAAATTACCATGGATTCCTGATCAATTTCTAATAGAGATGTTTTCTAGGAATACTAGAAAATTGCCATAGACATGTAGGACCATGGAAGTGGACATGTTACAAGCTATAAGTTGTCCAACTTACCTGGTGTAAGCTTGAATTCAATGCATTGCTTTTTTAGGGATAATACCCTTGGCAAAAACTGAAATACTGCTACCAGTCAGGTCAAGTAGGCATGTAGGTGTGATAGGCACAGAACCCAGATAGAAAGTGGTGCTCTCATTTTATTTGAACCACACATCAGTCATTACACAAACTTGGACTTGTTCTAAATGCAGAAGTTTGATATTTAGACTCCTGGCATAGAGAAGGACCACCTTGATGTTGTCTGATTTATAAATTGATTTGTTGGTTAGAATGGGATGCTCATTAGATGAACTCTGTCTATAAAAGGCAAATGTGGGTAACAGAGCTTTGGCCAGTATGTCAAAGCCCTTAGAAGAGAGGTGTAGACCATCCATCCTTGACAAAGCAAGTAGGATTGTTGATCATGTCATCCCAGGAAGATGCATACTGGACCCCCTGGAATGACTCCAGCTACTTGGTCAGTTGTTAAAAATATTTATCTTTTCTTTGAATCTATGCAATATTTTCAGTCAGGGGATAATGCCACTCAAGAGCAGAGCCTTCTCCTTACGAGAAGCATGCATAGCAAGTTTCAACAAGTCTTTCTGCATATCTTTCATGGGGGTTTAATTTTGGACCATTCAATCCATTGCGGACTGTGGTCATTTAATGGTCATACTTACTGCAGAAGAGGGTTTTAAGGGCTCTATAAAAATCAGCAGTCAGGGTTGCAACAGCTTGAAACACCACAAAAGCATCTCACTAAGAGGATTACTGGCCTCAAACATATGTCCTATGCAGCCCGACTGAAAAAACTCCGGCTGTACTCAGTGGCATATCGCTTACACAAAGGTGATCTCTGCCTGACTTACAAAGCCATGTCCAACTCAGAATTGATGGACATGCTCCACCCAAAGAAATCCAAGTCACTGTGAGCCGCGCTCTAGTGAGCTAAACCTCACCACAACAATAAATAGAACATGCTGGAGGGATAGATTCCTGTCACAGAGACTCCCCATGCTTTGGAACAAAATTTCTAACTACATTTGGCAGAGCCCCTCACTAACACTCTTCAAGAGAAGCCTTGATGAGTGGATGGGTAACAGAAAGTACACCCCTGGGATCACTCCATTGGCTCTGCTTGACAGAGGCTCAGTTAATTAATCAATGGGGTGGCGAAAGCCGACACACTCTGGCTAGGCTTATAAATGCCCTCGGGCAGATAGCCTAGTACCTACCTATGAACCTATGAACCTAAATGTAGATGCAGTAAAAATAATACAGGACATTTGCTAAAATAACTAACCCTCATTTAAAGTATCAAATGTTCAAAGAAGGTTTAGTAATTTTTCAGCAGTAGCAGACAAGTTCAGCTTCCTGAAGCTGTACAGCAGGAATGCAGAGATGGTATCAGTATAAATCAGACAACAAATAGTAAATACCAATGAAGAAACAGCTGTATTTTGACCACAAAGTGCTAGCCTACCCAGTTATAGCTGCAATCAATATGCTCTCACTACATAACCCTCAATGCTTCAGGATGGTCCCTAACTAAGACCTGAACAAAGCCAGATGCAAACAATGCAAACTGTGAGATTAAGTGAAAAAACTTGAAAACAAAAATATTTTGCCAGGATTAGCTAAATTAAAGTGCAATACAAGTAATACAGACAAAATACAAAAATAACTTTCCTGATGGACTCACAAGTCACACTACCCGTCACTAAGCAGATCCGGCAAATTAATTGTGCACACTAACACAGTTCTTTCAACCCCATTTTCACTTCAGTGAACCACGGTCCAGGGTCCATGGTACTTTCTGGAAACTTACATGAGGTAAGGTCTGATTTAGTTAATGGGTTTTCTTCTCCGTTTCTCTGACAATGCACAAACAGGAATATAAGATAAGATTAATTATAGATGCAGAACTTTTCTAATCAGGGTAACTGCCCTTACCACAAGGAGAAACTTTAAAAGTTTATCCGTGAGATTCATTAACACCACCTTCCTCCTCCTAATTTTAGTTTTCCTACTGATTTTAAATATTGGGGGTTCATAAAGGTTACCACAAAGTGTAAACTGCATGTGCACTTAGTGTAATCTTTCTGAGTGACTAGAAAGCACAAACAATTAGGTAGGAATGTTCTTGAATACAGACAGTGTACACTTAATGTACACTTAGCATAGCTTACAACAGCAAAATAGTTACATTTTCTGTCATATATTTTCATATATATATATATATATATATATATATATATATATATATATATATATATATATATATATATATATATGTATATATATCTGCTGTACATTTTATGTTTTAGATATCATTGTTGTACTTCCTGGAAGAATATAATTGCAACCCATCTATACTATTTTTCCTGTAATACACAAAAGCAAGCACACATCATGCATCCTGTCAATCACATATGCACATTTCACATGATACATTAATGAATGCAAACAATTCCTGGTTTTATAAGATTTATGTGCAGCTCACAAGTTTGGTACTGACTGGTGAAAAACACTGGATTTATACATAAACCTGGCACCTATATGAAGAACAAACATTGCATATTTTTAATGCATTTTGGACTTGTATAACCATATGCCATTTTATTGCATTTCTAAGCTATGCATTCAGATGATTATATTTGTTCTCTGGATATCAGACTCAATAAAATTGATATGACAGTGACAGGAGGCATCTATGAAAGTCAAGATTTTTAGAAAGTAAAAGCCACTTTCATTATAACAGCTGATATCCTCATTTTGTGAAGAGCAAATACAGTTAAGATCTGAAGATAGCCCTAGAAAGAAGAGTGTTACACTGGAAATTACTTTCTGGGACCAACATACATGGGCGCCGGAACCACAAAGTAAGGGGGGAGGGGAGCCCCCCACACACACTTTTGCTGATCATCTCATTTAAAAAAAAAGCCACGGCTCAAAAGACAGATGCAGCTGAATGATTGAGCTTCATCTATTCTAGCATGTCTTTTTTTTTTTTCAATTTCCCGACCCGAATCACTACCGGCAGCCAAAAAGACAAACAGGTGGTACTATAGGTGCTGGAACCACAGGGCGAGGGGGAGGAGGACTCATGCGCATGTCGCACACTAATTTAAACACAAAAGTGCACCGAAAGCACTTCTTGCTGATAAGACTCCCACGTGTTAGCTCCGTGGATAACTGCTTACCTCTAAGCCTCCAGTTCTGGAGTAAGTCAGTGATATTTCATTCTGTTACGCTTATGCAGTAATTTATGGCCGTTTATTTTATGCAGTAGCTCCAAAGTGATAGTGATGGCCATTTAGTCCTAGTTCCATTTATGTTATGCAGTAGCTCTGAGGTTATATTTATTTCTGGCACTGTTTATCTTATGCAGTAGCTCTGAAGTGATAGCGATGGCCGTTTAGTGCTAGTTCCATTTATTTTATGCAGTAGCTCCGAAGTGGTATTTCTGGCTCTGTTTATTTTATGCAGTAACTGCAAAGTGATTGTGATGACCATTTAGTACTAGTTCTATTTATTTTATGCAGTAGCTAGATAGCTCACTTTGCCATTGGCCTAAATCTTTCTTTTTCCCACTATGTTCTGTAAAGTGGCTGGAATTTCCCTCAATACCTTAATCAAACCAGTCAAAAAAAGGTACACAGATTGTTACAGATTTGATTGTAGTAATGTTAGTGTAAGCATTGTATTTTTAATTCTGTATTTCAAATATACAGAATAGAAAACATAGGAAGTAACAGTACATGAGTTTACTGTACGAGGAATTGCTGGCTGTTCCCATGGTGGTGTGAGAACAGTGTGTAAGTTGGTGAAATATTTGAGGCATTGCTTAGAATGATATTTACAAACTGTCATCAAGATTTCAAAACATTTACAGTCAGTTATTTTGGCATTAGAATGGGCTCTGACGTTGGGTACCACTTGAAATTGCATAGTATTCCAAGATGCTGATGACTGTTTCTAGAGGTCATTTGCACATAATTACAAGTGTAATGCTTTGACCAAGGATATATTCAAGTTGTTTAATGTCTGTGATAATTTATGTGCTAGAGCTTGTAGGTACAATGCTATTTGATTTATATCAAAAAGGGTCGTAGCTCCAAAGTGATAGTGATGGCCATTTAGTGCTAGTTCCATTTATTTTATGCAGTAACTCCAACACGATATTTCTTGTGTGTAGCTCCAAAGTGATATTTTGTGTGTGTGCTTGTGTAATTGGCCTCAAACTCTGTACCTTAGGTACAGGGTCCTGCATTTTCTAAAACACAAAAAAGTCCAGCACCAGGGAGATATGTAAAATGTAAGATTTAATGTGACAAAACAGCAAAAATTAAAGCATTAACTGACATTAGTTCACTACACATTTAAATAGTACAATATTAGACCAGAGTCAAAGCCGACTGGTACATACCAGAATTAGCTTAATTCACTAAGGCCTGGCTTAAACAGAGCCCCCAGCCTAACAATCCAACCAGATTCCTTATTATTTAATATATAGTGCCATCCTGTTTCATTAGATTTATGTCCTTGGATTTTATCAATAATTGTGAATTGAAATTTAGCAGTGCAATGGGCAAGAGAAAACATCTCGGCCATTAAAACATAGGATTAGTGAACATCTTAGTGACAAAAGGAGCTGAGAGCTTCAGGGGAAGAGAAGTTTAGCGCTGCGTATTTCAAGACCGTTTGCATTGTTAGCTTGCTTTTGATGCAGAAGGCTGTGGGTTCTACTCCCACAGTATGCAGATAGATCACTGATACTGTACTAAGTTGTATTTTAAAGGGAGTGGATGCTACAGTCTTGTGAATGTCCTCCTTTGGATGAGTTACCTTGTAACTATGAACCTATCAGTCTGCCATCCATTCCCTGTTGCAATATTATTAGTTTATCATTTTTAATATAACATAGGCAATTTATTCTTCAAGGGCAACAGCCAATTTATTTTTAGATGAAACAATGAAATAAAGTTGTTTCCTAGCAGCAACTTCTTCATTGGTTAGAGATCCCTTAAATGTGAAATTATTAAGATGAATTCTGCAGACATTTTGCATATTTACTGATATTGGTGGATTATGAGAAGTTTGAGTGGCCTTTTATGGTTGAAATTTTTTAAAATGGGTAGTTTTGTTTTGTCATTATTGGTTCATACATTTTGTTTCATTGCTTACTGGAAGACTGTTCAAAACTACAGATTTAAAACACATTCTAACAAGTGGTGCTGTATTATACAAGGAATATAATTTAATACAATCAGGAAGGTGAATCAAGGAATGCATACATGTATGTATGGCCCTAAAAATGTGTTTGAAAACAGCCCAGAGGAAAGTGTGAAAGGCTCAAAATCATGGGCAAATTTTAAGCTTTACTCTTGTTACCAAAGCAATGAATGAAGATTAAACAGTTCACACCACATTATCTTGACCTGGCCAAGCATTTTGATGCAATCCCCTACTCAGGTGTAGTACAAAAGACGAATAATGTAGGAGCAAACACTTACATCACCAACTTACACTTACATTGCCAACTTGGCTCACAGGATGCAGGAGATCAAAACAGGGAAAGAGACCAGTCACCGATGGAGTCCCTGAGGGTTTGGTGCTGAGACTTTTTCTGTTTGGCATATACATCTCAAAAGTAAAAGGAAATACCAAAGAGCTTTGGCCAGCTAAGTTTGAGATGACTGCAAGCTAGGAGAAGTTATTGAATCCCCAAATGACTTAACCATCATGCAGGACGGTTTGTCCCAAAATAATAACTCGTGTCAAAATCATGACAATGCCTCTGAGAACTGATCCAACTGTTTGTCATTTGGGAACTTGTGTGTACAGTGACCTAACTTTTGACCAACATGTGCCCAGAGTCATAAGAAAGCCTTTCTATATTGCACAGCTTATAAATAAATTGATCGTGACTAGCTCTAGAGATGTTGTTTTCCCCCTTTATAAAGCTCTCATTATGTCAATCATTTTGTATAATGCCCTCTTTGGTATGTATCTGTCCAACCCCATGCAACAATTGGAATACCTTCAGAGATACCTTACTAAAAGGATACAAGTCCTAAACAATAGGTGTTGCATGGACCACTTCAAAGATTTATTACTATACTCAGTATCCTACAGAGTGCTTAGAGGTGACATGTCTGGCATACAAAGCATCCTCCGGCACAATACAGATGGACCTACTGAACATCAGCAAGTCAAATGGTATCAGAAATACTCAGTCCAGGTATCTAAACTGAATGTTGTGGAGAGATGGATATATGTCACAGAGGCTACCACTGTTCTGGAACAGACTATCCATAAAAATAAAGCAAAGATCATCCATCCATATTCAAATGCAACTTGGATCTAAGGATGGGTAATAGAAAATGTACTCCAGGATTTCCCCTCATGCCACTAATGGATAGAGGCAGTTCCTAAATGCTGCATCCCTTACATGGCCCCCTCAAATTATCTATGGTATGATCACAGTTGTTCTCACTAAGACCAATCAGAAAATGTTAATTCAAGCACCAAAAGGGAATTGGCTAAGCTTAAAAGTCCTCCAAGTGAATCTATGTTGTGGTAGCAAATAGTTATAAAAAAATTGCCCTTTTTAGTTCACTAAGTGCCCCTGTCAGACTGTTGTTCTTCATGTATAGGTTCATAGGTTCATAGGTTCATACTAGGCTATCTGCCCGAGGGCATTTACAAGCCTAGCCCATCGTTTTGTGGCTTACTCCACCCCTTTAGTATGGGGAACTATACCCATTATTTTGCTGTGCCTCTGTCGAGCAGTGACACTGAGGTAATCCCTGGGGTACATCTGCGATCTCCCATCCATTGGTCAAGATTTCTCTTGAACAAGGCCAGCGAGGTGCTCTGCCTCACATATACCGGGATTTTGTTCCACAGCATAGGGAGTCTTTGGGTGATGAATCTATCCCTCCAGCACGTCCTATTAATAGCCGTGTCAAGGTTTAAGTCTCCCGCCCTTGTGGCTCTGACGGATCTAGATTTTTTGAGGTGAAGCATATTCATCAAATCTGGGTTTGACATGGCCTTGTATGTTAGGCAAAGGTCACCTCTGAGCAAGCGGTGGCGACTGAATAGAGCTGGAGTTCTATCAGTCGGGCAGAATAGGACAGATTTTTGAGACCCTTTATCCTTTTGGTGAGGAACGTTTGTGGCCTCTCCAGCTGCTGCAAGTGTCGGGTCAGATACATTCGAATGGGGCATTGTACTCAATCATTGGTCTGATGAGTGATGAGTAGAGGGAGACAATGACCTCCCTTGATCTAGATGAGAATCCCTTCATGATAAGGTGGGCAATGTAGAAGGTCTTCCTAACTACTTTAGCTACATGGGTGTCGAATGACAGACTACTATCAACCTGGGTCCCCAGGTCCCTGATAACTTCTTCTGTGCTCAGTGGATTGCCACCTATTTGGTAGCTAGGGGTAACCTTGTTTTTCCCGAAGGGTATGACTATGCATTTTTTGGCATTTAACTTTAGGCCATGGCTCTG